>NC_090302.1:70503888-70808148 GCF_039906515.1 Pseudorca crassidens | reverse complement strand
GTTCAGTGAAGTTCTTGGTGAAAATGAAAAATGTGTCTTTTATTTTTACTTAAAAACCAAAGGCACTTTTGGCCAACCCAATATTTTGTCTCACTGCTACTCAAATAAATAAAAATTAAAGCATAAAAGAGATACAATACTATTCTATTAAATTCCAAAATTATATATGATCATATATAATATATTGAATATATGTATAGCAGGTTACAGATAATCAAACAGTAGTCTCATCAGACAAATGCTGGGGAAAACGTCCATAGATACATAAACTTTTCGTATATGTTTACAAGAGCCTGAAAATGTTGTTCACATATGACTCTAATAGTCTATCCTTGGAGTTGGTAAACTGTTTCTGGAAAGGGCTGGAGAGCAAATATTTTAGGCTTTGTGGGCCCCATAGGCTCTGTTGCAAATACTCAATTCTGCCCCTATAGCATGACAGCAGCCATAGACAATTCTGGAAGTTAATGAGAATGTCTCTGTTCCACTAAAATAGACAGTGCACCAGATTTAGCCCATAGTTTGCCAATGCGAGGTCTTTCCTAAGGAATAACAAAAGTGAAAGAAAATGCCTGAAGCAAAATGACGTGTACTTTATTTGTGAGAAAAATGTTAGCAGAAACAGGCATTAAAACGTTAAACAGATCTTTCTCTGGATAGTGGAATAAGGACTTTTTCCCATCCTTATTCCTACAATTGCACTGCTTTATGTATCAAAAATAAGAAAAATCCTAAAGCATCTTCTTTGAATTTGTATTTTATCAGTAAGCTAAAGATTCCCAGACCAGTTTAAAATTTGAAAGTATTCTTTTCTGTTGTTTACATATATTCAAAAAGGAAATATTCTGGATAATATTCATCCACTTCTCCATAATAATGGGCTTCTTTTGACATTAAGAAATTATATTTTAAAATATTACTTGCTTCTAATCAATTCAGATTATGATTCTGAATCTAATTCTAGTTATTCATGAAATGCTTCACTTCTTCCGGAGCTTCTGATACTTTATGGGGATTGCCTAAAGCCACAATATTGGAAAATGTTGCCTATTTTTCTAAAGCACTTTTTAATGATTCGTGTTCTAATAGCCTCTGTTTAAGTGACAAAAGAATCACTGTTGTTAGGAGGGATGTACAGTGCATTACACAAGTTTACCCTGGCAAGCTGCAGGCCCTGATCTGCAATTCTGTGTCAGCACTTTGCAGTCCCACTAATATGGATACAGATGGGTGTGTGAGCTGCTCCAGGCTTCTCATGGGGCCAATGAAAACATGGAAAACAAAGGCCTTTATAAGCTCAGTGCTGACCACAGTCCCTACAGTATTGCTAAAACCACATTTTTCTCTTTGCTTTCCATATACAGAATACCTCTCACCTGAGAGAAATCCAATTTCATTCACAGCCTAGGACCTAAGTTTGTTGTTCTAGTGAAAGTCATTGCTCCCTTCGGAAAAGGGAGCATGAAGCCTTTTTCAGCCTTTCTCTACGAACTTGCAAAACAACTCACTAGCTCTCTGAACACACAGAATGCAGACCATGGACAGCTAGTTAGCCTAGAGCAAAGGCATACAGTTGGGTTGACACTACATAAATTTAGCAAAATGAAAAAATGAAACCATTATCTGAGACCGTTGGAGCGAGAGAAAGATGTGCTTGCTCAGCTCCACCAGCACCTCGAAGAGCCCCACCCTGGCCACCACCAAGTTCGTCATCTCCTGTCCTTCCCCCCATCCATTATTCTCTCTCAGAAGTACATGTGTGCTATTATAAGAGTTTGTGACTAGATTAAGTTTGGATTGACTTGTTTTTGTTGGCTTCCCTCACTAGAAATAGGCTCTTCGTGAAGGCAGACACCATAGTCTGGGTTTTATTGTTGTTGTTGTTGTCATTGTGTTCTGTTTTCCGTATTAAATCTATGATAAATATATGATGAATGCATAGATGAATAGCAGGCTAATTTAGTGGAAACACTAGATTACTGTGGATTACTGGATTACCGACAATGTGTGTTCTAGTTTGGCTGGACCAACTAGTTATTAATGTGGTTCCCACTGTGATAATGCTGTGTAACACCCAACCCAAATCTCAGTGACCTACATTAGAAAGCATTTGATTTGCTCACAAGTCTGCAAGTTTTCTGCGGATCTGCTCAGCTTGCTTACAGTCAGGTTTGGGTCAGGTTGGCTTCACATGTCTCTTCAATCTGACATCAGCAGCTACTTGGAGCTTGTTTTCCCAGTAAATGGCAGAAGCACGGAGAGTGTGTTGTTTTCTGAGCTTTTTTCGTCCTACTATTCATGTGCCTTTCAGGCTCACCCACATTATGCTCTGCCTCACACCAGCCTACGCAGGGTGACTCACCATCCTGCCCTACTGACTTTTGTAGAGCAGTTTCATCATCCCAAGAAAAAACTCTCTGGCTATTACCACCACTCTTTCGGACTGTAGTGCTTTGTCCTGAGGTTGATTTTTAACCCCAGGCTCTTCAGAAACTCACTTGAACACCACGATCTGGTACCAGTGGTCTGCCTCATATGTCCATCTCTGCTTTAAGAAAGTTCCTTAGTAAACTCTTCACAATGTAACTCTGCTGCTTAGGCAGAATTTTCAGTCCCTCATAATCTATCTTCCAGTTTCCAACTATAAAAACAGTGTATTATCTCAAATCAGTTCTTAGACTACTGGGCCCATCCCTTATTCTAGCCAACACTTTTCTCTTCTAACTGTATCATCTAGCTCTTGCCAACTTCTCTATCCCCCATCTCACACCACTCTCTCCTTTGCTCACTATCCTCCAAATCCATTTCTTTTTGTTCCTTCAGTGTGCCAAGCCCTCTTATTTTTTAACCTCCAGGCCATTCCACTAGGTTCTTCTTCCAGTTCCTCAAATGTCTGCTCATTCTCAAATTTCACTCTCACTCTCCAATATCACTTTTTGGAGATGTTTTCTCTGGCCATCCTATCTAAAGCAACTTCCTCCCATTCTCAGACTAATCATGCTCTTTATTTTCTTCTAGAGTCATTTATCCATTTCTATATTTACTGATTTATTGTGTCTCCTTTAAAAAGAGATAGTATGTCTGCCTAGTTCAGTAATAGTCTCTGCTGCTCATACAGTGCCTGATACATAATAAGTGTCTAATAAATATGAATAGAATAAAAAATAAAACTTTGGGCTCAGACCTTCCAAAATCTTCAGAAGTTTGAACTCTAAGCAGGAAATGTATGAACACTTGACTTAGTTGCCTTTTAGTGCTGGCGTCCTAGGCCCCTGGTTCTGTGACCAGATTTTTTTGCCTGGGTTTAGAATACTGACATAGTATTCTGAAGTCTCTTACCTTGGGCATTTCAACTTAGCTCCAAAGTGCTGGATTCCAGACTCTGTTTTCAAGAAACAGGAACCTAGAGTATCAACTGGTCTTCTCTCTTGCTTTCCCTGAAATTGACCTCTTATGTGCTATTATAATAACTGCTGTTCCTGCCTGCTTTAGATAACAAACACAGAATTGACCCCAAAGCTGCCAAAGTCCTCCTTGTCTGACTGAACTCCTGTCCTTATCATCTCTTATCCCTGTCTTTCCTCTCTAAATCTTCCTTCTTCTGTTTCGACCCTGATCATGGCATGACTGTGAGTATAAGGAAGGGGTTAATGTGACACATTTTTAAAAGCTAATCAAAAAAAAAAAAAAAAGCTAATCATTCCAACTCACAGTAGCCTCTCTATTAAGAGGCTCGTGCAAAACTCCTAGTACATTTGTCTCACTGGATACAATAAAACTCCACTTCAGCAATTAGGATTGCTTGCCTACTCTAATACAGATAGGAGCTAAATCTGCAACGTTTTCAGCACTGGGTGCTTTTAAACAACTTTTAGATACAATTGAGACCATTTATAGTATTGACAGTGGGTATGTCTTGAAGACTCTCCTCTGTAAACCTAATTTTACCACCTTCCTTAAAATCCATTGTCCATAAAGCATTTAAGAAAAGCTGCTGTGAGTTGCCTGGATATTTTCCAAGCTCTGGATACCATAGTTAGTCACATGGAATGTGGCATGGACTAGACATCTTGGAATTGTTCTTCTTAAACTGGTGTAAGCTATTGACCCAATTGCTTTAATAATCATTATTTATTTAACAAGTTCCTGTGAGGAAAGCTATGCAGTTGTCTTGTGAAGTAACTTCTTAAAAGGCTTTTATTTTGTCTGGATATGATAAGGATCATTACATGGTATGTCTAGCTGATGACTTAGTGCTCTTTCAGTGCATAGAAACTTCTATGGGAAAAAGAATTAGACAATAAGTACCAATGACATAATACATGCCATGTTTCCAATTCAATTTTCTTTGATAAAAATCAAATAATCCTCAGGAACACAAATATTTATCTACAGTCATTGGACAGTCTGTTAAAATTGGCATTCTTGGTCCCTCCAAAACATTCATTTGTCCTTTATACGACCCACACATTGTCAAGAGGTTAATAATGTTGAAAAATTCCTGTGGTGTTCTCAGTTTTTGTGCTATCTGGCAGAGAAACATCAGAATCCTCAATTTTCTTTTCAACATAACATGTTCTTTATTCACAATCAATGCTCCTCTGTCTTAATCAACAAAATAGGAAACAGATTTTAAAATTCTAAAAGCACTGTAAATTCATAGCATTTTTCCTTTGAAGTAAATGTTTTATAGGACTACAATGAAACATGAAAAGAATTCATATGATCAGAAGGCTTAACAATTAAGAGCATAATAATCAGTCCTCAGTGGAATAGTTCAAGATTTTAAGGGCAAACAGGTATTATTAAAGAGTTTGGTAAAGTGATTTTTAAATGTGCTAGTTTTTATAGAATATATTTCAAAATATGATTCAACCCTAAATATAATTATTTACCACATTTCCTAGGTGCAAAGATTATTCTTTCCTACTTAGACATTGTTTTTAAGTATTAACATTTTACCTCGGTTCAGTTACCCTGGCACCAAGGTAAAATGTACCTGAAGAAAAAAAAGATAAGTTATCTACTTTAATAAAACCATAGCAGATAAACTCTTTTATTGACTATGTCAAGTACATGTTAAATGATAAAATATCATAGGACTAACTATAGAGGACACCTTCATACTCTCATACCTAACGTGCTTTCAAACAAGACTTGAAAAAAAGGGAAAATTTATAATTTTTTAGATATGGCAATTAAGATTAGTCACCAAAGTCAAAAGCATAGGCGTGTTTCATTTTCTTCAGTAAGTTTCAAGTGCTTAGAAAAAAATTACCACAGGAAGAAAACTTCTTAGATCAGAACCTCAGGAAAGAAAGTTAGAACCCAATTCTAATCCATCAGGGAGATGGAAGCCTCTATAAACAGTATATTATATAGATTCCCATTAGTCTGTATGATAAGAACGTTGCTACTAAAAGGTAAAGCAATAGACCACCATTTCTCTTAAAGTGACTTGTAGCCTAGAGATGTTTCCATTATGATCTCCTGTCCCCAACTTCTTTCTTGGACCTTGAATCCCCTCCACCTTTATCTAGCTTACCCTGACCACCCTTCCTCTCTACCACTATTTTCCCATCTCCTTTACCTCCTTCAAGTTGATCTTGCCCAGTGAGCCCATCCTGATTAACCCCAACCAGCCTTGTTCATGTCTATCCCACATAAGCACTACAGCTTCACTCTCATACACTGCACCTCTACTCAAAGATATTTTTGCCTTGGATCTATATTCAGCAGTTACCATATGGGTGTGTGTGAGATCTGAGTTCTGAAGCTGTTCTGCCTGTGCTCAAATCCTAGCTCTGCCCTAACTACTGTGAGGCAGGTTAACTAACCCCATTAAGCCTCAGGGCCCCCATCTGTAAAGTGAGGATTATAACAGAATTTACCTAATAGGGATATTGTGAGGACAAAATGAGGTAATGTGAGTAAAGCACTCAATTCAGTGCTGGTAGAGAGTAAATACATAATAAGTACTGGTTATTATTATTATATTTATTATTTCACCAACACAAAGGCAGTTCTCTTCAGTGCAAAGGCAAAGTATTTTATATTATTTTGTATTATCCTGTAAGTATGGTGACTGCACTGTTTGAACTGAAATCTGGACAGATGATCCCGCAAATCATGTGCATTTAGTGGCAAAGGAATAGAAGCATTGAAATGAGAACAATACCAGTTGATTTAGGGTGGGAAAATCACTGTATGTATAAGTCTTGTGCTTTGCTTTTTTAATAGATTGAGTCCTCAGATAAGAGCATGCCAGGTCTACACAGGACTGACTTGTTTGGGGTGGGATTCAGAATTTACAGCAAGTTAGGACAAGTTGTTTTCCTTCCAGCTTGGGATGCATAAATATAGACACCTGTGTGGCATACTAGACTATTGCTCTTAAAGAAAACCTTATCTTCACTTCCCACAATTTGTTGTGAGGACAATATCAGGAGAAAAATCTTCCCAGTACCAGGGTGGGAGAGACCAGCAGACTAAACAGTGGGGAAATAGACTTACTATCACTTGAAAACTGAATCTGGAGGGAAAATGTTGGTAGAACTGGAAACCCTATTGACAAAGAAAATGGTCCAGAAGGGCTGTGGTGTCTAATGTCTTCAGTAATTGTGTGAAGACACACTTGACACTGATTGTTTTGGAAAATCCAAGCTTAACTCTTAGAATCTCATCTATTTAGTTGCAGCTTTGTCAATATTTGAAATCTGTGTTTATAGTATATAAGGACCAGGACCTTTTAAAACCCTGCCATTAAGGTAGCACGAGAGAGACAGGCAGACAGACAGGGACAGACAGGACAGAAAGAGAGACAGAGAGAGGCATGTAGCTGAAGGGAACAAGAAAACAGGGCCTGGTTGTAACAGCATGGCCTCCTGTGTTCTGTAAAGGGAATTGCCAGATAGACACACCCCCTAGACAATTATAAGTACAGCAGTACATTCCAAAGTTGAATACAAATGCTTTTTATTATCTTCTATCTTAGAATCCAGGCCTGTGTTCCCAAGCATTTTGGTGGATAATAGAAAAATAACAACATAACAAATTTCTTTCCTTGAGTCCCCATTTCTCTCAGGGCAGATGAGCTATAGTACCCAAGGCAGACACTCCATGTAGCCAAGGACAGTTGTGTCTCTCAGGTAATCCAGTGGTCTTATCCTGATGGTTGTGCCCTTTTACTGTCCTTCCCAACCTTGAATGAAGCCAATACACATGCACTCACGGGAACAGAATGGCTCAGTATGGTCTTTTGTTTTCACATTCCTAATCTTCATAGTCTTCACATTCTTCTCCTGACTTTGCTTTATTTTCAAGGTGAAATATTCATATCCCTACTGTATCTTATTTTGATAGCTGAGTTATTGCTATCTTTCACATTGTGCTTTTTAAAATGTCACTGCTAGTAACCAGTTAAGACTTGGTATTGGAAGGAAAAATATCCATCCTGTACTAGGGTGAGAACCAGGGGCTAAAAGGTAAAAGCATATGGTTTGTTATCTACTCACCACCAAATACAGACACACCATAATTTATGGCAGTATTATACAGAGCATAAAATTAGGGCAGACAATATTGGAGCCAGGGCTAGGTACCCAGTTTTTTCATTATGCTACTTTCTCTACTTTAGTGCATGCTTGAAAATCTCCATCATAAAAAACTTCAAAAATTTATGAGATCAGTGGGACAGTCTCAGAAAGGGGAAAAAAGTGATCTGAACGATACCCTCTGATTTCAGAGTACTCTAGGCAGCACTCCTATGCTTAGCAGAGCTCCTGTGTTCCTCCCTTCAACCTTGGGAAGCTCATGGGAGGAAGAAGGGTATTTATTTTTAGTGTGAGTTACTTCAGTGAGAGAGTGCCCAATTGTTTTGTTGAGGTGGTCCAGACATGAAAAGCTATATATTTGATTTTCAAACTAGATGGAGGCAGGGTAAAGTGTAAAGACTTTGGTGTCTGACAAACTAGAATAAAATCCTCCTATCCATACAATTTATGGGAAATTACTAATTTCTCAGACATTTTATCCCTTGTAAAGTGGAATTCATATCGGCCTCACAAAGTTATTATATGTAAAGTGTATACATCTGGCAAATAATAGATTCTTCATGTTTATTTCCTTCCTTCCTGCCATAGTTTCAGTTGCTTATCACATAACGTATTTAAGAAACACCAAAGACTTTCTAGATATAACTTTGAAAACATTTTCAGTTCTCCAAACACCAGTAAGATCCAGGCATATCCAGTCACTGAGCATTATTAATAGAAGGGCTATTAATAGATGAGGAACCCATATCTTTAGAGAGATTCTTCACCAGATTGTGTGGTGTATTAGAAAGTACAATGAACTCTCTGTTAGGGACCTGAATTCTCATCTCCACTGTCTCATTAAGAAGCTGTTGCCTTGGAAAGGAACACCTAACCATCTCTTATCCTTAGAGAAGTTGTCAAAAGCATTTTTAAGTTCTCCATTTTCTAAAACATAAAGAATAATGGGTGCAGAGACTGACTAAAATATGTGAAATTAATAATTTGATATGTTACTGTATTAAATAGAGATTACTTTTCCTCAGATATGAAAACTTCCCTTATTAAAGTTTGACAAAGTAAAAGCACTATACAAATGTGAGTTTCCAACTCTAAATCAGTGGCCTTGGCCAGAAGCCACTGCAAATTGTCATGTTGTGTGATTATTATTGCTTTTAGTATGATGAAAGCAACATCATGAATTTAATGCAATGCATTGAGCAGCTGCAAATTAACTAAAGTTCAGCACAGAGAATAATGAAGAGTGTGGGATCTCAGGTGTCAGCAACAGCAGGCCCCCGGCCTGGCCCTGCACCTTACCATAGCTTTGGCAAGTCATTTCACATTTCAGAACCTAAGTTGCCTTGTCTCTGAGATAAGACATATCTATATTTAAAAGTTGTAAAATGAGAAAATGCAGGTAAAATGTTCTTGGCATTTAGGAAGTGCTTAAGAGTCTATTTTCTTCATGAATTTCCACTTTTAGAAATATTATACCAGCCTCTTATCAATAACAATTTTTCTCAGAGTTAAAATTCAGACTTTTACTTTTCATGAGTCACTCATCATTGTGTGCGTGTGTGGGTAAATGTGTGTAAGAGAAAGATATAAAGATTACACATTTATATGGCTTTTAAAATGGCAAACTCTTAACAAAATAGCAAGAGGGCAGTATTCAGTATGGCTGAGTAGTCATGGAGGCAGCATGGGACTCAAGAACAGCCTAAAGAGATTTAAACATTAGGTAATTCTCAGTAGGAAACTTTCTTCCAACCAAAGTCACAGATGTCTCTAAAGCCCTTCCCAACACAGACCCAGTCACAGCCAACTTGTGCAGGCACATTGGTCAAGACAATTTGCAAATCATCCTTGAATAACAGGAATCACACCTCCAGCATATCACATATCTAGATAATTCCAAACTAAGATAAGAAATAGCCTGCACAATACAATACATGTAAGTACAGTTGAAGAGTCTGTATTTGAGAAGATACATTTGGAACAATTGCCAAAGGGGACAGAATTCTCCTAAGTGGAAAAATCAGCATTGATTAAAGAAAGTGACCCCTAAAACCTGGACAGTGCAGGATGTGACCCAGCACTCTGACACTGACACAGATCAGCAGGTGAATCAAAACCCAAATGACAGGAAGAAGCAAACACAAGCCCCGAACAACCCAGACCAAGCATTCCTCCGACCACACTTATCATCATCCTAGTGGAGTAAAACAAAGGCCAAGGTATTGTTAGTATCTAAAACAGTTTGTAGTGTATGCTAGCTTTGCTATACGTAAATTAAATGTGCAAATAAATATATTTTTTTCATTATTTAGGTTGAGTATTTCTCAAAGATGGCCAGTAGTTCTGTTAAGAAAAATCAGGCTACCACACAACATTTACAGAGAAACATGCCCGTGACAAAAGGTGAACAAGACAGGCCTTAATCCTCTTCAAGGGCACCACCTCTTATGCATACACTACAAGTACTGATTCTGGATATTAAAATTTTCAGGCCTCTCACCACAAGATGGGATTTAGAACAGTTATGTAACTTGACTATCTTTATTTAGGGGCTCAATATAATTGTTGGTGCTCCCAGAGCAGAACAGACACTAGGACTTTATTGATTTAGGAAGAAAAGATTATGTTACTGTCTCCATGCGAAATTGAAAAAGTGAATTATCTACCTTCACACTTCATCTGTCTCATAAGGCTTCCTCCTTATTTTTTTCCTTCCTTATTTTTCTTCTTCCTTTTTATCCTCACAGTTTCTTTCCCCAAAAGCTATTCATCTTTTCCTCACCTCATGTCAACAAGGAAAGCATTTAACTGATGAGACTGGTTGCTCCAGTTTACCATGTGTTTTAAAGACAGACCATGGAATCCCCACAATGGAATCCATGCCAGAAAGACAACTCCACACCCACCCCCACCGCCTCATCCCTGGAGTGAGAAAACCCAGACATTTATCTGGACCTGCCACTGCCCTTGCCTGAGAAAGCACGAACCGCCGAGACAAGAGAGGAAATGCTGCAGACAATAGCAGAAGCTGCACAGTCCACACACGCTCAACTTTTCACCACACCCATTGGTGGAATTTGTTACCAGTAAACATGCATTGCTCTAAGCACCATTATTTATTACAGATGAAAGAGAAAAATCACCTGCATTTAAAGTCAGCTCAGCTCCAAATATGATACATACGAAAATTGGATAGATTTGCTTCTCTGAACTAGAAAATAGAAAGGGTAGCACTTTTCCACCTACAGATGGCTTTTTTCCAAGTACCTTGAGCACAATTTCTGTCTTGAAACTCCAAGATGGACAATAATTTCAAATCATATTATAAAGTAATGAGGGGAGGGAACATGATGGAAAACCATGAAACACTGTTTGGAAATCCTAAAATTTCTAGAAATTACATGTTGTTACAAATGAAATTTTAGTGCTTGTGATTAACCTCACTAAGCAACAAGAGACGTTTAACATCTAACCTAGGTAAAATAATATTGCAAAGAATAATAAAGAGTAAGGAAAAAGAACAACATACCAGCCATACTCCACATGCTGAAGAGGTCTGCCCTGTCTTACCCTAGCCTGTCTCCCTGTTGGTGAAGTTGCTATAACTCAGAACTTCCAGAAATCTCTCAGGATCCTCTTCCTCCCTTCCATGGTATCTCTCAACTCAGTCTGGTAGCTGTATATCTGTCTCTCTCTAGCTCCTGTCTAAGGATGAGCAGACCATTCAGTCTTCCCAGTTCTCAAACATAGTTCACGTCTGGAGTCTGTGGGGCTCCCCTGGTTTCATGCTTTGCAGCTGATGGACCAAACTAATGCTCCTCCCTATCACTCTGGAACCTGATCCATTGCCTTATGCCTTCAGTTATTTGCAAGAAAGAGTCAAAACTTGACCTTCCTACTTATTCCTTACTTAACCTCTCTGAGCTTCAGTTTTCTCATCTACAAAATGGGATAGACCTTGCCATCCAGATGGTTATTAGGTTTAGAAATGCTTCATATAAAACACTTAGAGCAAGGTTTAAAACACACTAGGTACTCCATAAGTAATGATAGTGATAAAAAATAATAATTATTATACTACATTAGAAGTAAACAATGACATATTATGAAACAAATACTAACTCTTCAAACAAAAAGTTGTTCCCATATTGCAAAATATGTATTGAGCCAATAAAATTTATAGGAGTCAGAAAATTTTTAAATTTTATATCTGATTTTACAAATATCCCATGAGGTAATATGATCAGCATTTTCCAAATGAGGAAACTGAGACATGAAAGTATTAAATAATTCACCCAAGGCTAACCAGTTGTAATGTCTTAACCCTTTTTTGAACCCAGTTCTCTCTGAGTCCATGCTCTTATTTCACCCTTCTATTCCCCTTAGATTGAGAAAGTTGCCTTTGTTTCAGTACTGGAGAAGTAGGCAAAAGCCTTCTGCTGTTGAAAGCCATCCCAATTTAGTTTGAAGTGCCCTAGAGAGAGTTTTCATAGTTCAACATCTCATTCAGTGAATCCACAATCTTTCCCCTCCAGAACCCACCCTTGTTAAAACCATGACAGGGTCACAATTGGTCTTTTGGCTCCTCCAACCTCCCTTCCTCACTGTATTTCTCTTCTCCGTCTCTACCCAAGATCCTCAGTGGACCTATGCAGAACACTAAACACCTCCAAAGTTTCCCCCCAAAGCACAAAAGTGTCCCCCAATTCTTCCTTTCCTCTAAAATGATCTCCCATCTTCCCTCATTAAAGCTCTCATAAACTCAGTATCTCTGTACTTTACCAGCTGGGAGAGAGGGAGGCAATTTAATGAAACCAATTCATCCTTAAGATTTGCTATGTGACAATGTCCCAGGCACACTTCCTTTACTTTTAAAGAAAACATTTAGCCCCAAAAGGCTAATAATTGGTCAAGTGTCCAAAAATAAAAAATTTTTTGTTTGTTTAGTTTTTAAGTAAAAGAGATCAGACAGTGTGAAAGATTTAACACAAAATGTCATTCTTCTAGGCTAATATTTCACCTTCAAATAAAAAGCTCTGACACTTCTTCACATTCTGGTTTGATCACTGTTTTCACTACTTCCCAGAACTCACACCTTCCTCCCCACCAAAGTATAACCAAAGACCAAGAATCAAAAGTTTATTTCACCACTTTTGGAAGAAGATCAAATCTTGTTTTCAACCACACCTTAGTCAATACATTCCTTTGCTGTATATTTTATCTTTTAAATGTGTTTTTATTATTTTGAAAAGAATACATGCATGTGATAAAAAAATTAAACATACAAGACAGTATACTGTAAAAAGTTATTTTCTCACCTATAATAGACCTCTTATCTTATTCCCCCAATGTAAGTACCATCACATTTTCTTATGTACCCTTCCAGATATTTATCATGAATATGTACATACATGTATGTAGTTTTTCCTAAATTGAGAAACATAAACAGTTTTTTACTTGGCTTTTTTATTTAAAAACGTGTTTTATAGACCTGCATCTATAAACGATTTTATTCTTTCAATTGTTGTATATTATTCTATTCTTCAGATATACCATACTTTATTGACCAGTTTCCCTATTGATGGACATTGGGTTTGTTCTTAATATTTTCTTATTACAAACAATACTGCAATGAACATAGTTTGCATATATGTTTGTATATATTTGTGAACATATCTATAGGCTCAGATCATCATTGTTCAATAGAACAGTAAGTGTATTTTGAATTTTGATATTCTCAACTTATCCTCCCGAAGTTTTTCCAGTATACACTTCCTCCAGTGAGTGTATAAATGTGACTGCTTTTTCATACCTTCACCAACACAGTATTTACCGTAGATCTTCCTTACCTCTGGGTGTGGAACTGTTGATCATGTGCTCAGTGTGAGGAGCAACAGTGACCATAAATGTATCTTAAACAAGTTGGAATATGAAGTGGATTTGGTTAGTTTTCATTTTATAAATATTTTAACAATTAGACATTTAAATGTATCCTTCAAACTAGCATCTTGGAAAACCATTCTCTTATGCTAAGGATACTACCAATATTCCAAATATTTTTGCAGCTCTTCTTTGCGTATGGTCTCCATAGTCAGCACCACATTAATTTTTACCTCTTCAGTGGTAACAGTCAGTCTTTTAATGATAGATTTGATTTTTCTAATAACCAGAGGCTTTCACAGCCAGCCCTCTGGGAAATAAAATTGGTTATCAAGCAAGCTAAAACATTTTTGGTTAAAAATGAAGTATACATTAAAATTGTGTGTGTGTGTGTGTGTGTGTGTATGTGTGTATGTGACAGAGAGAGACAGACAGAGAGAGAGACAGAGAGAGAGAGAAAGTGGGTCCAAAGGATGTTTCCAGTGAAGAGTTTAAATATATTTTATGCCAGTATATGTGAAAAGTTTCCCAAGGTCACAGCTCTGAAGGACAATTTGCATTTGGATGCAGACATTGTGGTATGTTTGCTTTAAAAGATTATTTTATAGCTACCACTCATAAAGCTGGTGATTGTAAAACGCCTCACTCTACCTACCTTGGAGGCAGACCACACTTGTGGTGTAAATAATGGTGTCAGGTTTTAACTCACCTAAGACCACTTCTGGTCCTAACACGCCTAGACTCCACTCTGTACCCAAGTAGCCAGGACCTCTTCTATTCCCACATAACAAGTATGACTTCTAACTTACATAGAAAAATAAAAGAGAAAAGTATTCTTTTGTTTCAAAAGAATAATGATTGTTAAAGGATAAGAAGTTACTTAAAAAATAACATAGCTTAAAAGATACAAATAAGCATAATATTTGTTGGTGGACATTTTTGTTTGTTATAAGGGCTTTAAAATTAAAGAGGCAGAGGCCACGCTCTATCTTGATTCCACATCTGCAACTTGCCAAGATGACAATACCCGGGCTGCTCTGTCCCCAGCAGCCCTGCTTTGTCATGATTCAGTTCCAACTGACTTAACTGTCCCCTTTGTCACTTTCCAGTTATACTCCCCAAATCTGCTATTTGCTGTTTTAAAAGCTCCTAATCTCCTACAGCATAGTATTGTATACCTACTACCTCTATGTTTTGTCTACTCATTCCCTTCTTAATCCCATAAAAGGTGGAATTGTGGTTTCCTAAAAAAAGATTAGACTTTAAATCAGAGATAGATTCAAATCTTGGCATTTAGTTGTGACCTCGGTAAATGTAATTAACCTTCCTAAGCGTTCCCAAATTAAAAAAAAAAAATTATTGTAGGTTGTTCTAAATTATTTAATATATGTTCATTAAATATGAAAAAAAATGATTATACAAGGCAAGTGTTTGAGTTTGATGTAGTTTTGTATGCTTATGATACATATATGTTTTATAAAATGGGAACATAATACAATATTTATTGTTCTGCAATTTGGTTTGTCTCCCTTTACAATGTTACCAGTAATCCAGCCTCTGTTTACACGTCTATCTACTGACATGATGGCAAAAGTAGTCCTTTTTGTCGTTGTTGCTGTTATACTGTATTGTAGTTGATATTGGAAGGTCCTTCTCCATTTTGCTTTTAAATCTTCCACCCTCCACTTGCATACATTTTCCCTACTTCTGTCCTCTAGAACAGCACAGATAATCTAATCCCCTTGCCACATGACAACCATAAGACATTAAAAGTAAGCCTTCATATCTTGCTGACTCTTTTCTTCTCCAACCTAAGCAGGCTTGGGTTTTGGGGATTTTTTTTATCCATTTCTAATCTGACATTACTTCTGGGTCCTTGGTCATCCTAACAATAGCACATGCCCACTCTTTAGCCTCTCCCAGCTCTTGAGGCCTTCTTCAGCCCCATCTCTCACCTGAAACCCTTACCTGCTCCATGCAAATTCATCTCTCTTCCCCAACTTCTACTGGACCTTACTCTGTTTTCGTTTCTCTCCTCAGCTAGACTGTAGAAGACATGTCTTATAATTCTTTTGGAACAAACCTCCTACCCACTCTTCATCTCTGCCATCATCAGCCTCACAGGAGAGTATCTCAAAGCTATCTTTAAATTAGTTTGGTTGACGTTAGCAGCTGTTTCCTCTTTTTATGTAACCAATACATTTTGTGCATTGTTTTAATCTTTAAAACATTCTCAAAAGTTAAGTAATAAATCAGAATATGTTATGGAGTGAAAAAAGAATCAAACGGAATTCCCTGGTGGTCCAGTGGTTAGGACTCTACGCTTCCATTGCAGGGGGCACGGGTTCGATTCCTGGTCAGGGAACTAAGATCCCATAAGCAAAAAAAAAAATCAAACATAAAAGAGAACTGTATTCATCATCTGTGACCATTTTCATTTTTAAGTGTGTATGTGTATAGCATAGTTATCAAAATGATTACCCTGGAGTCAGACTGCTAAGGTTCAAATCCCAGCCACTTAAGTGTGGGACCTCTCTGTGCTTCTGCTTCTTCATCTGTAAGATGGGATAATAGTAACTACCTCATAAGGTTGTTATGAAGATTACCAGTTACCAGAGTTACTGATGATACATGTAAAGTGTCTAGATCAGAAGATGGAACAACACAAGCACTATGTTGGCTACAATCAGAATGAGGATGAGGATGATATATATGCTCGGGCAAATCACTTTTTGTCTTTCTAAATCTCAATTTCCTAACCTGTAGAATGAGAAGGAAAAGGGATAAGTGCTGACAATAGTGATAGTAATACCATGCAATCCTAGAGCCCTCGACATCTTACAAAACACTTTCATACACAGTAGTTCATTGGGAAACACTCCTTAGTATCTCCCATGCTCTCAGCGAACCTGATTTGCTGGAACAGCTGACCAATGTGCTGCAAAGTACAAATACTGACTCTGGACCCTGGCTGCCATTTAGCAGAAAGCTTCAAAGTTCCCAAATCGCTTATGCCTCCTCCAGGAGGCTTGCTGGCTTGCTATTGGTAAAATAATTTAGGCCTGTAAAGCTGGGCTCCCAAATGGCACTAAGAGACTGGGAAGAAAAAGACTGGGAAAGAATAAAACAAAGACATTCATATTTGTTGAACACCTACAATACAGATCAGTATAATGTCAGTCTCATTGAGTCCTCACTACTACTTAAGGGAAAGGTTTTATTGCTCATATTTCTGAGATAATTTCCTCATAAAGTTCAATACTAGTGCCAAGGTCATAAAGCAAACTTTCAACCAGTATTTGAATGAAAGTCTGACTGAGCCCAAAGCTTGAGCTCATGCTAAAGTTCATGCTGCCTCACTGAGACTTGCAATCTACTGGGATTGAGATATCAGGTATCATTTTAATTTTTCTGCTAAATCTCAAGCCCACTAAAAAGCTCTGCTTGATAAAGGTCCCAAGAACATGATGAGGTCAGGGAATTTATTTTATTATGAACAACTAGCCTGAAGATGGCACTGTCTTTCAATCATGACTGACCCAGTCTGGCACCCATCATGAAAGCTTCAGTGCAAAAATGGCACTGTATTTTGAAGGCACCCTGAGATACCTGTACCTTACAAATCCACCTGTTAAGTGACCAAGACAGCTATTGAGCAATGATATTTCTTCCATATTTACAGTAGAACAGAGAACAAACACATCTGAAGAATGATCACTGTATAATAAATATTGTCAGCGAATAAACTCATGACACTTTTTTTGTCCTTGTTCTTCCTCATTTATTTCCCACCAACATACTTCTTTGCTACCACGATTTGATGGGTGATAACCTGAGGGCACATGAGGGTGAAGTCAGCATAATATACACCTGCTGAAAAGTCTTGAGTCATTAGCTGGGATTTGCGGGCCTGTTCAAAAGAAGTAGCATAAAAATGAGGGAGCAATGAAGCCATGGTCTTGAAATCCCAGAGACTTCATTGTGTTTGGCAAACCCTATTAAATTAAAATACTTGGCCTTGAGTAAGCAAAATTACAATTACATGTTAAGATACATCTACCTTATCTTCATTGTCATTTTAACAGACAATTGCTATATTCCAGGCAGGGTGCTCTATATATTTTGCACTTGGACCTCACAATAATCCTATGAGGTAGGCACAATTATTTTGCCCATATTTAATGAAGAAACTGAGGCACAGAAATGTTATGTAACTTTCCCATTATCACAGAGTGAAACAATGGTAGCCTAAGGATTCATACCCCAGCAGCCTGACTCCAATGCCCACACTTTCTCAAAGTAAGTTACTGATTAGGATGGTCACATATGCCCATAAACAGGAACTGTTTAGGTTAATAGTTTTCATGAGATTTCCCAATCCACTTAATTCTGTACTAAGCACTTGGTGTGAAGAAAATGAACACAACAATCTGTATATGCTAAGAAAGCCAAAGCCACCGTGACCACATGAATTTCCTCAGTGAGGTCACTTACCTGTTGGAGTACAGACCACACTTGAGTTGGAATTACACTGATAAATTTAGTATGGTTGGAGCTACCTTGTGGTGAATATACTTAAGGGATTACATTATATTATTACTACTGCTTTTCCTCTAAGTCTCTGACAATGAGACATATAGCTGCTAGAAAGGGAAGATGAGGGGAAAACTGTCAGCCTATGGAACAACTTGTCACTGATTTGTTTCAGAGCCTAGAATGCACACACCTTCCCCTCCTCTTTTCTCCACAAAGGTCCTTCTTCCAGAAAGTTCCTCTTTCCAAAGCCAAGGACGGGTAAGGAATGAGGACAGAACAGCAGGTGCCTTGTTGTCTCAAGTGGCTTTTTGACATTGCTAAGATTTTTCAGATGGGTAGCACCCATTTAACTTGTTATGCCCCTCATAGCAATAATCTTCTTTAGGTACTTTCTGCCTGTTGAGAGGGAGTGGGGTGGGGTGAAGTAGCGAACATGCCATAATATGTCGGGCACTTCTCTCTATCTACCTCTCTCTCTCTTTCTCTCTCTCTCTCTCTCTCTCCACCCACCCTCCATCCCTGATTTTCAAGTTTAATGTGCCTCAGCCTATGTCAGACAAGGGATGACCCCATTCCAGGAGCTGATTGAAGGTGGCCATGAGATAACGACTGAAAGGCAAAGGGGAAAGAACAGCTCATGATGAGCGAGCTAGGAGACCCCACCCTGGGCAACTCTCCCCTGTGTTATAAAATGTCTGCTAAGGAGCCATGATGAATGGAAGATGGCACATCCCTAGGAGTCAGAAGGTCCGGATCTCACCCCTTGGTTTTGGGCAAACTCCTTCTCCTGTGAGGCCCCAGCTGTCTCTCTGTTATAAGGTGTCACCAGAGGATTGGGAGAAACTGATGAGATCTTATACAGGCAGAGATGCTCTCAGTCACTCTAGGGGCCTGTGTCAAATGCTAGTTGTGAGTTTATTTTTCAGAGCCTGGCCTTGTCTCTCACTCTAACCAGGAGCTTGTCCCTGATCCTTGAGCCTCTCCCCAAGACCAGGAGAAGTAAAACTCTGTTACTACCTTGGGTGTGACCCTGGTCAGGCTTATTAATAAACAACACTTCCTGTTTCTCTACAGTGAGAAAGGAGGAGGGAAGCAAGGTCTGAGGAGAGTGGCAGGGGCCACACCAAGCAAGGACCTCAACAGGGACAGAAAGAACTCACTCAAGCTGAGTCAGTCCATGTTTTTTCCTGTTAAATGATTCACATGCCAAGGCAAATGGGTCTGAGATGTGCAAACTCTACTCTGCCTTTCATGAGTTTCCAAATGAGTTGGTGATTTTTGTTTTTGTTTTTCCTATTTCACTTCTCTTTCCCTGGAAATATGATTGCAGTGTTTTCCATTTCAGGTTAAAGTTCACACCCCCCCTTATTTAATACCCTGGGGAGGAGGGGTGATCATATCAAAGAAACATCGTGCTGATACTCTTGACTTTGAATCTATTTAAGTGGCCGTTTTAGATGTTATTCAGATTCCTCAAACTTCCTTGTGATTTTTGACTCAAGTAGGTTAAATTATAAATAAACAAAATTTCCTAGCATATTATATACAATGAAGTCTGAGCTCCTTAGAAATCAAGCTCTAGATATGTGAATTTTCCATGTATCTTAAAAGGCTTACTGTTGTAAACATCCTAGACTTTTTTCAATTCTTTTGAACGTGAATTCCTTTTGAAATGTATAGCATTTTTCTCCATAATAAAATTTAACTTTTTATTCATTATTAAAAGTCATCTTTACATCCTTTAAACATTGCTAGCTACCATTTCATCCTCCTCGCACATTGAAGTGAGGTCAATTTTAGTTGAGACCCTTCTTCCATGTTCTGCTTAATCTTCATGCATAGCCACAGCCATAATATCCTTTTTAGCCAAGTAATTCAGGAAGAGATGGTTTTACTATTTGGGTAATCTGGACAGTGATAACATTCCCCAGCTAAGAGCTTCCAGTAAATTCTCACTGTAGTTAGAGTATTAGCCAAACTCCTTTGCATGACCTACAGAGCTCTGTGTGGCCAAGCCCCTGCCTGTCTCTACAATCAATCTCCCCTTCATCCACCGTGATCCACACACACCCTTCCTCTCTGTTCCTCCACAGGGCCAAGTTGGCTCCAGTTCTCTGCCCTTGCCATTGCTACTTCCTGAAAGATTCTTCCCTCATTTTCATCTGACTGCCTCCTCTTGCTTAGTTTTG
Organism: Pseudorca crassidens; assembly: GCF_039906515.1. NCBI lineage: Eukaryota > Metazoa > Chordata > Mammalia > Artiodactyla > Delphinidae > Pseudorca > Pseudorca crassidens. The sequence continues at coordinate 70,787,990 of NC_090302.1, read as the reverse complement.
TCTAAGGTCAAATGTCACTTTCTCAGAGAAGCCATCACTGTGTCCCACACCAAGGAGGCTGGAACCCTTTCCTGCTTTATTTTCATCCCATCAGTTAAAGATATTGGAATGCTTTAACTTATTTTCTTATTTATTAGTTTTTATCAATATTTGTTCTCTGTCAGGTTTGTTATGTTCCGTGAGAAGAAGCCCTTTATCTGCCTTGTTCACTGCTATATCACAGTTTCCAGAACAGCTGCCAGCACATAGGAGGCACTCAATAAATACTATTGAAGGAATAAATTCTGGCTCATCTCCACACCTACTTATAGCTCATTTCCATCTATCATGGGTGTTCTGGCTGCCTTGAGTCTTGTTGCACATTGGGTAATCTGGACTGAATTATCAATTACAGTGATATCCTCAGATGGCTGTCCAAACAGTAGGAAACTGTTATTGTCCAATGTCATTTGATCCAATTTTGGAAAGAGACAAGAGAGCTAAGAGAATGTTGAGGACACACTCTAATTTCTTGGGTAGGTCTTTTCAAACTTTTCCAATAAGATATAACTAATAGCTTAGAATAGTGAATAATAATATGTAGAGGAAGATCTAAACAGGAGTATAAAGTGGCTCCTAAGGACAATATATCTTTGAAGTCTCACAATTTATTTTTAAAATCTAGATGAATTTCACATTCTAATCCATTAGTATATATCTGGGTTTGATTTAATATAAAAGAAATTTCCCATCAAATTACTGAAAAAAAAAAAGTACCCTTCAAGAAGATGCGTCCTGCTTACGCTGGAAAACAATCAAGAATCCCCAAATACAAATGGTCCAAGCTGATAATCATCTATAGAAATGATTCTGGAGAAGCCCTGAAGGGAGCATAGTCCACACCCACCCCTCGCTGGCCCGCCCACCTGTCCCCACCTTTGTTCCAGAAGGCAAAAGCTCTGGAACAAAGACACCTAAGTGAACTGGGAGTTCTAGGAGATATGTTTTGAGAAGGAGGAAGGGATAAAAGTTCTATCTTTCTGCATCACTCTCTTTTCAGACATTTCTCTTAAATCATTGCACTGCTCTCTTTCTTACCATGTCCTTGGTGAGATAAGAGGTTCAAGTCCCCCTCACTCTTGAGAGGAGAGACCCTAGAGTGACCATTTAACCCAGTTTTCTCAGGACCATCCTGGTTATGATGGTTGTCCTGGCAATGTTAGTAGTGCTCCCTTTCATTTGTACAGTATACGGTCACTCTAAGGGACACCTTCCCTGCTCTTCCTTCCACTAAAAAGGACAGGAAGGAACCAAACTAAAGCAGTCATAGACAACATGATGTAAGTCTTTTTCCAGGCCAATGTCAGGCCACCAAGGAAAAGGAGTCCTTGTGACTCAGATCAATTGTCCCTTTTATCCATTAAGGAAATCCTGAAAGCATTTGGGGTCCAAACCCAGGTTCATAGTAATGAAATTTTTTTCTCTGATGTATTTGTGCAGTTAGGAATCTATAATCACTACTGGTTGCTCATCAAGGATTGGAAGTTCAGGATCCAGGCCATCGTGCATGCCTTACAACAATAATATTTATAAGGAGAAGACAGAAGAAGCAAACAGGATGATAAGGGTGAATTGGGTTAGTTAGTAAAAGTATTTTTAAATAAAGTAAAATGTGATGAATGGAAAGTATTCAGTCAGAGATGCTGCATGAATTTGAAAAAATCAGCCTTTCAATGACCTAGCATTTGAAGGGATGAAAGAGGAGAACCTTATCCCATGAATGTACCAGAAAACAGATTGCTAGGATAGTAGTTATGGTGGCCACTGCGGGAAGCAGAGTAGACTGATGGTCCCAGATGCTGCCCTCTGAAATTCATCACCCATTTGTGCTGAGGCCATGCTTTCTGTGGCTGCTCCCAGCCGTGACTAAGCATAGCAGGGCTGCTAAGGCAGGCCCACTCCTGGAAGATGCAGGATTCCTCTGACGGGCAGCTTTAGCTTAAGGACTCCCAATTAGCCTTGCCAAAACTTTCTCTGAATTGAAATCTTAAGGCCTTTCTTCCTTGACTTCCCTCCCTCTCTCCTTCACAGAGATCAGTCCTGCATTGTGGTCAGTCAGCCCTCCCAGTCTCTTCCAGCTCCCACTCCATTTTCTCCCACAAGGTCTCCTTCAGCAAATCTCTTGCAAATCTAATCTCATCTTAGCACCTGCTTCTCAGAGGACTGGATGGTGGGGGTGGAGATAAGAATAATCAGGGTCTGAAGTTATTCATTTGCATATCTGATGCTACATTAAGGCTAAAAGCCAATTTGAGAATTTGAAGAGATTTCATTGCTTTTCAGCAACATGGATAGTTTAGTTGATATATTTGGGCTGGAGCCCTTTTAAAATAACCACTTTTTTTTTTTTGACTTTGGAATGTCTTGCTTGTTATGTTTGTGATTATAAGGTTTGCATAATTAGAAAACATAAATCAGAAAGTTAATTCTTTGTGTCAGATATTAAATTTTTCAGCTCATAGGAATGTATTTATTATAAAAAGCAATATCTTACATATTCATATTCCTTCGAAGTCTACAAGTGTATGGAATTTTGTATCCCCAATGAGATACAGTAATGCTTGTTTAACTGAATTGAAAATTGTTTGGCATACTCTCTTACATTTAAACCTAACATATATCCTATGAGATAAGGAGGGCAGATAATATTAAAACTCACTTTTATCAAAGATGAAACTGAGGCTCAGGGGAGTTAAATAGCTACTACATGGTAAAGTCCAACCCAGAAACCAGGTATTAGTAGACAGAATTTCTGGGAATGACTGCTAAGATTCCACACCCTAATTCTTACAATGTGTGGATGTGATGAGACATTACTCATTCCCATGATTGTGCTGTGTTATATGGCATGGTTGACCTTAAAAAAAGATTATCCAGGTGGACCTAATCTAGTCACATGCACCCTTACAAACCTCTCCTGCTGATGATAAAAGAGAAATCAGAGAGATGGCAGAATGTGGAAGTCAAAGAGATTCAAAATGTGAGAAGCATTCAGTGTGCTCTTGCTTGCTTGAAGATGGCAGGGGCCATGTGGAAGGCATGAGGAGGAAATGAATTCTGCCTACAACAAGTGAGATTAGAAGGGGATCCAGCAACCTGAGCTGAAACCTTGATTTTGACCTGGGAGACTGTAAGCAGAGAACTCAGCTGAGCCACACTGTGCCCAGACTTATGACCCACAAGAACTGTGAAATAATAAATGGGCATTATTTTAAACCACTAAGTTCATAGTGATTTTTTATACAACAGAAAACTAATACATGAGTTTTCTGATTCCATATTTTATACCACCCTTACTGTTAATCAATCCTAATAGAAATAAATAATAGTAAACTGGAAAAGTACAGTACCAACCTTCTAGTTCTGCAAATTTAATTTTGATTAGAAATTTAGCTTTTTTAGATTTATTTTAAACCTGACCTCAGGTCCTTTGGTTCTGAGTCTATGGGCTTGAACTCATTTTCAAGAAGACAGAACATCCATTTCCTCATGTTGATTGTTTACTTGAAAATATTTCATGTAGATTATAAATAAAACAATCCCAAAAGAAAATATTGTAAGATCAAATTTGCTGTCATAGTTTGGGAACATATTTAAACTCTCTTTATAAAATACTGAAAATATCATGGGGATTGTTTGAACTAGTGAAGAACTATTATTTTATCTGTCCAATGTACCTCTTTCTGTAAACTTCACTCCCATCCTTTTGGAAATACTCTTCCCCCAGTCAAACCAAGTGGTTCTGAGAAAATGTCCATGTTCGTATATAACTCCATCCCCCCTGCCCCAGAGAACAGTAAATTGGTCTAGGAAGGGACAAAATCTCCCAGTTGAGGTAACAAAATCTCCCTTTTCACCAGAGAAAGTGTAATTTAATCCATCACCCATAGTAGAAGTTTCAGGATATAGAACTCAGGAAGTGTTTCAGCAGTGTTGACAGCAGTGTTTCTTGCCATGTAGAAGAAGCTGATCTCCAGTGAAAGAGAAGGGAGACATCCCAGAGAGAGAAGCAGAAGCAAGAGCTGGAGAGAGAGTCCCCAGTAGTGTTTGACCAGTTCTTTCAGTTTTTCTGGAAATCCATCTGCATCCCTGAAGTTCCCATGGTTTGATTGTTTAGTTCTTCATGGCATTCCTTGAATCAGCATTTCTCATTTTACCTAAATGAGTTCAAGATGAGTTCAGTCATCTGCAACTAAGAGAGATGTGACTCACCCAATGGAGAAATTTCATTCCATTTTTCCTTGAAAACATTTATCATCGTGTAGTGGGAAAAACTTCTAGCAAAGAAACTCATTCAAGTGTCTCCAGGATGCTGATGATTCAGCAGGGCTTACATTTTGATTCCTTTCATGTCACCAACTGCCACACTCACTTGGTTGTTTTTGCTTACCACACCAAATACTCCTTCCCAAATGCTTTGCACATATAAAAAAACTTTTAAGTTATTATTGCTGTCTTGATTATAGCAGCCTGTATTCTGTCAGTGTCACATCATAAACATTTATTAGACACGTGTCTCCCTTATCTAGTACATCTACTTTTGAATATCTTTAGCTGACACTGAACTTAAATGTTTACAGGTGTTAACATATTGCTAAAGAAATTTGGCAAGCCCACAAAGAGAGAGAGAGCATTATTCCACAGTAAAAACCTGCTTTTCTTTTCATTTTTATTCATATTCTTAAGGGAAAGATACTATAATAATTTTATGTCAAATATATATGGATAATATGAAATTATATTTTTACATTTTGACAACTGACCACTTGTAAAGAAGAGATAAGGGTGCCAAGTATAATCTCATTCATTTGTGATTGGTTGGTTTCACAAATAGAATCATAATAGGTGCTTTAGAAAACATGGAAATAATGAGAGGCATTAGTTAGATTGAACTTTGTTGAGTCCCTGCTTTTTGTGCAAGTGATTTTAAATTCTCGAAGGCCTCTTTTCTGAAATGGGGATCCATAGAGTGTTGTGGTTAAGGATGCAAACTCTAACAACAGATTTCTGGTTCAGACTTTGTCCTCACCACTCTGACCTTAAATGAGTTGTTCTGGGCCTTGGTTTTCTAGTGTATCCTAAGATAGACAGACACATGCACATATACACACATACATACATATGTATGTATATATGTACTTACATACACCAGGCATGTATAAGAATATTCAAGGCCACATTGTTTGTAATGCCAAAAAAAAATAAAATGTAAACAACTTAAATATCCACCAAGAGTAGAATAAATTATTGTAGCAATCATCCAGTGGAATATTATTCAACAGTAACAGTGAATATATCTACACACATCAATAATGATGAGTCTCAAAATAATATATTGAAAAACCAGTAAATTCTAGAAGAATCCATTCTATAGGAGTCCATTTCCATTAAGTTCTAAAACAAGAACAACTAAACCATGTATTATCTATGGATACATACAAGGATGGAAAACTAAAGAAAACAAGGTAATGGTTTACACAAAATTTAGGATAGTGGTTACTTTTAGAGGTAAGAGGGGAATGTGATTGGAGAGGGCACACAGGGACATCTAAGGACTGTTAAAGTTATATTTCTTAAACTGAGAAATGTGTATTGGGTATTTGCTTTCTAATTCTTCTACAAACTGTACATCATATATATTTTATGCGCATATATATGATAATTTCAAAACAAAAATAATGATTATAAAAACTACCACATTTTTGAGAGAACTAAATAAGATTATAGACATTTAGCAACAGTGTCTAGCATATAGTAAGCTCTCAATAAGTGATACAAGCCATAATGATGATGTTATGACATGGAGATGTTTGTACCACTTAGAAGAAGAAAATACCAAAAACTATGTCTTCATCTGTTTCCACTATTGTATTCCAAAATGCCTGAAAATCTATGTTAGAACCACAGTCCTCTTAGACAATGAAACCTGATAGCTTTCAACCTTCATTAACCCAAGGGATTGTACCAGAGAGATTCTTAGATTCTCAGCCACAGATAAGCATTCTACTTGGTTAAGTATCCGGCACCCAGTGGATATCTATACTGATGAATGTGAAGTGTTTAGTTACCTGATATCAGAGAATTAATCCCAACCTTTAAAGAAAAAAATGATAGATTAATACCTGCATCTTAGTTTAGGATCAAGTCTTGAACTTAAGCTATTCTAACTAGGGTCTAGTCACGGAATAATAGAATCATAGAATTAGTAAAAGCACCCTGACCATCATCTCATTCAATTATTTATTGTACAGCTGAAGAAGCTGAAGCTCAGGGAGGTTAGTTAACTTCTTCAAGGTCAACAATGAGTTTGTGACACAGTCAGAACTAGAACACAAGTTAGGATGGAAGCTGCAGAAAATGTTCTACCATTGGTGTTCACCAGACTAAATAGAAGGAAAGATGGGAGGAGGATGGGAATAGAAGGGAAAGTAAGTGAGATCAGAAACAGCCAGTTCCTTTCAAAGGAGCATAGGAACTAAAATCTATTGAAGCTTCTCTAGGATACAGGCCTTCACACCACTTTTGAGGTAACACCCCTGAATGAACTCCTTTTGAGCCAAATTCCTGGAAAGAAGGCAGACTCAGCCCATTCTAATAGCAGATAACATATGCAATTTCAGAGAAGTCTGGCACCTTCAAACCTACCCTTGTCTCCATCACCTGCAACAAATCCATTTGATGGGCATACAGTACAATACTTGCTCTTACTTGATTATTCTGCTCTTGAATCATGTTTATCCCTAACCAATCAACAATCTAAAGCTAGCTTTATAATTATTTTCTTCAGTAAGTACTCACAGGAAACCTATTAGAGATAAAGGCTCTGTACTGGGCACCAGAAATTTGATGAAAAGTATTTACTCATTGTGCTGCAATGAACATTGTCAAATCTAAAAAAAAAAAATGCTACTGAAGAACCTAAGGGCAGGACAGGAATAAAGACACAGAAGTAGAGGATGGATTTGAGGACACGGGGAGGGGGAAGGGTAAGCTGGGACAAAGTGAGAGAGTGGCATGGACATATATACACTACCAAATGTAAAATAGATAGCTAGTGGGAAGCAGCTGCATAGCACAGGGAGATCAGCTCAGTGCTTTGTGACCACCTAGAGGGGTGGGATGGGGAGGGTGGGAAGGAGGCTCAAGAGGAAGGGGATATGGGGATGTGTGTATACATACAGCTGATTCACTTTGTTATACAGCAGAAACAAACACAACATTGTAAAGCAATTATAGACCAATAAAGATGTTAAAAAAAAAAGTATTTACTCAAACTCCATTTACCTTGTCCAATCAGGGAGACAGTGATTTATTCAAAAGAAAAATAGACCAACCAGAAGTAACTCTGTGCAGACTAACCCCCAATCTTTATATCGTAAGGACAATTAAATAAAAGCTCATAAAGAATCTTGCTTGCTTCAGGACCTTATCAGCTTGAGCCAGCTGATAGGGAAAGTAGGTCTTATGGTTGAACTCTTGAACCAGGAAAGGATCAGTCCAAAGTTTCTGTCAGGTGACGTGACCTACCGCAGTATTCCCATTCCTTGGCTTATCTTTATGACTGATGAATGACTGCCTCTTATTTGCTCTATATGTTTGGAAAATGTGGTTAAATTGCTGAAGCTGTCCCAAGCAAGAGGTTTTCTTCTGGGACAAAAGAAAAATAATCCCCTAAATACAAGGTTTAATTAATGGAAAAGTAGCTTTTGTCTGATGTTTGATGGTTTGGGAACTTTTTTTGAAACAAGCAAAAAGACCTCAAAGCAGAAACCAGACCCTTCTCTAACTTTTATATTCTAATCTCTTGCCACTTTACAGGGCTCGTAGTAGCATACATAACATACTTTCATAACAAGAAAGTCTGACCTCATCAGTTTGCTCATTACCATTCACCAATTTAATGTTTCATTGGAAATTCCCGTTTAGGGGAAGTTTCTGAATCATAAAATAGTTCTTTTTTTGTTGTTGTTCTTTGTAAGTAAAAATCATTGACATGTAATCAAACTGCAGTGGATGATTTCTCGAAAGGAATAATTCAGTGGGCAAAGCCAAGTTTAAGCCTCCCTGATTATTAAGGGAAGCTAGATTTGAGATTGCAAAGCAGGAGTGTGACCAAACTGTGTGAGCATCCATTGACCTCATGCACTGGTACAGCTGAACTAGCTTACACCTTCAGAGACTGACAGTGAATGGCAGAGTTAATAACTATCTATTAAATGACCAAGCAATGTGCATAGACATGTGTTCAAACAATGAGAATAATCGTCTCTCCTCAGGTGATTTATTGTCTGAAACACTGAGTTAAATGGAGCGTCCACTATATCTAAATGCACCAGTCAGTGGACAAAAACTGTTCAAAATTTCAACCTCCATTATCCATTGAGAGAGGCAGTAATTTATTCAAAACGTAGCATCAGAATAAAGTTACTTTTCAGAAATTAATCCTATTATACAGGAAACAGAGAAGGACAAACATAGAAGGTCTAAACAAGTAAATAACAGTAAATATATCTATCACAAAAGATCACAACAATGTTTTTTCATCTCAGAAATTATTCTAATTTAAAGAAAATAATTTGAAAAGACAGATATTTTCATGCAGAAAAACTAGGTTTAAGGGGTTGTCTGTTGGTTTCTTCGCTTATTTTAGTTAACTTTTTCATCGAGGGCCAGTTTATTTCTCAGACCTTGACCCAGAAATAGATTAAAGTCCATAATCAGAAAAGTGGAATGCCTTATCTAATGACACATATTCTTTCTCTGTCCTTCAAAGCACATATTGTCCCTCCAAAGGAAATTCACATGAAACTAAATGACACAGCCAATAGGTACCTCGTTTGGAGATCCCCCTGGCTTCCTGAAGACCACATCACAGCACCAGTCAGCATCCTTTATAAGAACCAGCAGATTGCATGTGTAGTTACAGTGCTGGGTAGAGGAAGTAAGGACAGGAGAAAGCAGCCTTAGGCCATCCTCCCAAGGCCCCTGATGTGGAAGGAACAATTACCTCGTACACACAAACGATCATTGTAATCCCTAGTACAAGGGTTTAGGGTGTGGGAAAGGAAACTCCGCATGGAATTTGAAAGCTAGAATTGCAAGGTGAGAGATCTGAGAGCTTCAAGAGGAGTCTGTTTTGTTTGTTTTCAGTCTAGACTGAGAGTAGAAGGACTTAGGAAATATGCTTTAGGTTAGAAGGCACCCGGGGGGTTGTTTTCTTTCTCTACTTAGAGCCCTGAGTAATAATGCACATGCCAGTGCCTGCACTCAGAGCTGACAAATGATGACAGAAATTCCCTCTTTCTTTCCACGTCCAATCAAAAATCAAGGATGACTGCCACTACCTTCTTAGGACCTCCTCCACTTCTTATGTCTCCCACACTACTTATATCTTCATTATTTCAGATGTCTCAAAATTTCTCACCTGGACTAGAGCAATCATCTCCTAACTACTCTCCCCGCTGCCAGCCCCTGATCTGTTTTCCACACTGATTTCTACAGAACAAGTTTGACCATAGGACTGACCAGTTTAAAATTTTTTAGTACCTTCCAATAGCCTTCAGGTTAAAATCCAAGCTATCCTAGAACAGGCTTTGATAAGGCAATCACCTTGACTCATATCCTGTCTTTGCTACTTACCAACTTAGGAAAGTTTCTTAACCTCTTTGATCCTGAATATCTTCATCTATAAAACGGTATAACAATAGTCCTTCTCCATAGGTTTGCTGTGAAGTTTCAATGAGATACTTCTTTGAAAGAGCTTAGCACTGTGCCTAGTTTTCAGTAACTTTTGACTATTAGCGCTATTATGGTTTCGCCAACTTACTGTTAGCTATGAAAGCCCTTCCACAACTTGGCCCACTCTCCCTCTGCAGTTATCTGTCTTGCTACTAGCCCATCAATAATCACAGGTCTTATGAAGTACCTACTGTGTGCCAGTCCTCAATGCCAAAGAATTTACATATATTCTTTAACCATTAGCAATTCTATAAGATCAGTACTAGCTTCCTCATTTTACAGATAAGAAAACTGAGACACAAAAAATAGTTAAGCAACTTGGCCAAAGTAATCCAGCTAATAAGTGGTGAAGCCCATAGTTGAAATCAAAGCCCATCATACTCCAACTCTGTTTTTTCATGACTAACTATGTTGCGTTTACCGTACTTTATTTCCCAAAAAATTATGCAACAGTATTTCTGGTCCCTATATGCTTTTCCAGAACCTTGCTACTTCTCCATTAAGAGGTAGAATCTGTGTCCCCTCCACTTGAACCTGGGCAGGACATTTTGACTGCCTCAACTAATTGAGTCTGACATAAGTCAGGCTATGTAATTTCTGAGGCTAGGTCATAGACTGCCTTCTATCTGGCAGTCTCTTTTGGAGTATGCACTATTAGAGGCCTAAGCTTCCATGTAATTTCAGCTCCCTGAAGCTGCCATGCCTGAGACACCACGTGAAGAGATCACGTAAAGACAGAAATGCTTGAAAAGCCCCAGTTGTTCAGTCATACTTGAAGCAGGCCCAGCAGTCACTGCATAGAATATAAAGGGGCTGTCCCCACCAAGCCCTGACCAAATTACAGATCTGTGAACTAAATAAATGATCATGATTATTTAAGCCACTAAGTTTGGGAATGTTTTGTTATGCACCAATAAAAAACCAGATCACCCACAGAAACCTCCAGCACTGTTTAATCACTTTCATTTCCCCTGACAACACACCTCCCATGGCCTTCAAATATGCAGCTACCTCTGCCTACAAATCACCACCAGCCCCTAATGCCCCAGCCAGCACCAATACCCTCACTTAGAGAGTTATTTTGCTTTCAAGGGTCACTGTAGGTAATTTTTGTTGTAGTTTTAGTCATCTTTAATCATTGTTCTAGTTTTAGTCATCTTTCCCCAAATCTGGGAGCGTGTGGTTAAGGACCCAAACTTCAAGTCAAAGTGTCTCGGCTTAATTTTTTTTTTTTTTTTTTTTTTTTTAACCGCTTCCAGGTTGTAGGTCTTAATCTCTTCAACCTCGGTTTCTCCAAAAGGGAGTAATAGCCAAACCCCTATCTTGGTATTGTAGGGGTTCATTTATAGCTCCGAGCAAAGTTCCTGGTATTTAATTAGAGTTCAGTACATATTGCTGTTATTACTGCACTAATTATATTTCATTGCAATTATCTATTTCTTTCTCTGTTTCCTCTTCCGAACAATAACAGTGTATCCTCATGCTTGCCACCTGGGATATGCAAAAAAACTATTTTTATTAATTGAATAAATGTATGAACAAATGAACAAACAAATGGATGAATGAATGAATGAATGAATGAATAAGTATGTATAACCTAGCCTCCCTTTCAACTCTTTTTGTCCAGCATGTAGGAGAGGAAAGATGATAGAGATCTCCAGTCCTATGGGAAGCAGTCATAGTGTGCTGGCTGCATGCTTTTCTTCAGGTCCAATTCTTCTCTCTTTTCCTAGTGGTGCTGTAGTACCACAGCCATGCAGAGAGCATGCTCACTTGGTCAAGTGAAACTTTTTACTCCTGAAAATCCAAACCAGGTGGCAGGACTGTAAGGAAAGCCAGTGCCAAAATCTCAGATGGCCTCCAACTACAGATTCTCTTTCCTCTTCTAACCATTTTATAGCATGCCATCCAGATACCTGACCTTGCCAAGTAAAACCAGTTAATCTTTTACAATGTCAGTCCCTTTTATGGACTCCACGATATGCCAATGCCATGTGGTGGCAATGCTGTGGAAGGGACTCTGCTCTTCCTGACAAGCAGGTTTGTGCTGCACTAAGCAGATAATTCACCTCTTGCCTTGTGCGTGATATTTCCCCACTGATTTCTACTCAACAGAGAGAAGTTGAGAGAAATTACTAAACAGCAACACAAACTTGATTAATAAGATGAGATATTCTACACTTAATTTTCATTTTCACCATAGAATTTATATATATACATATTTATACCTAAAATTCTCATTTTAACAGCTAAAAAAAATCTAGATATGCTGGCTGAGTTCCAATAACTGCCATTGGAACTCAGTGCTATCTAAGGATATCAATGTCATTCCAGTGCATCTCAATTTTAATACCCCAAAAACTGCAAAGCACCAGTGAGTCCTTCAGTATGCCCTCTTGCCTCAGCATAAAAGAAAAAGTTTAAATAATTTTTTAAATGAGTAAAATCCAGGGTGCTGGCTCTCTATAGTTCTAAATTGCTTTAAAAGTGAATGTGGAGTTTATCTTATTATTGTAGATTCTATGCTGCTTATGAGTTTAATCATTTCTGCATTCTTTCTCTGGAAGGAGCTATTCGAAGGCTGCATAATGCTGAGGGTTAGAAAGATTTTTGAGGCGTGGCACCATCTTCTCTGATTGGGCAGCAGATCTCGAACGATGTGGGCCTTTTGCCGTTGACTCACCAGAGGGCAGCAGCTTTGCAGCTTGATGTCAGCAGGCAAGAATGTCAGCTACTTCTCTCTGCCAGCCGCTCCCCGCAGCCCCCAGCAGTAGCCCAGAATTAAGCAAAGCTGTTTGGGTTAGCCTCTGACCAGCCTCCAGGGCTTCTCGCTGCCCTGGTTACCATGCTCCAGCAAAGAAAATCCCCACCAGATCTCCGCAGGGGAACGCTAAACTCTTCCAGCTATGTGTCTCTGGGGATACCAATATAATTGCCCAGTTAAGGTTTGGATTCTGGGGAGACCGAGTATGGTTTTCCAGGCACCCCTCTTTAACACACACACACACACACACACACACACACACACACACAACACACAAGTTTTCTCTAGAAGGGAAACACCAAAATGCAGAAAGAAACCTGTAGACAGGCACTAGAAAAATTTCTAGATTCTAGATGGATTGTGTGCCATTTGTACTCCTCACATTTAATCTACCTCAATTTTCCGCACATTTCTGACTGTTCCAGCTGAAGCCTCAGATGAGAGCTAGAACTATCCCTGCAGCCCTTTCTATCCTAACTTTCCATGATGCCAAGAAAATAGACCACTAGGAGCTTTCTGAGAGGATTGGCTTTCTGGTGCTCATGAGGCAGAGTTGCCTGCCCCCCAGTAGCTAGTCTCTGAGTACCTATTTTTATTTGTTACATAGTTTCACATCTCCTCTCCCACCATCTTTCCACTGAGCAGAAAAGAGAGTCTTAGTTGTCAGTTAATTAAAATGTTCATATTTGTTTTACCTTTTAGATGATTCTTGTAGTTTTAGGCAACTGAAAGTTTACACAGATGGTAGCTTATATACCTAGTTAAGATAATCATTGCCAAGGTCAAGCAACCAATTAAACCAGTACAGTTAAGCCAAGGTGAAATTGATGAATCACAGAAACTTAGTGTCTCCTAATTCAACTTGCTAAAATATGGGGACCCCAGATTTGAGGCTGTTTGATTCGCTTGTTACACTAAGACCTGAGTCAGAAATGCTCTCTATGGTCTTGTCCTCATTCCATTTCTCTATCCTGATGGATGACACCAGCCTCAACTCCCTATTCTGTTTGAATGTCCTCCAGGATCCTCTAGTTTGGTTACTGTAGTGGGCTAAATCATGATCCCTAAAAAGAAATGTCCATGTCCTAATCCCCAGAACCTGGGAATATGAGCTTATTTGGGAAAAGTTAAGATATGGAGATGAGATCATCCTGGGTGATCCAGGTGGTCCTTAATCCAATGACAACTATCCTTGTAAGAAACATATGGAGGAGAGACACAGGGAGATGAGGACAGGTCCTATAAAGATGGAGGCAGAGGTGGAGTGATGCAGCCACAAGCCAAGAAACTCCTGGAGCCACAAGAAGCTGGAAGAGGCGAGGAATGGATTCTCCTCTAGAGCCTCTGCTGGCAGCACAGCCCCTGCCGACATCTTTGATTTCAGAATTTTTGCCTCCAGGACTATGAATACATTTCTGTTGTCTTAAAGGAGACAAGTTTGTGGTAATTTGTTACAGCAGCCATAGAAAACATTTACAAATGCAAATGCCTTATAGGAACCATACAAGTAATGAAATGAGCAAGCAGTCTAGATAGGGAAATTCTAGTTTTAGCAGCCCATAGGACTTTCATCTCAAAGCAGGGAAACAACAGAGAGTGCAAGCAGTCTATAGCAAGAGTGAGAACAAACATCCTAGCCGAAAGAAGTACACATCACTCAGACCCATCCAGTTGGTACTGTGTGAAAACGAGCCCAGTATGGCCAGATCTTCCCATTTTTATTGCATTTTTATTTTCAACCTCCTGCATTTTAAGTGTTGGTTCAAAAATCAAACAGGCTAACTGCACTCTGTTGGCCCAACCAAATATGCTTGAGGTCTGAATTATGACCACAAGTGGCCAGTTGCAGCCTCTGGAGCCACTGACCCTTCTAACAGTATTTAAGGCATGTGCCACAGACCATTCACAACAGAACTAAGAACAGGACCTTTTTTCCCTCCTACTTAACCCTGTCTGCCAGCCTAGGCCACCTACATTCGAAATCTCTCCCACCCTTGATATAGGCAGAGAAATTTTTGGACCCTTGATCATTTAGAATCTAGAAGGTGTGTGTGCGTGTGTGTGTGTGTGTGTGTGTGTGTGTGTGTGTGTGTGAGAGAGAGAGAGAGAGAGAGAGAGAGAGAGAGAGAGATTTGAAGAGGATTAGGGGTAGAGACTCTGCAATACAATGTGTGATTACTTTTTTTTCTATTGGAGTATAGTTGCTTTACAATGTTGTGTTAGTTTCTACTGTACAGCAAAGTGGATCAGCTATATGTATACACATATCAGTCTTTTTTGGATTTCACCACAAAGCATTGAGTAGAGTTCCCTGTGCTATACAGTAGAGAACGACTGCATGATTACTTTAGGAGGAAAAATAAAAGAAAAAAATTATTCATCAGAGGGAATTAAAAATCAAAAGCCATTTTTGGTGGTTATTTTATCACAGAGCATTAAAATATATTTTACTAAAAGGATTGGTATTTAAGTCAGATAAAACATAAGATAAAACTGAGATATAATTTAATATTGACACAGCCTCTGTATTTAGTTTGTTAAAAGTTGCTACTTCTATGATCATTTATCACATCTTAGAGCTACCTACTTCCTAATTCCAGACAGTAAGTGTCCTCTGGAGCACTACAAAGTAAGACATAACTAGATTGAATTTTTCAGTCTGACTATGAAGATAGTTATGAGCTTTGGAAGCACTACAAAAATGAAAGTAATGCAAAAATTTATATTGTAACTCTCGTTGAGTCTGCAGTGAGGAAAGAGTTGTGATCAGTTTTCAAAATGACCCCTGTGTTTTCATGGAAATACTCTGAAAATAAGCAGGGGAAATTTTTGAAGGGTCCCTCTAAAAGGTAGAGGAATTTAAGATTTTCAGGAATGGATAGAGAAATGAGTCTCCTTATCGGTGGACAAGGATCCTTAGTCAAAGTTAAGGGTACAAAGAACTCTAACAACACAATAAGAAGAAGACAAACAACCCAATTTTAAAATGAGCAAAAGATTTAAATGGACATTTCACAAAACAAGATGTATATAAATGGCCTACAAGCATGTGAAAATGTTCTTAGTATCATTAGTCGTTAGGGAAATGCAAATCAAACCCATAATGAGGTATCACTTCACACCCACTAGGATCATGTCTCAAAAGACAGACACTGCCAAGTAATGATAAGGATGCTAAGAAGCTGGAAACCTCATATATTGTTGGTGAGGATGTAAAATGATACAGCCACCTTGGAAAACAATTTGATAGTTTCTTAAAGTTAAATATTGATTTTCCATTCAACACAACAATTCTACTCCTAGGTGTCTACCCAAGCAAAATGAAACACTTTCACACAAAGACTTGAACATGAATGTTCAAAACAGCTTCGTTAATAATAGCCAAAATGCAGAAACAACCAAAATGTCCATCTACTGGTGAATGGATAGACAAAATGTGGTATATCCATACAATAGCATGTTATTCAGCCGTAAAAAAGAATGAAGTCCATCTGAAATATGTGATAACATTTATAAAGCTAAAAAACATTATACTAAGTGAAAAAAGCGGGACACAGAACACTGCATATTATATGATTCCACTTATAGGAAATGTCCAAAAGAGGTAAAGCCTTAAAAACAGACATTAGTGGTTGCCTGGGGCTGGGGTGGGAATGAGGATTAACTAAATGGACATGAGGATGAAAATGTTCTAAAACTATTGTGGAAATTGTTACACTAGTTGTTTTTTTTAAACAATTTTATTGAAGTATAACTTATATACCATGAATTCAGCCATTTTAAGTGCACAATCCAATGCTTTCTAATAAAAAATTTTTTTTAAATTAAAAAAAAAAGCTAGAGAATCATTAAAAGAATAAAACATGACATATAAAACATTTTCTCTCCTTTATCTCATTACCCAATCTATCAACAAACTCATCAATTTCTCCTACCAAACACCTCCTTTTTTTAAATATTTAAGGGCATAATACATGTAGTTCAAAATATATGTACAAAATGCAACACAGTGGAAATTTTTTCTTCTGTTCTCCCTCAGCCACCCAATGTCTCTCCCTGGAAGCAATCAACATTATCAGTTTCTTGTGTATCATTCTAGAGACAGTTTATACATCTTCAGAAATATATATATGTGTGTGTATATTCTACCTCCCAATACACACACACACACACACACACACACACCTACTTTTTTTTTTTTTTTTTTTTTTTTTTGTGGTACGCGGGCCTCTCACTGTTGTGGCCTCTCCCGTTGCGGAGCACAGGCTCCGGATGCGCAGGCCCAGTGGCCATGGCTCATGGGCCCAGCCGCTCCGCGGCATGTGGGATCTTCCTGGACCAGGGCACGAACCCGTGTCCCCTGCATCGGCAGGCAGACTCCCAACCACTGCGCCATCAGGGAAGCCCATACCCCTACCTTTTATTCCACAACTTGTAGTATTCTGCACATTTCTTTTTTTACTTAATAATCAATACCATATTAAAATCTAAGTATCACTCAAGTCTTTTCCCTCTTTACTATCCCACTACCAGGAAACTGGGTTGGACCCTCAGTACCTCTTGCCTGGACCATTATATTGGGTTGGCCAAAAAGTTCGTTTCGGTTTTCTGTAAGATGTTACAGAAACACCTGAACAAACTTTTTGGCCAACCCAGTATTTCATCTAATTTGAGATTCTGTCAGTTATAAGACACATTGGTATTCGGGAGCCATTAAGAGAGAAAATAATACTGCCAATTAAATTATGACATACTGTTGATTGTAAGATGCATCCCAATTTCAGAAAATATGTTTAAAGTACATATATATGCATCTAGAAACAATAAAATTTGATATAACATCCTCCCAACCAGTTCTCCAACATCATACCTGGCTCCCTTTCAACTCATAGTCTCTAAATAAACAACAAGGATTTATTATATGGCACAGAGAACTATATTCAATATCTTGTAATAAACTATAATGGAAAATATAAATATTTTCCATATTTATATTTCCCCCAAAAAATATAAATATATACTTATATATGTGTATAGCTGAATCACTTTGCTGTACACCTGAAACTAACACCATATGGTAAATCAATTATACTTCAATTTTTTTTAAATGATCAATTTATAGTCTCCTTTCAGAGTGATCTTTCTAAGCTCTAGGTTTAATCTTTTCACTCCTTTATCAAAAATTCTTTATGGTCTTCCATGGCTACAGGATGAAGTTCAAGTACCTTAGTGTGACTTACAAGACCCTTTCGTTTTCTGGCCTCATTTCTCTCCACTATTCTATGCTCTAGACATGCCCAACTATTGACTCTTCCTCAAAAACGTAGTGCTCTTTCAAAACCTTGTGCTTTTGTATGTGTTGTTCGCCCCGCCTGGATTACGCTTGACCCTCTTTCCTCCTAGCTAAATACCATGTGTCCTCCAAGACTCATCTCTGGGAAAACTGCCATGAACTTCCCCAGCTCAGTTAAATGTTCTTTCTGTGATGCCACCCTCTGTGCTTCATTCCATCAAAAGCACTTTCTGCCCAGTATTAGGCTTCATTGTTTCCTTGTCTGTCTTCACTATTCTTGTTTTTCTCAAGTCACAAGGGATTGCCACAGTGCCTAGTCCATGGTAAGCATTTAACACATATTTATTGAATAGTTGTGTACTTTGGCCCCTGGATAATCATCACATCTGCAATAATGAAGGTGTGGTCAGCTCAATATAGGGGAAAGTACACTGGGTCTGAAGTCAGAAAATGCCAGTTATGGGTTGTGACACTTCTAACTCTCTGATCTTAGCTTGGTCAGTTAATGTTTCCAAGGCTTGGTTTCCTCATCTAAAAACATGAACACTATTAGCTGCCTAGAAGGACGTGCTGAAGGGATTAAATGAAGGTAGCATCTGAAGGCACTGGCACAGAGATGGTGCTCTCAACATAGCAACTTTCATTAGAGTGACTGGAACAGTCCATGCTATTGAACAGATATGATATACCCTCAGGGACTTCCCTGGTAGTCCAGTGGGTAAGACTCCACACTCCCAATGCAGGGGACCCGGCTTCGATTCCCTAGTTGGGGTACTGGATCCCGCATGTATGCTGCAACTAAGAGTCCACATGCTGCAACTAAGAAGCCCACATGCCGCAACTAAAGATCCCGCATGCTGCAATGAAGGTCCCGTGTGCCGCAACTAAGACCTGGCACAGCCAAAATAAATAAATTAATTAATTAATATTAAATATATATATAACCTGAAAGCAAACACACCACTAACGTGTTGTAATACTGCATGGACTTTTATCATTACCTCCAAACCCTGTAGGTAATTACCTTTAATAGTTTCTTTTAGATCCTTCCCATGTTTTATTTTTAACACAAGTACAAGCACTTATAACTACATATTATATGCCCTTCTTTTTGACACAAAACGGACCATGTTTTTAATATATGTGTATATATACACATACACACACACACACACACACACACACACACACACACACACACACACGCTGTTCTGAATGTTGCTTTTTTCACTCAATAACTAAAGGGGCATTTTGACCTTCTAAGTTTGCCCAGAAGAATTCCAATCAAGTAGACAAGTATGTTGAAAAAGGGACTTTACTAATTCCTCACATCACAATTCTGAACTATAATCAAAAGATTAAAGCTTTGACTCACAACCTCAACTCCTTCTAAAGGGAACCACAAAGAGACTGCATGACTAAAACAGTGAAGGACCGACCACGGGCAAAGAAATCGCAACCAGGCTGAAAGATCTGCAAAGGTTTCAGTATGTTGCCTGGAAATCAGAAGAAATCTGCAAACAGCAGACTAGTAAGTCTTCAGCACTATTGTGTCCTACTGGTTTTTCATCAATGACTGACATGTTCCCTACAGAGCCTTCCATTTTAAATGAAAAGGTTACTTTCAGAATTGCAAAAATGTTCCATTTTAGGGCCGTGGCTCAGATACAGAGCAAGATCTGCATTTTTTTAAGGCTAAGTCTGTTTAGAAATCGAGAGCTGGTAGTATAAGGAGGTAGTTCGGGCTTTATAACTAGTTCTTTCAGGAGGTTTGTTCATCACATAAATGATAAGGTTATAAGTACAAGGTTATTAAAAGTTTGCCAAATGTGGATATTAGAATAATAGACCATTTCGTTGGCAAGTTTAATTGCGGCCCGGATTACCCACGTCCTCTCTCCTTTTCTCTGATTTTTTTCTCAGGCATCCATCACCTGAGTTGGTGACCTGAAGTCCTTAAACTCTCATATGAATGGCCCCAGTTTAATCACTGTGCTGTCCACTCCCAAGTCCCTGTCTGCCCACTGCCATTACTGAAGCTATCCACATGGGCAAGAAAACAGAGATGTCCAATGAGTCAGTCAGTAGAAACAGCAGATTCACCATCTCATGCCCAGTAAATTACTGTCACTCTGACCCCAGCTGTCATGTATACACAATGCAGAAAATTTAGCAGGAAGATTAAGAATGAGCTGGGGAAGAGCACAGAAACTCCTGATGGTCTTAGATGGGGCTGGGAGCACAAGATTGTGTCTGACCACATAAGCCAAGAGAAGTGGAAGCCTGAGTCAGTTCTCTACACTGTACCAGCCACAAACACTGCCAACCCAGCAGGCAAAGAAAAATAAATTCAGGGAGCTATGGGAGCCAGCAAGCAAAGGCACAGAATCTAACAAGGGGGCAGGGCAAGTAGGGAGGGTTATTAGAGCAATCAGGTAAAGCCCATTAACAGCCGATTTCTCAACAAACCATAAAGATACTGATGCAGTATATTTACTATTTGGTGCTTGAGCCAGAATAGTAGAATAGTCTGATGAATGAGCTAGAGATGGCCAGATGGAGAAGGGCAGAGGTCACAAAACACAGAAAAACTTTAAGGCTCTAAGTCTTGAAATAACAGGGCATTTTAATAACTCCAGATAGTTCCCTGTGAATGGATGGAAGAAGGGGGAGACAGGGCCAGCATCATGGTGAGAGATGAGATGAGACTGGAGAAATGGCCAGAGGCAGATGATGAAGGATCATGTGAGGTCACACTAAAGATCTTGGATTTCAACCTGAAGGCATGACTGTGAACCACTGCAGGATTTTAAACAAGGAATAACAAGATCAGATTTAAGTTTTGGGAAAGTCAGTCATAGCATGTAGATCATGGATTTGAGTGCTGCTTCCATAGCACCCACTATACTATATTGTAATAGGCATTCATCTGTCTCCACACTAGTCTGTAACCTCAATAAGAGCAGAAAGCATGTCTGCTTTCTCATTATTACATCTCCAGTACCTAGCATAATGCCTAGCACACAGTTAGCTATGGATGGATGGATGGAAGGATGGAAGGATGGATGGATGGATGGACGGATGGTGGGTTCTAATCTCATTCATCTTTTTTAAAAAAAATTGAAGTATAGTTGATTTACAATGTTGTGTTAATTTCTGCTGTACAGCAAAGTGATTCAGTTATATATACACACATTCTTGTTTTATGTATATTCTTTTCCATTATGGTTTGTCACGAGATATTGAATAGAGTTCACTGTGCTATACAGTAGGACCTTGTTGTCTATCCATTCTATATATAATAGTTTGCACGGCTAACCCCAACTTCCCACTCCATCCCTCCCCCCTCCCCCTCCCCCTTGGCAAGCACAAGTCTGTTCTCTATGTCTGTGAGTCCATTTCTATTTCATAGATAAGTTCATTTGTGATTTCTTCCTGTCGTCCCACCTGTCATGTCTGCAGATTGAAGAGTCCTAAGTCTGATGAGGCATGCTCATAATCATCTTTTTTTTAAATTTTCCCTTCAGACCTTACCTTTATCTAAACTATCCTGTAAGAAGCTTACAAAGGCCAAAACCATACAGTATTCTAGGGACAAACATAAGCTTCCTACCATTATACAAATGAAGGGTAATATATTTTTGTCTAATTTTCAGAATTTTTCCAGTGATGATCATGATTTTGTTGGCTTTTGAAGTAAAAGCAATAGATCAAATCAGAGTCTTTACAATGACCACTCAGTCTCCTTTTCATAAACAAGAGCTCAAAGCCCAGTGCAGTTTCCCCTGCCAAGTGTCTCTTTTCTTAATTGTGATCATGGCCACCTACCACTCTCTGCAAGGGTTTCTTCCAACCCTGGTTACCCTGGTCCTGTTCAACAAGTTATGGTGTATCTGGAAGAAAAAAAAAAAAAAACTGGAAACAACTGATTCTCTTTTTGTTTTCCCTAAATTAGTCATTTTCCATTTTGCCATCTAATTTCCACTGTCAAGGTTTAATAATTATTATTATACTTGTAGAGTGCTAGATTTATATGAGGCACTGTTCTAAGTGATTCTCATTATATACATATACTCATTTAATCCTCACAAAATCCCTATGACATCCATATCAATATTATCCCTGTTTTACAAATGAAGAAACTTGAGGCACAGGGAAATTGAGTTGTTTGTCAATAACACGTATTCCAAAACTGATATATGACAGAGTAGATATTTGAACCTATGCAATCTGACTCTAACGTAGAGCTGGTGTTCGGTGGAGAAGGAGGGATAGAGAAAAGACAAAGAGTTTTATCTGAGCCCGTCCACCATTAGCAGAGACTCTGGGTGAATTTGCTGAGTCTCAGTTTTGACATCTGTACTGTGAAGATAGTAATAGATACCTCACGGTTTGTTGAGAGTAATAAATATAACCATGCATGTAAAATATCTGGATGATGGAAAGTGCTTAACAAATGTCATTTCTCTCTTGCCTCCACCCGGTTAGTTCTGTCTTTAGGTTATCACAACCATTTGAAAGCCACTGTTAGAAACCATACAGTTTATTTCCCAGCCCTGTCCTGTACCAGCTGTATGAACTGAAGCCCCCATTTCCTTTACTTTAACCTGGTAATCATAAAACCCATTGTAAGATTAAATGAGATCATGTTCGAAAGGCAATTAACACAGTGCCTGGCATATGGTAAATGCTCAGTAAATGATAGCAGCTATAATGATGGTGATGATAAGCAACAGGAGGGGATTAGTAAGAATTATGGTGATGATATTTCCAGCTCAATTTTCTCTCTTCACAAAAAAAAAACCCACAAAAAAACAAACCTGCCATCTGCCCTCCAGGACTATAAGAAATAGAAAATCTTGACTCTTTTACTTCCTTGAGGTAGAGAAATTAATTGAGTCCCCAGAGACTATCCTCAAGCACAACTGTCTCAACCTTCTAGTGCCTAAAATCATTTGGGACATTTATTAAAATTTCAGATAGCAGGGAGCCACCCAGTAATTCTGGTCAATAGGAAAGTCATGGGGTCCCAAGACCCAGAGACCTACACTTTGAACCAGCTCTCAAGTGACTTTGAGTTGGTAGCCCTGGGATCACACTAAAAAACACCATCCTGGGGGCTTCCCTGGTGGCGCAGTGGTTGAGAGTCCGCCTGCCGATGCAGGGGACACGGGTTCGTGCCCTGGTCCGGGAAGATCCCACATGCCACGGAGCGGCTGGGCCCGTGAGCCATGGCCGCTGAGCCTGCGCGTCCGGAGCCTGTGTTCCGCAACGGGAGAGGCCACAACAGTGAGAGGCCCGCGTACCACAAAAAAGTAAATAAAACAAAAAAAACACCATCCTGGGATTAAATCAGCATATTTATTGCCTTGAACCAAGATTATTTCTAAGACTCTAAGTGAAATTTTTAATGAGATTTAAGATTGGTTGTTACTTTAAGGGGATTATTTATTGGGAAATATTTATCACTGGTTGCCAACTCAAAGTATTTGTTCAAATATCTCACAGTTTTATTCTTGAGAATAAAATAAATAACAAGACACTCCTTTGATAAATATATATGTGTACATATATATATACACATAGATTGCTATATATACATATGTAAGCATCGATGTCAGCAGTTTGAAATACCCTTAAAGGAACTTGCAGTCTACTTTCACGATCTCATACAGCCTAGTCATAAATTTCAGTCCCTGCTAGTCAGAGGGTGTCATCAAATATTTATCTATTGTTACTTGAAGGATAATGAATTTGTGTTTCCTGTAACTCTGAAAGGGTTAGCCGTGTTTTATTCAAACTATATTACTCACACACTCATCAAGAATGTTTTGATGCACTTCTCAAAGTTCACCCAGTGAACATTTCCAGTACTAGTAAAGAAAAGTTATGCATGGATAGTGCCCCCTTATAGATTAAGAAACTGAGAGGGGAGAGTTTACATTTTCACAGACCACAGAGAAAGGCAACATGATAATTTAACTGTCATCAAACTGATTCTGTGCTCAAGTCACTAGAGCATGTCTGCCATCACCTAATTTGGTCAGCCTTGGTTGGCTTTGGAGAAAAAGAATTTTCAAAGAAAAAAAATAACATTTTCATAATATTTTACTTATGGCCTTTGTTACAGCTTCCACAGTATTATTAAGAAGTTAAATCTAAAATTCTTCCAGAGACAGAATTAAGCTCGCAACCCAGTGAAGCAGATAAATTCATCTTTACCGATCTTAAAAAATTTTTTTGAGACATTTGATATTTTTAGATGTCTCTGACCAAGTGTTAAGTAAACTAAAAACTAAAGGAAAATTGCAAGTGGTTCTTAATATTGTATAAATCAAGTAACTTGAAGATAATGAGCAACTCACCTTTTACAAGGTTTTTTAGTATTTTTCTAACATCTGTTATGTAAAGAATTGTATCAGGTGAACATCACCAATTAGATCTTCTCTTCAAGATCAAATACTTTAAATCCATTTTTTGTAATGTTTGGAAGGAACGTGTTTTAATTGAATCATTTACAAATTTAAAAAATTAACCATTAGCTCAATCTAATACCAAATTTAGAGAAAAAAATTAAAAAGCTTAATTTGTGATTTCATAACCCATTAAAATTTGGTCCAAAAACTATTCTAGGTTTTATTACATAGTTAATGTCTTAGTCCTACTACTGAATGTTTTTAATATTATCGTTTGAAATTAGAGATTAAAATGGTTCATTTCATCTTGCTACTCATCCTGTGCCTTTTAAAGGTAGAGCTATTTGGCTGGAAAAAAAGGAGGGGGTGTTTTTAAGGACTGATGGGCCATCATAAATTAGAATCCTGAGAGATCTTTGCAGATCTTACACTGAGTTGACAGTGTAAGAAACAGGTGCCTGTTAGGTTTCTCTTTGCTTTGACAAGCAGGTGTGTGGTTTGCTGCTTTTGCTGATCCATCCAGACACTCAAGTTCAGACAAAGGCAATCCAAAGTTTCTGTCATTTTTGTTTATTTTACTTAAGTAACTCTTATGAACTCCACCCAGGCTTGGGAGTCTGCTTGCCCAGGGATAATTTTACTAGGTACATTCTGTGGTATTTCAAACTTCAGAAGCATGACTTTGTAGAGTTGGCTGATACTCTTTTATAGAACCTGGCCTCGTCTCTCGAAACCTCCTGGAAGGCAATACCAGTGTAACCTATGTCTATTCAAAGTAGATGTTTAAGGGAGAGTAAGTCTCCAGTTTAGTGCATTTAAATTAACCTACTACTCTTACTCATTCTTAGACATATTCAGAAAACCATGTTTTGCTCTCAGCCACAATTTGTATTGAACTGAGTCACATGGTGAGCTGCAGGAGAACGTGTGTAAAATATATAGAATGCTGGTTCTTAGTCTAAGGTCTGTGGACCTTCTGATTGTCTGTGAAAATTGTGTGTGTGTGTGTGTGCGTACAGTTGTGCATTTTCCTGAGTAGAAGTACCATAGTTGTCCAAAAATTCTCAATGCAGCAACTGATTCCAAAAGGTAAAAAAACATTGACATGGAGAGAATAATAAATGACTACTTGTCTTTGCTTTACTATCAAGTATAATAAAACATTGCAACATTGGCTTCTTATGACCTTTCATAATCACAACAAAGGCTGATTCTTAGGTCTTTTTTCCTCTCCTCAAGGTTACTGTGAGCCTTTCTGCAGGAGGTATTGCTCAGTGTGCCAGGCCCTTGAAAGCTATCTGGCAAGTCAGTTTTAGGGGCAATCAGAGCATTGGTGGCATACCAGACGATTTTAGAAGGCACCGGCATGACATTTAGATAAATTCAGCTAGTAATAGATATCTCCCTTGACATTCTTTTTTAGTTCTTCCGGTTATGGCAAAGAAATAGTACCAGTTGGCATAGGGATTATTTTACCACTTCAGGAACCCTCCCTAGTGTCTCCTTTCAACAGAAATAGCAGGCCTCCAGCTCAGTCTTCACAGGAAACTATATCTGGCAAGAATTTAATAACATTACTCAGTTCATGGTATTTCTTTTTATGATTATCTTCTATTTAAGGCAAATAATACTGGTTTTCAATTTTAGTTAATAAGAAAGTTTATTTTTAAATAGATGTATTTAATATTAAAAAGAAGGA
Source organism: Pseudorca crassidens (assembly GCF_039906515.1). Taxonomy (NCBI): domain Eukaryota; kingdom Metazoa; phylum Chordata; class Mammalia; order Artiodactyla; family Delphinidae; genus Pseudorca; species Pseudorca crassidens. The sequence continues at coordinate 70,762,041 of NC_090302.1, read as the reverse complement.
ACAACTTAAAGAAAAATATTTTTATTAGTATAGATGACACAAGGATATGACAAAATCATAAAACTGGGATGTAAATAATAGAAATTTGAGAAATACCAGACTAAACAATTGCTAATCAAGTCATGCTTTTATTTTTAGAGAGATTGACAATCTTTTAGAAAATTCAATCTATTTAGAATAAATCTTATAACCAGCAATAGCAATTTCTAGTAAGCATTTCTGAAAAATAAGTAAAAATTGTGAGAGATGCCTTTAACATTAATTACCTAGGATGCTTTTAAATGCTTGTAATAGAAAACATGACTAAAAGTATCTTCAACAATAAGGACTGATTTCTAATGGTTCCAGCATAGATTCAGTCAGTGACTCAGTGACATCAAGGATCGAGGTTCTTGCCATATTTTCCTCTGCCATTCTTAGCATGTCAGTTTTGTCCTCATATTCATTTTCTCATGATCTCAAGAGAGCTTCCATGGCACCAGTCATCGTCCAACAATGACCAGATTCAGGAAAGTATGAACCTTTTGTCCATTTGCAGAGCAAAGGAAACCTAAAAGTTCCATTACTTGCCTTCACATTTCTCAAGCAAGATTGCCCCTGTATAAAATCAAACATTAGCAAGAAGAAAAGGAATTACACCAGGATTGCCTTAACCTAATCCTCATTCACCCACTGAGGCTAAGGAGGTATCAATAAAGAACATGGGCCTAATAACTGAACAGTATTGGGGTTCTCTTGGCAAGGAATTATGAGGGGAATGTCTGTTGGGTATTCAATCCACATTGTTTGCCATGAGCTTGCATTAACACAAGACTTTAACAAGTTGGGACATGCAGAAAGTCTAAGGATTAATATTGGAGAAAACTCTTATTTCAGTGTCACAAGTAATAGAAACCTGGGCCAAATAGACAAAATACACACAGAAGATGGAAGCTAACAGTTTTTTTTTAAGGGTCCAAATAGAGTAAACTCTCAAAAAAATTTTATCTCAGGGGTTTAAAAAACATTGATTGGTTGATAATCCTTCTCCCCTATTCTACCTGCCTCAGCTACTGTGAGCAGGAAAGGCCTGCAAGGGCAATCTCAGACCAATTTTAAAACTGGTTGTTGTTATTGTTTTTAAGAATTTGTTATTTTTAAAAAGCTGCAGAGTAGACATCATGGGGAGAAAAAAGAGAACATTATTGGGCTTCGTTAGACATTTTTATTTTTTTAGATTTTAACTTACATGTGGAATATGTGGAGGGGCACCTTTATCTCACCTGTGTATAGGTCTTGTCTGTGTTTTAATCTGGCCCTGACAGATAGCTTTAGCTCCAGTAAATGAGATGGTCTATAAACCTCTCTCGAGTTACTAGTGTTATAAATGCTTTCTAAGCATAATTCTTGGCTTTATTCCCCAGTCCAGAATGAATGGAATCAAATAAATGACTGAATTTGGATCTGGTCGCAGACATGAGGAGACAGGAAATGGCCATTCAACAAATATTGAAATATTGATTGAGCACCAAAAGGGTGCCAAGTTCTTTGTATTTATTTTGATTTTCATCCCAACAATAACTCTATAATACAGACATTTTTAACTCCAATTTTCAAGATATAAAATTAAGGGCCAAATAAAGGGAGTGATTTCTTAGAGTTTACAAAACTGGTAAATACGGAACAAAGATCTGAACTTGGGTCTTTCTGATCCCAAATCCCGTGTTCTTTGCGTTGAACTCTCCCGCCTCCTGAGGGTCTTCACAACCAAATACCGAAGGACAAAATCAAGAGGTTATGAAATGAGATCAAAGGTACAAGCTAAGATGTGGAAGAACAGAAAAACAAGAGTCAATACCAAATCTAGGCACAAACAGATATTTCACAACTACTATGTGCCGAGTGTAGAATAGAAAAGACGTTGGTATACCTGTCTAGACAGGATGGACAAGGGGAAGTAGGTCAAGAATCAATAGTGACTCCAAGATATGTGCTCTGAGATCTAAAGGGAGGGGCTTTTTATATGTTCCTTGGTGTGGGGTTAGAACAGGGAGTAGGTGTGGCTGGGACTTGGGGATAAACAGGCACACCTGGGCAATAGGAATGCAATTGGCTGGGTGGGGCTAGGGAAAACAAACTTGACGGTAAGTTTGCCTTTTCACAGCTAGGTGAGTTTTCCCTTACCTTATGCTTACCTGGATCTGGGGGCAAATTCTAGCTACCTAACTCTTAATTAACTGACAGACCTTTTCTCCTTGATCATAGCCCAAATAGTTCCATATTTTACATACGGGTAGAAGTTATTTTTATCTTGAATTTTAGTAACCAGAGTTTATTGGGGATTATTAAAGCTCTAATAGTGTTACCTTATTTGAGTTCCCTATGAAAAAATAATTGCTCAATTAGCATTTCTTCTGTTTCCATTCCAAAAAAGCTGGGCTATTGTCACCTGAGTTGTCATCTAGGTGTAGTGTTATCTTAGATATCTATCACTTGAAGGTTAAATACCATTATTATGTTTGTTGGCCCAGATGATATACCACACAGTTTCAGCTGTATGACTCATCTTGTGGAAAAGAATGTAATTTCTTTTAGTGTATCAACTCTAACCTGCCAATCTTCATAATGGCCTGCATATTTTTAACCAGGCCTTCTCATACTTACCAGTGCTACCAAGAAGACGTGGCAGTTGTCTGTATTTATCCAAATCTAAAGAATAACAATGTTAGTGCTGAGACATATTTTCAACTTGAGCTTACCAAGAGCCCATTTTAATTTCAACCCAAATCTGAATATACAACACAAAGTTGGGAAAATCCTGGAAGGCCAAACCATGCAACAGAATTTCCTGAGCCATAAAACCAATACTATACCCCTCCCCACCCCCTTTCTCTGAGAGTACAGAAAATGTAAACTACTCCATGTGCTATTAGACAAAGTTCAAAAGGTACGTTGATCAGTTCAATCCTAATGGTCCCAGGAAAGTACACATAAACTCATTTTATTAAATAAGTATTATTTACTAAGCATCCCATGCCTCCAAAAACATTGAACTCATTTTTTCTAAATGTATTTTTCTGTATTTAAGCATACTTTGGAATTAGCCTGTAAAATTTACTGATGGTAGATTGCATTGCTTCTTTTGCAAAGGTAATATGAGTATTGTCTGCCTGACCTGGGAACAGCTCTATTGTGAAATAGCCAAAAAGCTCTGAAGCTGGAGTCAGAAGGAATCTTAGGTTCAAATTCTGACTCAACCATTTGATTCTACATTACTTTAGGCAAATTACATAGCCTCCCTAAATCTCTTCATCTAAAACATAGGGATAATAAATTTTACTTTAACAAGTGGTTGGTTTGAATCCCATGAGATGATGCAAATAAGTACTTATAACAGTGCATGACTCTGAAGGAGTCAGATTTAAGTAACCACTATAATCTATATAGTAACCACTATAACTATAAAGAAGTGGTTACTTAAATTTAAAAAGCAATAGACTCGGTCAAGAGTCAGAAAAAGAGTCAGAAAGGGAATGTACTTAAGATGTAGAGTGACTATTTGATTATTGAGAAAAAATTGAAGGTTTGGATATTTTGAAAATTCCATGTAAAATATACAGCAACCACCCTCCAAATACCAATGACCTCCATATCTAAATTTTCAGCCTTGGCCTCTCCTCCAAGCTTTAGACTCTGGTATCCAACTCCCCACAGGACTGGTCCATCTCAACATGTCCAAAACTGAACTCAGCATCTTATCCTTCAAAACTATTGCTATTTCTTAGCTTAGTGGAGTGTGCCCATAATTCACTCAGTCACAAAATTCAGAAATTTGGATGTCGTCCTAGAATCTTCCATCTCTCATATTCCACCCCAAACATCTAAATCAGGCCAATAGATCTGTGGTTCTTAAACCCGGCAGAGCTTCAGAACTAGGGTGCTTTGTATAAATACGAAGCCCTGCCCCAGAGATTCTGATTCAGAAGGCCTGAGGTATGCTGTGGGAATCTACTTTCAAAAATAAATATACAGAACTTCCACAAAGAATCTGATACTCATCGAGATTTGGAAGCCGCTGTTGGAGTATACCTTCCTACCCGATCTTGTGTGTGTATCTTCCTCTCCATCCCTACTGCAGCTCCCTTACTTTAGATGCTCATAGCTCTCTTGAATACTAAAAGTCACTCCATTAGTGGTCACTGTGCATCCAGTCCCCCTAACCCCCACTGCATTTAATCTTCTAGTGCTGCCAGATCTATTTATCTGAATCCAAGCTTTAGAGAAAAACACATCTAAATTCAAATCCCTGCTTTGCTAATTACATGCCTATAACCTTGAGCATATTACTTCGTCTAAGACTCAGTTTTCTCATCAGGAAAATGAAGATGATATTAATACCTATTAAATGAGATTTGGATGGATAGTATATGTAAATATCTTAATATAAGTACAGGGACTGGCATATAGCAAGCTATTAGAATTATTAAGCTAATATAGTTGTTGTTTTTGCTATTATGACACAAATCTATGTAATTCCTGTTTCATGTTCTCCTCCTGCTCCTAGCCTCCTTTTCAGTGAACAAATCCTAAGTTAGGCCTTCTACATCACAATTGCCTTTCTCCAACCTGGACCTCTAATAATCACCAGTCATGAAACATCCTCTGATATGGCATTTGTCCTTCCAGATTTTTTCCCCTGACTCACACCTGAGGCCTGCCCAGATTATACAGCTCAGCCAAGTGGAAATTTCTAGTTTGTGTGATTTGGTTCTTCCACTGCCCAGGTCTGACTTATCCAACTACCACCTAACCAGAGTTGGGTGTCCTGACTCTAAATAAAGTTAATAAACACAGTTCTTCTCTATATGTTTTGTATAGGGCCCAATTTACCACAGATATATGGTATACAGTACATAATTATACTCTCCTCCCTAAACATAAAGTTCTTGCCTTAGCCAATACATAAAGTTTAAGCTCAGATAGAAGTAAAGAAAAGTAGACGCTCAGGTAAGCTCAGGTAGAAGTAAAGGGAACCAGTCTGAAGAGATGTCATTTTCTGGAGGTGGGCAAGTCTGGTGGTCAGATCAGCTAGAGTGCCAAAATTCTTTATCAGGGGGTGAAACAACCTGATTCCAGAAAGCCTGTGGCTGGGGGTATTTGAAGGGCTGTGGGAGGCAGAATGAAGGCCTCGGGAAAAGAGGTTAGCAGGACACAGCAACAACAACGAGGAGGAGGGTGCTAGCTAACTTTTACTGAGTATTCATCACAGATCGGGCGCTGTGTTAATTCTTTTACAAACATTTTCTCTAATTGTTACATCAACCCTTCAAGCGGTTGAGTACCAGATGGAAAAACTGAGTCTCGGGGGGGTTAAGAGACTTGCCCAAGATTACAGGGCTAGTAAACAAACCCACTCCCCTCAACCCGATTCCCCCACAGGGCCTAACCATAAGAGCACTAAAAGGGGGGATTTCAGCTCACTGAGCACAGCATGTCCCAGGGGCTCTCTTGAAGCAATTTGCATACTGCACTCAGAGGAGCAGTTAGTTCCTGTTTCTTTAATCCCCAGGATCCCTCTCCCTTGGGCTGGTCGGACAGGACTGAGCCTGCTGGTTGCAGGTAAGGCTGGAGCAGAGAGGGACTTGGGTGATTCAAGTGCCACTAGGTTGGCAATACAGTTGCAGATACTGGCCTAGACAACACTATTCTCTTAAATCACATAAGAATTCAATCATAGATCCACTAGACTCTGCCCATCACAGAAAAGTAAATAACCTCCCCGAGAATTAATTTTGGGGAATTAATCCAAAATGTTCAAGACACGTGGCCTCAGTAGTTATAATAAAAAAAAAAAAAAAAAAAAAAAAGCCTAACAGCATAGGAATGAATAAGTAATTTTTGGCTCAAACTTACAAAAGCAGTCATTAAAACGTACATGACAAATTGTGCGTGACAACTTTGAAACAACACAAAATAGACTTTGACAAGCTAAAATTTAAAAAGGAGTCAAAATTATATCTACCATATGGACATAATTATGTTTTTGTTCAAAGCATAGAGAACAACAACAAGAATAATGCACCACAGTGTGAATGGGGGTTGACTCTAGTTGGTGGAAGCAGAATTTATACTGTTTATTTTTCTTCTTATTGACATTTTATGATATTTTTAATGAGCATAGGTTAATTTTCAATGCAAAAAAATAAATAAGCTTTGTTTTTTTTAAAATAAAAAGAACTAGCCTCCTGGAAAGTCCTAGTGCATTTTGGAATTGTTTCTGAGTCTGGCTCAGCCCACCTCCTATTTTCTTCATCGTGCAGCCATGATCCCATGACCCAACAGCCTGGTGGCCTGTGGTAATCAGAGCTGTTAAGTAACTTCCCTGAAATTTTGAGGGTTTTGCCATTTTCCCCACTACCTTATAAAGAGTCTTCAACAGGTTTTTGGCTTCATAAACTATCAGAAATCCATTCTTCCTCCCAGCAGTCCATTTTATTAGAATGATGTGGTGAAACACAGGACCACACAAGCAAGGGCTGGTTTTAATTGTTAACCATTCCCCATTGTGTTTGGTTTCTTTCTGCTCCCTGATGGGCTCCACTAGAACTCTTCTGTAAACTTCTGTTCCTTAAGGACTCCCAATCCAAATAGGGCCGCCTGCGCCCCTCCTCCACATTGTATCCTGAGCAGAGGTAGCCAGGTCACAAGCTTGCATCAACCGATGATGTTTCAGAATCCTTACCTAAGAAGGAAGTGGATGCTAGGTGATCATGGTGAACACAAAAATATCAAAGGATCCTTGTTACTGTCTTCCAGTGATGAGTACATTTTCAAGTTCTATTCCAAATACCTTGGCAGCCATTTTACTCCAGGGAGCCAGAGAGGGGAAAGTCTGTTCTTGCATCATTACCAACAGCTTGGGGAAAACCCAGTCCTTTCACATACAAACAGGGCTGGCTGCATTTGATTGCACAGAGCCAGCCAAATTGGGACTTCTTAACAGCTCATGCCTCTGACAGTTACTCAGCACCACCTCTGAGATTTAGTAGAGAGCAAAAAACACTCCAACAGGCCCCTTTCACACATGGAAGTGTGAAGTACACGTGGTTTTCTGTACCTCCTATCAGCCTTGCTTTGGTGAAGAAGAAGATTCAGTCAAATTCATTTCCATAAAGCAATGCTGCTCTATATGACTCTACAGAAACCACATTAAAGGTATCGAGTGAGGGCTATCTGTATTACTAGAAAGACACTTTGACAAACAGTAGATTTTCAGAGTGTGATAAATGCAATACAAGGCTAGATGAACCCAAGAAGATTAAGAAGAAAAAAAGCTGTAACAGTAGAGGAAGGAGAGGGGCATCTAAGGGAAAACGTAGATCTAGAGATGATAAAGAAAGGAGTGGGAAAAAAAAAATAGGGCAAATTTCCATTCTGAAGAAGAAAAAGCACCCACTTTTTACCTCACTTTGGGTCTGCATCTGAGAGTATAAACGGCATTGAGGAGCCCCGAATCTTCCAACAGGACTAAATTCAGTTTTCCACAAGTAGTTTCCTCACCCAGTGCAGGAACCTTCACACCTTCTTTCAGCCTTCCTCTCTTCCACCCACCGATGAAATTAAATGATCTCCAATATTTACATTTTGCATTTACTTCTTTTTAATTTTGACAAAATGAATTAGAACTGAGGAAATTAAAAATGAAATCTGATACAAGGTCAATTGAAGACGTATTTTGCAGAGATTGACAACCACGTTGGTGGTAGTTGCCCCTGCCTCCTCAGTAAGGTTTGCATGATTGTGGCCTTTTCCAGCTCTCACCAGGGAGCCAAACAAACTCAGTAAAAATCAGCACCATTTATTAACACTCTTATTTTACCAGACTATGAGGTAGCCCAAAAGAAGAGTATACATGGCTCCTTCCCTTAAAGAACTGAGAATCTCAAAACTCTGCATACATAAGCCCCAGCTAAGATTTTAAAGGATCTCAGAGCTGGTTTACAGTAAGAAAATGCATATTCATCTGATAATGAAGAAAATATGGAAGGAAGGTTAGTTGTAAGGAAACCCTTCAGATACTCCAAGATTTTCTGGTACAAAATGTAATCTATGGGAGCTTGTTAGAAATGTAAAATCTTGGACCCTGCCCCAGATCTCCTGAATCAGAATTAGCATTTTAACAAGATCCCCAGTATAGATACGTGTTTGTTAAAGTCTGAGAGGCACTTCCCTAAGACTTCTCAAGCCCCTTTACACCCCCTGTTCAAATTGAACACAATATGGCTTAAAATAGGTAAGAAAACATAGAGGCAGGTGTAGAGGCAAGATCAACTGTTGGGTTTTTTGTTTTTGTTTTTTTCCAAAAAAAATGAGGCATTTCAGAAAGTGCAACAAAATTAATCAAACAAGTACAGGAAGAGGGCAAACAAGGGTTTCAGTTACTGATAAGCTTGATATGAGTCAATTGACTATGGCTACCAAACAAGAAAAAAAAAATTGAAAAGCAAGCAAATACAAAAGCTAAAAACTGCATTAATAGAAGCATGGTATCTGGATCAGGAAGATGACTGCCCTACTCTACCTTACACTGGTCAAGTCTTATCTTAAGTGCATTCAGTTCAAGATATTGCAGTTAAGAAAAATAGAGACAAACAAGAACATGTTCACTTGAGAAAAACCATGATAGTGAAATTAAAACCCTGACCTGGGGGAAAAATTGTTGAAGGAATTGGAGTTGGTAAATTCATTTAAGAAAGGTTTTGATGAAAATAAAAAGCTTAAAAATATGGAGGAAAATCATGTGGGGAAAAAACACTTGGTCTGTGGACAAGCATTTGAGAACCATTGGTTAAGATACCTGAGGACAATTCAAACCCCGGAAATTTGTCATTTAGGACATTATTGGATCTCCAAAGCATCTTCTGCAAAAACCAACAATGCAGAGAAGCAGGTATCATTCTCCTCAAATTACAGGAGAGCATGATCAATGATGGAGCCTGGTCTAGAACAAGGGTTTCTGAGCCTTTGTCCAATGTGCTTACATTACCCAGCCTGCTATGAAATTCCTACCTTGGTAATCATTACAGAAGTAAAGGAAGTAAAAGTGACCCCAAAAATTTATTTTGATTTTTTCTTCTACCCTATGATCCAAATACAGTTGCCACTAGCCTCAAGTGCAATAGTGTACCGACACATGGCTAGTGGAACTGAGAAACTGAAATTTTATTTTTGTTTAACTTAATTGAAAAAATAAGTATAATTATTTTATATTAAACTAATATTTAATTCAGTTATTGGAAAACTTTAAGCATGTTTGAGGCATTTTGGATATATAAATTTAGTTTTTCAATATTATGAAATCTAAATATTATTTTCAAGGACAATTTAATATCCTAATTGACATGTTCTGTATGTAGGTGGAAAATATGCCCCAGAGAGCAAATATGTACATGAAAGGAGATGCAAAACATTTCAGTATTTTACATATTTATTATATGTTAAAATGTTTTAGATATGTTGAATTAAACAAAATATATTATTAAAATTAATTTCACCTCTTTCCTTTTACTTTTTTTTTTTTTTTTTTTTGGTGGTACGCGGGCCTCTGGCCTCTCCCATTGCAGAGCACAGGCTCCAGATGCGCAGGCTCAGTGGCCATGGCTCAACGGGCCCAGCCGCTCCGCGGCATGTGGGATCTTCCCGGACCGGGGCACAAACCCGTGTCCTCTGCATCGGCAGGCAGACTCTCAACCACTGCGCCACCAAGGAAGCCCGTTCCTTTTACTTTTATAATGTCTTTATTAAAAACTTATAATGATCTGTGTGGCTCACGTTATATTTCTATTAGACATCCCTGTTCTATGTCATTCTGAAAAAGTTTGAAAAGGAACTCAAACCTCTTTCTCCAAGCTGAGGCTGCCAGTAGTTCACTTTTCTATCAAACATGCCTGACTTAAGAAGGAAAGATGCAAACTCTGCTGAGAAGAGCAAGATCTCCAGCATTGCTCCCTCATCACCCCTCCAAGTATTGCAGGGGTTTTAGTAGACCCCTTAGGAATGCATAGTTCCCCTGCTGTAAGACACTCTCAGACAGCGAAATCGGACATTTCTGGAAGGTATTAAATACAGGGAGAAATCCCTTCTCATTCCTGCACCTTTATTTCAGGTGAGTGGTGATCCCTTAGGTGGTTCACCTCTTTTGCTGTTGCCCTGTCTCCCCTTGGGTGTGACCGATCATAGAGGAGACCATTACCCTGTTCCATCCTCTGCAGGGGAAGCAGTAAAAATCAAGCTACATACACTTCAATGCCAGGAATGAAGTTTCAGAGAGCCTGGTTCTTCCCATCTTCTCCAGACTAAGCCCAAAAGCTCACAATTGGGAATTGTGGTTTGAGAAATAAGCTTGGAATACATCATTCCTTTCCTCTTCTTCTCTACCTGGCTATCTCCTGTTCATCCCAGTAAATTCTTCTTCTTTCAGTAAACATTTCCAAATCCCAACTGCTAAATTTCAGTATCCTTTCCTCTATTTCCATCATACCCTGTGACTCCTTCTTTCATATTTATCACCACTGTCCACGTCAAAGATTTCCTAGAATCTCCTGAGGTGTATTTCCTCATCATTGCCTGACATTCTTAAGGTAAAGGCCAAAATGCCAAGGACGTCCTGACTTTTGAGAGAATCTGACTAGTTTACGGGCCTAAGGGTAAGCAAGGTGATGGCCTAGAGTATTTAACAGTGCTTCCCAATCCTCACATGCCAATTTCATGTTTTTTTACCATACCTGAGTTCCTCCAGAATTCTTATTAATATATCTTTCAATAGCTCATATTTTTCATTTAAATGTATTTAAAGAAGAAACTTTACATCACTGTCTAAATGGAAAACTAATATTTTTATATGCATTAAAAGAACAATCAGGGGCTTCCCTGGTGGCGCAGTGGTTAAGAATCCGCCTGCCAATGCAGGGGACACGGGTTCGACCCCTGGTCCACAAAGATCCCACATGCTGCAGAGCAACTAAGCCCATGTGCCACAACTACTGAGCTTGTGCTCTAGAGCCCACGAGCCACAAATATTGAGCCCGTGTGCCACGACTACTGAAGCCCATGTACCTAGAGCCCGTGCTCTGCAAGAAGAGAAGCTACTGCAATGAGAAGCCCGTGCACTGCAACGAAGACCCAACACAGCCCAAAATAAATAAATAAATAAATTTTTTTTAAGTACAAGCAGTCAAAATAAACATTTATCTACTACCACCTAAAATCCTCTCTTCTACCACCAGTGGTATACCCATTACATACAGGAATAATGGTCTAGAACATCATTGGCAGAACAGATGGAAATCTAAAGTGTGGACGTGAACTTCCGAAAATTTCATGGCAAACTAATTTGGCTTAGCAAACCAGGTTTTTCAGAATGAAGACTTTCTCTGAACCACGATCCATGATATGAAGATCCCCTCTCTGGACTCAGAGCCAAGCACAGGATGAGGAATAGGGAAGTACAGGAACCCAGTAAAGTCTAAGAAAAGCAAAACTCATTCTCCAACCCATTCCACTCCCAGCCTCTAGCTCCCAGCAGCGGCATCTCAGTGAGCAGCATACTGAGAGTATTGGCATGGACAAAGATTTTAACAGGGAGGCAACAGGAAGCAAATAGCTGAAGTCTGAAGTTTACTTCGCATGTGCTATGTATCCCAAAGTGGCCGATGGGTCCCTCAAGTGCTTCTCTACCTCCTCCGTCAAAGCCTTTATTTAGTGATAGTTTCATAATCCCCCTTAAAGCAGGTTCTGTGGATAAAATAAATTCAGCTTGACTTTTTCTTCTAAGTCCTCTTTCTTATTTGGGAATTACTATTTTTAGCAGCACAATTTAGTTTCTCTTTATTCATGCATATGAAATGAAATAAAACTCATCCCTTTGGAAAATGATCTTAAAATTCTAGGACCTCAGATTTTATTAAAATCCCCCAGGTGCATATAATGACTTTAGATGTAGACTACACCATAGTCTTCTGTACATGATCTTATTTCAACCAACTCTCAAATAGGAAAAACAAAACAAAACACTGGTATTAAAAAAAAATTAAATTAAATAAACATGGATTTTGCATAATATATCCATAGGGATTTAGACAATTAGGATGGCAAAGAAAAAGTTTCTGGTAGCTAAATGGATAAGAAACAAGCAGTTTCCTTCACACCAAGTAAAACTAAGAGTGCTGCAAAGAGGTTATTTTAAAGGCAGATTTCCACGAATTGTCAATCACTCTTGGTTAACAGAAAATTACACCCATATATTCTTAGAAATCTCTCAGTTCCCTCCTTACTGTGTAGTGCTTTGGTGGTAATGTTCCTCTTTGAGGTGGTGTTTGTTAAATACATGTGGCTTGATGTGAAAATGCTAGGGGATTTTTGCATACTTTCCTAGCCTAGATGCACATATGCTCTTAGAAATATTTTGCAGAGATAAATAATGGTTTAACACATGTTCTACATAATCTTTTTTTGCATATAAAAATAATATTTATTAACTTAGGTTGTACTATATATTTAGTCAAACCAAGAGATTAACACAAAAACAAGTAAAATCTTTAGACTCCATTCAGCTTGAATTTCATATTCTGGATAGGACAGGAGACCGTCTTTTGCTTAAAACAAAACAAGAAAGCAAAATAGCTTCAATGACATTTTGTAGGAGAGAGCAGACCTGTGGGGAGCCAAGGCTGAGCCAACCAGGCACTGTGGCTAATCTAACGAATTTGCTGCCCATGTGAGAGCCACCCTGCTCAGCCCCAATGCTGACTTCTTTGCTATTAAGGATAGGATCCTTGTTATAAAAGTTCAAACAAATTTCCAAAGCCCTCACGTCTTCCTTGAGGTGGCAGATGCACCGCTGGTTTGCAGTACAGGTGGTCCGGGAGCTGAAATCACTCTGTTGTAGCCTTTTGTGCTTTGGCAGCATTTTCCAAAATTTTCCTTTTCCACTGTTCATAATCCTGTGTCAGATCTTCATCTTTCTGCTGTTTATGTGGGATCTCTACTACATTCTCTATTTCCGTCGCTGAAGGTTCAACCACTGTCTTCTTTTTCTTCCACGGTGGAGTAGCTGAATCTCCAGGCTCTCTGTCGATCTGCTGCCCAATCTTCTCTAACTGTTTACAGAGTCGATCAAACATGGCTTTTTTTACACCGGATGTGACTGCCATTTTATTTTTGTCCACCTTTAGCTTTAGAATCTTGCATGCTGAAAGTAGTGCAGCAGTGGTGAAAAGCGGCCTGGATAAGTCAAGATCCATGTGCTGTGTTTGTGGAAGACTGGACTCATAGCTTTGCAGTACCTTTGAAGCCATGTTCACTGCTTTTGTACAGCTAAACTGTACAGCTAGGTCTCTTATTCCAATATTCAAGTTCAGGCCCAGTAAACACTCAAAAGATTTAAGACAACTCTGATACATCTTCTTGTTCAAACCAGAAAGTTTAATTAAATAAGCCCTGTCCAAGGGGCACTTCATGCAGGAAGCTCAGCACCTCCAGCTCGGCAATGCCCAGGCGCGGGGCTAAACGCCAGATCAGACCAGGCTCCATGGCGCGGACAAAGACTACCTACATAATCTTTTTGAATAGTGGAAATATTGCTCTAAAAATTAATAGCTCTTTAGAGGGAAAGGATTATTTTCTTGGTAGAAGAAACTATATATTGACAATAGCTCTTTTCAACATGTATAACTATTCCCTTTTTACTATTTTGCCTGAAACATCTGACAAATATTGCTTTTCTAGGACCCTTTATAAAGTATGAAGGCAATATCAGTTGCCAGAATTTCTATCCCAGAAATTAATAAGCAGAGAAAATAATATTTTAATTAACGGTAGGACCAGTACAAAAATATAACAATTTTTACTATGCACAGAAAAGGAATGATCTATACTATTATTAACTTTTAATGTTAATTGTACTATATTAACATGAACTTTCACATTCTTGCTTTCTACCCTCAGAGACTTTCATATTCATTATCTCCTTTCAGTTTCTATGAAATAAGACAGCAATATTACCCTGAATTTAACTATGAATAAGTGGAAGTCTAGAGAAGTTAAATACTTTTCCCCAAGTTACAAAGCAAGGTAGTAGTTAACTAGGACAAATTCTACCACTTTATCTTATGGTCAAATGAAATTATCAAACTATGGTGCATCTTCACACTGTGTATCAACCTTACAAGTTAGAGTGTCTCCTGCTCCTGCCATTTTTCTTCTTTGGAACCTTATGTATCACTTGAACACAGTCCCAAGAAAACCTCACTAATACTATATTACCTAATAGCATTTATTCAAGCTATGCTGTAAATGATCACCGTGTTGGGCAGTACTTTGAGGGAGATATCATTATTCCCATTTGACTGATGACAAAGCTGAGGCTCAGAGAGCTTAAGTCACGTGTGCACGGTCAGACAGGCAAGAATGGTTAGAGAAGAAATGGAATCTGGCTCCAGCAAACTGCAGAGCCAGCATCTTTGTTCCTCTCCAAGACTCCTCAAGTGAGGTCATGGAACTCCAGAGTCATTCTCCAGCAAATGGAATTGTTCAAATATAGACAGGCTAAGAAACTGACCGAAGCTGGTCTTTATACAAGCTAGAAAATTACTTCGGTGAGTCAAATGAATTGTTATATTACAAAAAGATTATCCAAAAGAATACATCAAGCATTAATTAATGTCTCATAATGTCTTATAAAGAAAAATATTAGCAAGTTATCATTAACCTCAGAGGTAATCTGAAAAGACCCAAAGTTATCCACAGTGATCACTGTGGTGCAGATCTCCTGAAGACTAATGATCCAAATCCAATTCTATTTGGGCAGGAATGTGCCTTTGTATACATATGTGGTTCCCAATCTGCTGTACTTCTGGGGACTCTGCTCTATTCCTCCCTCTGACTGTTGGACACTATGGCATCACCTCTCCAACTGATGTACAGTGACAGATCATCCCTCTGTCTAATCCCACTCCTATTTGGAATCACACATTCCCTGGATTAGAAAGCATTGTTTAATACTTCGGAGCAGCAAACAATATCAAATTGCATCTGAGAATAAAAAAGTAAGTAAGCAATACTGATTAGAAATAATCATTCTCTTTTGCAACACCTAGCCCATAATTGGTGTTTAGTTAAGTATCTGTGAAGCTGAACCCAATAATATCAAAACAGTTCAAGAGGAAGCTTACCCCAGGGAAGAGAGCCATATGTAAGATCCACAATGGATCATTGAAAATTCGGTGTACTTATGCTTAGAACCATAGAAATGGAGGAAGATTTAGAGACAGTTATATCACGTGAACAACTAAGGCCCAAAGAGATAGACCCAAGGTCACAAAGGTAATTAGTGGCAAAAGTGGGCCATGAACCAACAAGTCTTGGTCACATGCTCTTTCTAAAAACATTGTCATGTAGAAATGTATTTTTAAAATAAACTCAATTGTACTCTCAAATATGTGGTTACTGCAAAGCAGATCTCTAAGTACATGTATGTTTATCACATGCAGATAATTTTTAAATGCTGGATATTCCTAAGCCTGACCTGAGTCAAGAGACCTGGGTTCAAGTCTCAATTTTTTTTTTTTTTTTTTTTTTTTTGCGGTACGTGGGCCTCTCACTGTTGTGGCCTCTCCCGTTGCGGAGCACAGGCTCCGGACGCGCAGGCTCAGCGGCCATGGCTCACGGGCCCAGCCACTCTGCGGCATGTGGGATTTTCCTGGACCGGGGCACGAACCCGCGTCACCTGCATCGGCAGGCGGACTCTCAACCACTGTGCCACCAGGGAAGACCAAGTCTCAATTTTTAACTAGCCCCTTGATAGCAAGTCACTTTGCCATGCTGGATATTGGTCTCCTGAACTGTAAAATGAAGATGCCAGATGTAACTGTTAGGTTACAACTGACCAAAAAAAAAAAAAAAAAAAATCAAACTGACTTAAGCAGAAAATTCAAACTGACTTATGTCCAGAAGTAGACATGCTTCAGATGGGTCTTAAACCAAGGATTGCATCATGTCACCGGGATCTAATCTTCTCCTATCTGCCTGCTATGTTCCTTTATATTGGCTGTGCTTTTAGGCTCCATGTGTCACAAGATGGCTGCCAGCTACTCTAGGCCTGTCTCCTCTACAAGTCCTCTGAGTTAGGTAAAATCAACAACTACACTGGACAAAATGCCTTTAAGATCACTAACATTTGCATTGATTTCTGGTTCTATGAGATCCTATTAATGTCTATCTCAGATTATAAGAATATAGGAACTGTTTGGAGGAATGTTAGTAGCTCTCTGTACCCCCAAAGGAAGAAATCTGTTACATTTCCACTGCCATGGCCATGATGTAACACACACTTCATGGTGTGCCTCACACTTCCTAGTTGTAGTTTCCTCCATGTACTCTATTGTCAAATGTCATTTTGCCTTTGAATACACTCTTCCCTCTGTCTGGGATGCCCTTATTCTTCCTTGTCTGTCTGACAAAAGCTTACTCACTGAACAATACATCACTTTCCCTGGGAAATCTTCCCTGATTACAACCCTCCACTCAAGTGAAATTGATCACTCGGTTGTACTTAGGCCTTCCTACCTACCTGGACTGGAATATATGTCATATTATATAGTATTCATTTATTTACATGTCTTCTCCAAGGAGTATTAACATTTGGAGGTGAGGAACCATGCCTTATTCATCTTTATGTCCCCAGTGCCAAATAACAGTGCCTGAAAGATAGCAATCATTCAATAAATTTTGATGAATCAATCAATGAATCAATAAAATCTAGTTCCTCTGAACTAGAACATTATGGACTCCCATTCTGTCACCCTAAAACACAATTTAAAATAATGCATCTCCCTCCCACACCTCACTCCAACTCTCTGACAATAGCAAATCATTTTACAGTCTTGTATGTTCATAAAGCAGAGTTGATCCTGCTTTCTAACCATTTTTAGGACAAATGTTTATTTGGTTTTCACAAAATGAATGGGATTCCACCACCACTAAATCTGAGGCATCTGGGCATTAGAAACTATGCTCCCCAATACCCGTACAATTATGTAGGTATATCTCAGTATTGCATTCATTTTCCTAGGAGTTCTTTTTTTTTTTTTTTTTTTTTTTTGTGGTACGCGGGCCTCTCACTGTTGTGGCCTCTCCCATTGCAGAGCACAGGCTCTGGACGCGCAGGCTCAGCGGCCATGGCTCACAGGCCCAGCCGCTCCGCGGCATGTGGGATCCTCCGAGACCGGGGCACGAAGCCGTGTCCCCTGCATCGGCAGGCGGACTCTCAACCACTGTGCCACCAGGTAAGCCCTCCTAGGAGTTCTTTGATGAGAATACTGGAGAATACTTTTAATAGAGTTTGTTGAATGTTCAATTTGTGTTGCCTATCAATATTCCTCAGCGATGGTGGTTAATTTGAGAAAAAAATTCTGTGTGCTTTGGGAATCTGTTAACTAATAATATTCCCGCTCATCTTCCATAGCCAGAGGTTATTATGCCAGAGGACTCTGGGGTGCAAAACCTTGCATTAGGGAACCGCAGGACAGGAAGCTGCGTGTAGGGTTATCACTCTATGGGCCCCACCTATATTCTACCTCATTATTTTTATACAGGGAGAATTAAAGCTTACAAAAGGAAAAGAAAGGTAATGTTCAAAGAGGAAGGCAGGCCATTGCTCTTGTCTTGGTTATAGGAATGTGGAAATTAACTTCTGATGACATCTATAGCTACCAGCAAGCAAGACCAAAGCATGGGTCCCTGGAACAATTTCCATGATTCACTGTCGCCTAGGAAAAGCTCAGCTTAATGGGTTGCAGTACTGACTTGGGTGTGGCTATTACTTCTTAGACCTCAATTAATAGATTGACCACCAGTTTACTGCCTGCCTTGGAACTTAAGGAACCAAGGAATTTAGTGGGATATACTATCTAAGCTCAATGATGTTTCATTTGCTTGACTCACTGACCATGACCTGGGAAAACAAACAAACAAACAAATTCCAAAATCATCTACATCTACCAAAAGAGCTCATTTGGTGTTGTAATACTGATACTATTGTGATTACAAATCCACTTAGAGACCACCCACTACACCACTGGAAAAGAGTCCAATAGAGGCCTCTTAAGAGTTCGCCCTCACGCTCCTGCTCTAGAGGCTCCACCTTTCAGGTTCCTTGAACAAATCATGCTCTCGCTCAAATCCAGGCTTGGAGCATACTGTCCCATCTGCCTGGAATGCACTTCTCTCACTGCCTTTCTGATCCCTCCGTTTCACCTAGTCAAATCTTGTTTTCCTTCAGCTCACAGTTCTCCGGGAATACCTCCCACGATCTCCTGGACTCAATTATACCTCCTCGCATCTAGAACTTTACCTTCCCTAACACTTGTCACACCTATAGTTATTTGTTCAGTGTTTGCCTTCCTGGATTGATTGTAAAGTCCATGAAGGCCAGGATCCTTTCTGTCTTGTTCACAGATGTGAACAAGAAAATGGGAGCATGGAGTAGTCTTATTAAATTTGGGGAGAATTAAGAGAAAGTTCTCTTACACAAATAGCAAAAAGGGGGAATATCTGGGAAAGGAAGAAAAAGTGAAACCAAAACTAACATTTCAATATATAGTAATTCCCTGTTATGTACCAGGCACCGGACTATGATATGCTTGGGGACTGCAAAGTCCAACAAGTCATGGTTCCTGCTCAATAAATTATGGTTGTCTTGTTCGAGTCAGAAAACAATAGGTTGATGAAACAAAAGGAAATTCGAATTCCTGAATTGGGGAGAAAAGACAGCCTTTGAATATTTTCAGATTTCATTGATTCATTTTACCTTCTTTACCTGCAACCCAAAATATACTCTGAATTCAAACTTGTGTTTTGTAGCTGAATATGGAAAGTAAAGGCCTGTTTCTTAAGATTTATAAAGACATTTGGAGGCTCTTTGCTTTGTACATTATAGTATTCTTTCAAAAAACAGGTCAATCAACAAACATTATGGAACCCCTGCTATGGGGCCAGCACCATGCTTACCGCTGCGGGCTGTAGAGTTTAAAAGAGATGCTTTATCCTGCCTTCATATCTCAGCTCTTCACATCCTTCCTAGATGCATAGCTGCTTGTGTTTGTGTATTTACCTTTTCATCTTCCCTTTAAATCAGCACTCTGTAATTGCAGTAACACATTTTGGTGCTGTGTTAGGTGAGGAAGCTGAGATAGTTGCTTACATGACTCAACAGAGCTCATGTTCTCCCAAGTTTCTTTTATTTAACATTCCATCCTCATTCTGACCACACTGCCTTGGCAGCACCACTAAGTACCAAAGATGACAATGATTAAGTCCTGTCTCCTGAATAGAAGATACATTACAGATCTGTTTTCTTACAGTAAGAAAAATAATGCTAGTCGCCATCTGAATATTAGAGACTGTACAATTCTACCAAAAAAACACTCCTGTATTAAATTTCCACTGGCCTACCAAAAAAAAAAAAAAGAAAGAAAGAAAGATCAAAAAATGTGTTTATCTTAGTAATTGGAGTTTTTCTTCCAGAAGCTGGCTCTGCAGAGGGGGACTGTAAAAAAACAAACAAACAAACAAAAAACCTCTCCTCCCTATGCTTTGATGGGGACACCCCATGGAGCTCAAAGTGACATGACAAAAGATAAGCGTAGGTTTTTGGAAATTCTCAAGAAGCCAGGAAAGTAGAAGTACCAAAGCAGAAAATGTAAGTTGAACAAGAATTTAAACAAATTAATGTTTACTTGGTAGATGTCAACCCTTCATCCCCCAGATGGTACAAATTCTAGAGACGTAAAAGAACTTGGGGTTGGGCTTCCCTGGTGGCGCAGTGGTTGAGAGTCCGCCTGCCGATGCAGGTGACGCGGGTTCGTGCCCCGGTCCGGGAAGATCCCACATGCCACGGAGCGGCTGGGCCCGTGAGCCATGGCTGCTGGGCCTGCGTGTCCGGAGCCTGTGCTCCGCAACGGGAGAGGCCACAACAGTGAGAGTCCCGCGTACCACAAAAAAAAAAAAAAAGAACTTGGCGGTTGATTCAAATGGATAAAATCAGAAAGCTGGAGAGAATTCAATATGAGCTATCAAAGAAAGAAGGCACTGGGGTAATTAGCCTTCCAGGAAAGCCTAAAAAGCCTTAAAAAAAATCAGTGATAGTTCAGAGATTTCTGTGTCCAGAGTGTGCTCCTAAGGCAGTTCCTACATGAAGTCTATAAAATGGCCCTTTTGCCCAGTATGAAGAGATGGGGTACGAACAGATACTGAATAGAAGAATACCTTCTCCTTCTAGTCAGTTCTCTGGAGTGTTGTCAACTAAGTGAGTAAAGGAAACGTATAGCTTAGTTTTTTCTCTCAAGACTGACTCACATTTTACTAAAAATAATTTGTGCCCCTCTTAATAGTTGACCAAGTGTGTTATACTGCGCTGAACAATTAAGGTAGGTGCAGCTCATTAGTCCATCTGCAGAGCAGTCTTTGTATCCCAAGTAATGAAAAAGAAAAAAATAACTCAGTAGAAAAGTGATGATAGAATGAAGCAAACAAATTACTTGGGAATTAACACCCCCTGACACACAAAAAAATAAAGTCTATTCCATCACAGGAACTTCTTTCTGCTTCCAAGAAAATCTGACGTCTAAAATGTCAAGTACAGTCTTGGTTAAATTTCAAAGGGAGTCAGGGTATTAATCAAGGAATGCCTTTTTCTTGGTTAGGATCATATCTGCCTCTCTCCAAGGAAGTCTAGAAGACTTTGGACATTGTAAAGCTGTAGTTCTCAGAGTCTAGTACCCCTTTCCGTTGCATGCCTTTCTATCAAATCATCAAGAAGTATCTGGAAAACTAGACTAGATTGACATCCCTGCTTAGGGTGTGTCAGTCAATTCTGTTCTGCAAATGAGCCAGGATCTGGAGGCATCCTTCAGACTGGAGTGAGGAACTTGGTGGGTGGCCTACGGGTCTGGGCTTTGTAATAGAAGGACACAGATAGAACTTCTAGCCATGAGAAGCTGCAGAGGAAGATACTCAGAGTCCAGGGAAAGATGCCAGTCCACATCCAGACTACATAAACACTAAAGAGAAACAGCCGAGTGCCAACCTAACACTATAAATAAAGAATCTTGGCTTTGTCAGAGGGAAGCCCTTATTGTCTTAGGGAATATGTCACAGATACATGGAAAAGCACAGAGAGAAATACATCAAAGGTGTGGGTAACAATAAAACTCAGCATACACATAGTGATTACAGTTGTTAAAGTGCTTTCCCACAAATGATTGCATTGAATCTTCACAACTCCAGGGATAGAAGAAAGGCAAATATTTTATTATCATTATTGCTGTGCCCACCTTCCAGGTTTATCGTGAGGCTAGAAATCAGATGTTAAGTGACACCTATCCTGCATGTGGCCACTCAACACATCTTGAGACCACCCCATGGAAAAGAGGTCTGATCCTCCATCCTGCATAGAGGAGAGGGCCCATGTTCAGACCCTTTATGGTCCCAGTTCCCACACAGTGAGCTCACCCACACATGACTGGGCCAGATCCCGCCTCAGACACTCAGACATCTTTGTTATGACTAATCCCACCTTTGGAATGTCTGTGGTCAATTAATTCCAATTAAGTCTTCCATTCTTATAATCCTCATATGCCAAAAGAAAGTCAGTTTACCTCCCCTGTTCTTAACCCCTTAATGCTCTGTACTTCTTCTCTTTGGCTTCTCTCCTCAAACCACTAGAACCTCTGCAATCTTCTTCCTTTATGTAAAAGGGAAAGAACCAATAAACACAGCATCTCCCCACATTATGCTCTATATTTCACCTACCATAGAACTAAGGAGAGGGGTGAAAATTTATTACTCCTTAATGCCACTTTAGAACCACCACAGTTCCATCCTGGTACCTTTGACATCTGACAATACCACTTTGTACACTTCTATATTTCTATCATCTACTGACCTCCTGGTCACATTCTTTAAGACATAACACTCCTCTTCTCCCCTCAAACTCAACTTCTGCCATTATATTCCAGAAAACTTCAGTGTCTTTGGGAGCAATCCACCCAATACCTTCAATCTACTGTTCCTTGACCTCAAATACACAATAACTATTCTCACCTTCACTCCACTTAGACTTCCCCACACTGCCAGGGTACATCCTGAAACTTGTCATCACCCAGAATGGTTCCACACCAAAAATTTTAACTACAAACACTGCATTCTCTGACCCAGCTGTCTTTCCTCCGGTGCTCTCAGGACGCTCGCTTGAACACACCTGCTCTTCAAATTCATTTAGTCCTCCAGCTCCTGGGTCTTCATTTCCTCAGAGTCCATCCACCTTCCCCCAAGCAGACTACAAGTAGTTGGCTATCTGACCTACTCACCACCAGCACCCTCAAATCCAAATATGTCTCTTCCTGTATTGCCCTCACCTAGAAAACTCCCAACACAGGATCAATGCCATCTTGGTACCTAAAAGGCTGAGCATTCCTAAGCAAAATGTTAAACCATTCAGATTTATGTCCTAACAAACATAAGGTCTCCAATCTTAAGACTTCAGTATATCTCAGTCTTTTCACTTAATCAACATTCCTTCCTACTCTCCTCAGTAATTATTTTAAACCTATACATCTCTGTTGAGGCCCCCTCACTCTAAGTAGGCAACATAATCTTTTTCTTCACTGAAAAAAAAAATTGATGTCCAGAGAGGTAAGAGGAAAAGGTGGGAGTGTGGTGTCATAAAAGCTAATTTTTTGGAAGAATCCTCTACTCTCTCTAGAGACCATTAAATAGAGAAGTTCTCAGGCTCACACTAAGCTCTCTTCTCTGCTCATTTTCAGAGGTGTATCTCATCTACTCCTATAGCTTCAATTATCTTTTTATGCAAAGGACTTTGAAATCTCTATTAGCAGTCCAGATCACTTGCCTATATACCATTAAAGCTTTAACTCAACATTTCCACTTATATATCTAGAAAGTATCTCA
This sequence comes from Pseudorca crassidens, assembly GCF_039906515.1. Lineage (NCBI taxonomy): Eukaryota > Metazoa > Chordata > Mammalia > Artiodactyla > Delphinidae > Pseudorca > Pseudorca crassidens. The sequence continues at coordinate 70,739,037 of NC_090302.1, read as the reverse complement.
AATCCTCATGTCCTAAATTATTCTCTCTCTCTGTCTCTCTCTTCCTCTGTTTCACACACACACAGACACACACATCGCTTCTCTTACCTCCTCCTCAGTAAAAGGCATCACCACCCATTAGTCAAGATAGAAAACTGGTAGTCATCCTTGCCTCCCCCCTCTGCCTCACCCAATTCATCAACAATTTCTACTAATATTATTTCCTGGCTTTCTCTCAAATCCAATCACTTCCCTGTTCAAATAATGAATAACAGCCCTGTTCAAATAAGGAAACTAAAGCTGAAAGAGGTTAAGACATTTCACGATACCACACAACTAGTAGGTGGCAGAGCCAACTCGTCTGCTTCCAAAGTCCATGCTAAAAATTCGACAGTACTTTTACAGGGGGCTCTCAGAGCCAAAGATATCTTCAAGAAGCACAAATTAGACTATTCCAACTGCAGAATGGCCCAAAACCCAAGGAAAGAAGGCACAGGGGGTAATCAGCCTTCCAGGGAAGAATTTAAAGCCTCAAACAAAATCAGTCAATCAATCAAAGAACTTCTGTGTCCAGGAGGCTCTCCTGAGGCAGTTTCTACATAAAGACAATAGTGGCACTTGTGCCCAGAGTGAAGAAATAGGGGTACAGATAGATGCTGGATAGAAGGAGAATATATCACAGAATGTGACCATTGATGAGGATATGTCTTGAATGAGAATAGCCTTTTGCTTTTTTTTTTTTTTTTTTTTTGCGGTACGCGGGCCTCTCACTGTTGTGGCCTCTCCCGTCACGGGCCCAGCCGCTCCGCGGCATGTGGGATCCTCCCGGACCGGGGCACGAACCCGTGTCCCCTGCATCGGCAGGCGGACTCTCAACCACTGCGCCACCAGGGAAGCCCCTCTCTTTACACTTTTGATGTCAGTGAAGTTGTCCATTAGAGAGACTGAGAAGAGATGAATGTTAGAGGAAAAAACATTAACGAATGGCAATTTTTCAGCATTCCCCAAAGATGAAGTTACCTTGAAAATTATGTAAGAATACACCATGAGGCCTATGGAAAGGTGATGTAAAGAGGTCTGTTTTTTATACTGTATCATCTTTCTAGAGCTATATCTTTATATCTTCCTGAGTGTGGCAGCCAAAATATTCTTTGCACTAGAAGCTGCATCTACCTCTATTCAGTGGTTCAGAATTTTAAATTACTTTTGGTTAAAAACATGGGCTTTGGAGTCTGGCAGAAATAGGTCCATGTCCTGAGTCTCTGCCTCTTCCCAGCTGTGTGGCCTTGGGCAGGTCTAAGATGAGGACAGTAACAGTATCCATCCCATAGTGTCACTGTGAGGTTTAAACCATCAGTGAATGTACAATGCTTATTGCAGTGCCTGTGGGTCTTAATAGGTGCTAATTATTAATAGTATTAGTAATACTATCGTTCTCATCATTATTGTTATTTTTACTATGAAACACATACCCAGGGACATGTATTTGTGTATCTAATCCATAGCAGCTGGGTCTGAAAGACAAGAAAATGTGAAGACTCTTTTAGAAGATGGGAAAAATAAATTCCAATACACATGCAAACTTAAGAATACATGGCTCTTCTGGATAACTTATGAGCTAATTTCTGGAAAGGAATCAAGAGACAATCTCTGTGAAAGTAATATTTTAATTTAATATTTATTTTTATCAAGATAATTCATGTAGATTTAGAGGCAAATCTTACTACCATAAAACTTATAACAAAAAACAATAGTCACTTATTTGGGGTGGGGTAGAGGTGGACTCAAAATACTCATTATTATATGGTGAAGGTGAGAGAAAAGGTTATATCTAGAATAACATCTAGTTTGGGGGACACCTAAGCAACTCGGTGGATGGCAGGCCCATTAACTAAGATAGAGAAGACTGGTGGTTGAGCAGGATTTCAGCAGAGAGGGGAAGCAAAGAATCAAGAAACCTGATATTTAGCCATCAAAAGTGAAGATGTTGGGTAGACAATTTGATATACAGCTTAGAGGTCAGGGCATGGGTCATGGGGAAAGTTACTGATTTGGAGATTACTGGCATGTAGATGTTAAATATTTAATATTTAAATGATAGCAACTCAGGTGAAGAAAGCTAAAAAACTGATGCTGAAGCCTTTCAACATGCAGAGCTCAGGCTGAGGAAGAGCACCCAAGAAAGGTGACTGAGAAGCAACGGCTGTTAAGACTGTCAGAGTCAGGAGGATGCTGTGACTCTGGAGTAAACAGTGGTTCAGGGCTTCCCTGGTGGCGCAGTGGTTAAGTATCCACCTGCCAATGCAGGGGACACGGGTTCGAGCCCTGGTCTGGGAAGAACCCACATGCCGCGGAGCAACTAAGCCCATGTGCCACAACTACTGAGCCTGCGCTCTAGAGCCCGCAAGCCACAACTACTGAAGCCCGCACACCTAGAGCCCGTGCTGTGCCACAAGAGAAGCCACTGCAGTGAGAAGCCCGCGCACCGCAACAAGGAGTAGCCCCCGCTCACAGCAACTTGAGAAAAGCCCACACTCAGCAACGAAGACCCAACACAGCCAAACATAAATAAATAAATAAATTTATATTTAAAAAGTGGTTCAAGGAGGAGGGCGTGGACAACTGTGTGCCTGCAGCTCAGTAATCACAGTATAAACCCAGCCGCCCTTTATTTCCCTGCTCCTACCCTCAATGGACCACTGGGCTTTTTCTATTATTGTTCTCTTGCATTAGAATGGCTCCTCACCTGCCAAAATCCTATCTATCCTTCATGACCCAGCAAGAATGCCATCACCTTGGTAATGCGTTTCCTGACTCCACTAATTAAAAATGCTCTCTTCCTCCACAATATTCCATAGCCCATTGTATACTATAACTTATTCTGCCTTGTGCTGTAACTATATATATTCTCTCTCCATCCTTCCTGTATCCCAACTGGACTATAGTCCCCCAACCCCTATAATGCAGCAGAATGCTGGGCATATACTAGGTACTCAGTAAAGATTTTTCACTGAGTCAAATCCAAAAATATAGAACTCAAGCCTGGAAAAGTTTCTTCAAAGGACAATCTCCTTTAACACTTTAGATTTCTGTTTGTCAGCATGTATATCTTCTGCACCCAAGCCCAGAAATTATTTATACATTTTCCTGACCCTCTATAGAAAAATAGTGGGGGGAATCATTCCCCAAAAGCAAAGTTTTTAAATGACATCATTAAAAAAAAAAAAACAAAAAAAAAACCTACATGACCAAAAAACAGGGTAGTGTGGGCAAAGCTCCTGTCACATGCATTGGCTGCGTATCTCCTGAGCTAATGGCTATTTTAGAAACCATTTAGGCTAAACTTTCCCCCAGATCCCAGGTATGAAAATAACAAGTTGCAAAAGTTCCATGGATGAAACAACATTTGTGATCCCTGAACTTCACAGTAAAAAGCTAAAAAGATTGTACTAATCCAAGCCTTGGGTTAGCAGCCAGCAATTCTTCAATCTTCTTGCTTCAAATATCATCATGTGCTTTCATCCTCTTACACTGAGGAGAAGTGTGGTAGAAAGAAGTCACTGGAAAGTAGTTCTGGCTAAGAGTTGGAGGAAGAGGAGAGAGAAAAACAGGTTATCAATGGTAAATACAGTCAGAGTCAAAACTTTATAAATCAAATAGAATTTCTACAAGCTTAATGAGGGAGAATTATTTGCCAAGCTGCCATGTGCAACATGCTATAAAAACAACTGGGATTTAATGTCATGACTGTTAATTTTTATGATTTCGTTTATCCCCTCCTCTTTTTTGCACCATGTTGCAAAACAGTTCTCTTTTGAAACTAATCACTCTTTTGTGGTCAACAGCAATTTACAAATTAGACGCTCAGACTTTTGCTAAAAAATTTAGGCCTTTACACGTATTTGTAGATAGACAAATAGCCTAGTGATTAAGGTATGCATTCTTTTTAGTTGCATATGCCAGATCTACCAAATATTTGTGATCATCCAAACTGGTTGCTTTTTGTTAAAATTTCTACTTCCTGCACTTTCAGACCCACATATTCAGAGGTAGAAAACTTTCTGAGAGTGCAAGGTGAAGATTCTTGCAGATGCCCAGCAGTAGACTACATAAGTGTAAATAATCAACGTAGCCCCACTTTGCTGCTACACTAAAAAGTCCAGTAACCTCTTTTTCTTAATGGTTGTGCCAGTTCCACCACATTCTGGAAGGTATTGGTTCCCTTAAGTACAACGTGGAGCCATCAGAATAAAAGGGCAGCATGAGGGAAAACGACAGTGTGGGACTTTGTGGTCTATAGATTTAGTTGCTCATACAAGAACCTGGGAGGGGGAAACCCCCAAAAGATTAGTCACTTTGTTTTGTTTTGCAGAACTCAATTCAGGTTAACAAAGCATTTGCCATCAAAGGAGATGGGAGAATGGCAGTATTCACTTGCTCTGGTCTGAATAAACAAATGTGGGATTTGTGGGCTGACTAATGTCCTGGGATAAACCAGGCATTCAGCCAAATTCTAGGAGTTTTGATGCAAAGACAGCAAGCCCACACTTTTCTTCATGGAAAGTGCTCCATGGGAGTATTGATGTCCACAAGGGCAGCCTGGGTCTTCAACTGCCTTAAAGATTCACCCAGGGCTTCCCTGGTGGCACAGTGGTTGAGAGTCAACCTGCCGATGCAGGGGACACAGGTTTGTGCCCCGGTCCGGGAGGATCCCACATGCCGCGGGGCGGCTGGGCCCATGAGCCATGGCCGCTGAGCCTGTGCGTCCGGAGCCTGTGCTCCGCAACGGGAGAGGCCACAACAGTGAGAGGCCCGTGTACCGCAAAAAAAAAAAAAATTAAAGATTCAGCCCCAGGGAATTCTCAATGTTTCTGTAATTGAAAACCTAGATCAAGTGATAGAAGCAGAATTCCTTCTTCTTGGAAAGTGTTAAATATGCCATTCATCTCCTTTTAGAAATGTGTTATCACTGTCCCTTTTTAAATACATTATCCTGAAAATATATTATTAGGCTGCTAAAATGTGACTCTGGTCCTATCTTTCCTTTCATTCACTCATTTCATTCACTGAGTGCCTTCTGTATGCTCCAGGCATCATGTAAGGCTCTATGGATGAAACAGTGACTGAGTCAGAGCCAGTCCAGCTCTTGGGAAGCCTCCGGGCAGCCTCTGACAATTTCAAGGGCACTGGAAGAGTATTACAATCTTATAATTTTATTTTTGGTTAGAGGAAAGTATTAAAATTTGTAGTTTTTTTAGTGGGAGAAACAGTAAGCCCCTCAATTAAGGTCTCAGCATAAGTCTGTGGGGAAGTCAGAGAGTTTCCCTTTATTTGACCCCCAGGATCCCCCACCATGCTGTGAGGACCAGAGTCATCACTTAACCCTAGGCTAAAGTAGATTTTATTACAAATGACAGCTAGTGAAATATCAAGGACTAAGTTTCACAGGTTCTTAACTAACTCAAGAAAAACTTCCCAGCAGCAGCTCATGCAATCTCCTTTAAATCTATAAGGCTGGTTTATCTACCCAGATGAGAAACATACATGGCATATGCAGGCTAAAAGCAAAATCCCTGGAATGATTCAATGTGAATATAACATAAACTAGAAGGAGAAAGTTCACTGTGATAATTGGTACAAAGGGAGCATTTTATGGGTCTCCAGAATATCTCCAACCTTCCTTGTAATGTAGGGTCTTCTTAAGTAGTATTTACCCACATTGGAGCCTTCATATTTCCCACATGAAGATGTAATCTCCATGACTTATTAACCCTCCAGAGTCCCAGGAAGAGCCTGCCAAACTGCAAATTTAGATAATTCCCTTTAAGAGGCATTATATGTAACTGCCTTTAGAAGGAAATTTGGCTACATTAGCAGAGATTTCAAGCAAGCTCTTTCACAAAAAACTGTCAAGGAGTGTTTATGAAGTCACCTGATCAGTACCAAGTTTAACATATTTAGATTAGTCTCATCAACATAACTCTTTAGGAATAAAAGTATTACAAAATCAAGATCTGGAGAAGGAGCATAACCCCTGCTTAATTACTGTGAGGAGGGGGGAGAAAGTTGAAAGAGAAAGCTATAGACAAATTGGAAAAGAGCTATTTCAGGTATAAAAAAATAAGGAAGGAAAACCTGAGCCTGGGATTGGATGATAAGCAGATAGCAGAAGCCACCACAGAAACTCTGTTTGACCAGAGGCTCAGTGCTTGCCTTGAAGGAACAAGATGAAGTGCACAGCCCACAAACCAGAGGAAGCCTGCACAGGAAGCGGAGAGGAAGATAGAGGCTTATGAACTTGGGGACAGGATGAAGCCAGTCCATGTGAGGTTCAAAAAAACCAAGTAGGCAATACGAGCATCAAAGTGTTTCCTTGTGTCATTAACTCAGGACCACAACCTGATTTCAAAACACCATGGAACCACGGATGGAAAAACTGTGTAAACTGGGGCCATTTAAAACAATTTCTCTCCGCCGTATGCTTGTCAGAGACGATCAGAACCCTCTGAGCACTTTGCAAGGCACGCACTGGATCTCACTGTGGTGAGCGATTTGACCGGCAGTGTCACATTTCCCAGCAAAATTAGACAAGCAGCTTGACTTGACAAGTAGCATGAAATAACATAAAAAGCTTCCCTAGACAGTGCCAGAGAATTAGGTGCCAAAAGCCTGAGGTGATTATTAGAAAATGGTTCCCGCCTCCAATTGTCTGACTACAGTCTCTTCATCACCAGGAAGCTGCTACAGCAGAACCCAGCCAAAGCAATCACTGCTCCCTTAGGAAGCATTCACTGTTCACCGTGAGCTCACGCTAACATTCCTGCTGTTTGCAAAGTGGCTAGATGGGGATATGACAGCAATTCCTGTTGTCAGTGAAAGAGACATTGCCCAACAGGATTTTAACTTTTAACTGGATTTCAGCCATGCTGTTTCCTTTGGTTACCTGTCAGCCGAAACTTCTTTGGTATCCAAGTTCTAGTGTATTTCATTTCTATGGTCATCAGAGCAGTACAAAGGAAGAAAAACTAGAAAGGGGTCAGGATACCCCAGTTCTGTCCCTAATCAACTGCAAGGCCTTTAGCCTGGCCAAGTTGCTTCCCTTTTCCTTTAATCATAAAATGAGATAATATAAAACCTGTCTCAGAGGGTTACAGTCATAGGAGAGAACAGATGAGCAAAATGTTATAGAAGGTATATTCATATATAATACTTAAGCGGTGTGTGTATGTGTGTGTACATACAACTTTTTAAATGTTTTCCAGTTGCATAAAAGTGAGGTGTAGATCTGGCAAGTACCTGGATAAGAAAAGTGACATGGACAATTGGATATTTAAGAACAAAAATGCCTCCCTTGATTCTACAGGGAAAAGATAATTGTCTAAATTGTTCAGACCATTTTTCTTCTCCAAGTCCTAGTCATGGAATCTATACAAGACTGAATTTCATGATTGCTGGCAGACAAAATATTTTGAGGAAAAAATAACACTAGCTGTTGATTATTAAATGTTTACTATATGCTGGCCAATCTGTGAAGCACTTTACAAATATTACTTCACTTCCTCTTCATTACAATCCCATGAAATATGTATTATTTAATAACATGATACACTATGCCTAAGTTTAGGAAAGGAATTATACTCCAATAAAGATGTTAAAAAAATACATTATGTAAAACCTTCCAACACATTATAAATTGAAATGTATTTAAACTCATAGCCCTGGATTTAAAAATCAGGAAATAAAACTGTTTCTCTTGCTGAACTCAAAAAAAAAAAAAAAGAAAGAAATTTATTGTTTGAACTAATATTTAAATTCAGGTCTGTCTGACTTCAAGGCCCTTGGTCTTAATCAGAGCCATTACAGCTCTGTGAAGGAAATTATGTTTCTCTTTTGCCCCAACTTTTTGCAGTTACTATTAAAAATTGGCCTGTGTGCTCTGGCTGGTTGGAGGGGCAGTCCTTGTGTGGCCCTTTGTATAAGAGCTGACAGTTACTGGAGGCCCACATAGAGGGAGTGGTATGAGGGAAGAGTTCTAAACGGAGAGGGAAAAGGAGCTTCATGGGTAAAGGACCTGTGGGACTTACACTCAGTTCTGAAAAGCTGCATTTCTTGGGTAAATGCCGCAGAGGTTTGTCTTTAGACAGAACAGGAAAGAGTCCCAGAAATACACCCACACTTACATGATCAATTAACCTGCAACAAAGGAGGCAAGACTACACAATGGGAAAAAAACAGCCTCTTTAATAAGCGGTGTTGGAAAAACTGGACAGTTACATGCAAAAGAATGAAACTGGACTACTTTCTCACAGCATACACAAAAATAAACTCAAAATGGATTAAAGACAAATGTAAGAACTGAAACCATAAAACTCCTAGGAGAAAACATAGGCAGTACACTCTTTGGCATTTGTCTTAGCAATATTTTTTTGGATATGTCTCCTCAGTCAAAAGAAACAAAAGCAAAAATAACCAAATAGTACTACATCAAACTAAAAAGCTTTTGCTCAGCAAAGGAAAGCATCAATAAAATGAAAAAGCCACCTACTGAATAAGAGAAGATATTTGCAAACAATATGTTCAATATGGGGTTAATATCCAAAATATATATATTTTTAAACTCATACAACTCAATAGCAAAAAAACAAACAACCCGATTAAAAACTGGGCAGGGAATCTAAATAAACATTTTTCCAAAAAAGACATACACATGGCCAACAGACACATGAAAATATGCTCAACATCACTAATCATCAGGGAAATGCAAATCAAAACTACTATGAGATATCACCTCACACCTGTCAGGATGGCTGTTATCAAGAAGACAAAAGATAACAAGTGTTGGTGAGGGTGTGGAGAAAAGGGAACACTTGACCGCTGTTGATGGGATTGTTAATTGTTGTAACTGCTATGGAAAACAGTATGGAGATTCTTCAAAAAATTAAAAATAGAACTACCATATGATCCAGCAATTTCACTTCTGGGTATTTACCTAAAGAAAACAAAAACACTAATTTGAAAAGATATATGCACCTCTATGTTCATTGTAGCATTATTTACAATAGCCAAGTTATGGACGCAATATAAGTGTCCACCAATAGAAGAATGGATAAAGAAGATGTGATACACACACACACACACACACACACACACACACACACATATATACACCTTCATACATACATACACACACAGAGAGAGAAATATTACTCAGCCATAAAAAATGAAATCTTGTTATTTGCAACAACAAGGATGGCTCTATAAGGTATTATGGTAAGAGAAATAAGTCAGAGAAAGACAAATACCCCATGATGTCAGTCATATGTGGAATCTAAAAAACAAACAAGGCAGAGATTGTTTGAAGATGGTGGAGTAGAAGGATGTGCACTCACTCCCTCTTGCGAGAGCACTGGAATCACAACTAACTGCTGAACAATCATTGACAGAAAGACACTGGAACACACCAAAAAAAGATACCCCACACCCAAAGACAAAGGAGAAGCCACAATGAGATGGTAGGAGGGGTGCAATAACAATCAAATCAAATCCCAGAACTGCTGGGTGGGTGACTCAAAAACTGGAGAACACGTATACCACAGAAGTCCACCCACTGGAGTGAAGGTTCTGAGCCCCATGTCAGGCTTCCCAACCTGGGGGTCCAGCAAAGGGAGGAGGAATTCCTAGAGAATCACACTTTGAAGGCTAACGGGATTTGATTGCAGGACTTTGACAGGACTGGGGGAAACAGAGACTCCACTCTTGGAGGGCACACACAAATTAGTGTGTGCATCGGGGCCCAGTGGAAGGAGCAGTGACCCCATAGGAGACTGAACCAGGCCTACCTGCTAGTGTTGGAGGACCTCCTGCAGAGGCAGGGGGTGGCTGTGTGTCACCATGGGGACAAGGACACTGGCAGCAGAAGTTCTGGGAAGCACCCCTTGGTGTGAGCCCTCCCAGAGTCCACCATTAGCCCCACCAAAGAGCCGGGTAGGCTCCAGTGCTGGGTCGCCTCAGGCCAAACAACCAACATGGAGGGAACCTAGCCCCACCCATCAGCAGACAAGCGGATTAAAGTTTTACTGAGCTCTGCCCACCAGAGCAACATCCAGCTCTACCCACCACCAGTCCCTCCCATCAGGAAGCTTGCACAAGCTTCTTAGATAGCCTCATCCACCAGAGGGCAGACAGCAGAAACAAGGAGAACTACAATTCTGCAGGCTATGGAAGGAAAACTACATTCACAGAAAGATAGACAAAATGAAAAGGCAGAGGACTATGTACCAGATGAAGGGACAAGATAAAACCCCAGGAAAACAACTAAATGAAGTGGAGATAGGCAACCTTCCAGAAAAAGAATTCAGAATAATGATAGTGAAGATGATCCAGGACCTTGGAAAAAGAATGGAGGCAAAGATTGAGAAGATGCAAGAAGTGTTTAACAAAGACCTAGAAGAATTAATGAACAAACACATAGAAGAATTAAAGAACAAACAAACAGAGATGAACAATACAATAACTGAAATGAAAAATACACTCGAAGGAATCAATAGCAGAATAGCTGATGCAGAAGAATGGATAAGTGACCTGGAAGACAGAATGGTGGAATTCACTGCTGTGGAACAGAATAAAGAAAAAAGAATGAAAAGAAATGAAGACAGCCTAAGAGACCTCTGGGACAATATTAAACACAACAACATTCACATTATAGGGGTCCCAGAAAGAGAAGAGAGAGAGAAAGGACCCGAGAAAATATTTGAATAGATTATGGTCGGAAACTTCCGTAACATGGGAAAGGAAATAGCCACCCAAGTCCAGGAAGCGCAGAGAGTCCCAGGCAGGATAAACCCAAGGAGAAGCACACCAAGGCACATAGTAATCAAATTGACAAAAATTAAAGACAAAGAAAAATTATTGAAAGCAACAAGGGAAAAATGACAAATAACATACAAGGGAACTCCCATAAGGTTAACAGCTGATTTCCCAGCAGAAACTCTACAAGCCAGAAGGGAGTGGCACAATATATTTAAAGTAATGAAAGGGAAGAACCTACAACCAAGATTACTCTACCCAGCAAGAATCTCATTCAGATTCGACAGAGAAATCAAAAGCTTTACAGACAAGCAAAAGCTAAGAGAATTCAGCACCACCAAACCAGCTCTACAACAAATGCTAAAGGAACTTCTCTAAGTGGGAAACACAAGAGAAGAAAAGGACCTACAAAAACAAACCCATAACGATTAAGAAAATGGTAATAGGAACAGGCATATCAATAATTACCTTAAACATAAATGGATTAAATGCTCCAACCAAAAGACACAGGCTCGCTGAATGGATACAAAAACCAGACCAATCTATATGCTGTCTCCAAGAGACCCACTTAGGACCTAAGGACACATACAGACTGAAAGTGAGGGGATGGAAAAAGAGATTCCATGCAAATGGAAATCAAAAGAAAGCTTGACTGGCCATACTCATATCAGATAAAATAGACTTTAAAATAAAGAATGTTACAAGAGACAAGGAAGGACACTACATAATGAGCAAGTGATCAATCCAAGGAGAAGATACAACAATTATAAATATATACGCACCCAACACAGGACCACCTCAATTGACAGTAACACAATAATAGTGGGGGACTTTAACACCTCACTTACACCAATGGACAGGTCATGCAGACAGAAAATTAATAAGGAAACACAAGCTTTAAATGACACAATAGAACAGATAGATTTAATTGATATTTATAGGACATTCCATCCAAAACCAGCAGATTACACTTTCTTCTCAAGTGCACACAGAACATTCTCCAGGATAGATCGCATCTTGGGTCACAAATCAAGCCTCAGTAAATTTAAGAAAATTGAAATGATATCAAGCAACTTTTCCGACAATGCTGTGAGATTAGAAATCAATTACAGGGATAAAAACATAAAAAACACAAACCTGTGGAGGCTAAACAACACGTTTCTAAATAACAAAGAGATCACTGAAGAAATCAAAGAAGAAATCAGAAAATACCTAGAGACAAATTACAACAAAAACATGATGATCCAAAACCTGTGGGATGCAGCAAAAGCAGCTTTAGAGGGAAGTTTATAGCAATACAAACCTAACTCAAGAAACAAGAAAAATCTCAAATAAACAATCTAACCTTACACCTAAAGGAACTACAGAAAGAAGAACAAAAAAACCGAAAGTTAGTAGAAGGAAAGAAACCATAAAGAGCAGAAATAAATGAAATAGAAACAAAGAAAACAATAGCAAAGATCAATAAAACTAAAAGCTGATTCTTTGAGAAGATAAACAACATGGATGAACCTTTAGCCAGACTCATCAAGAAAAAGAGGGAGAGGACTCAAATCAATAAAATTAGAAATGAAAAAGGAGAAGTTAACAATGGACACCGCAGAAATACAAAGCATTGTAAGAAACTACTACAAGCAACTCTATGCCAATAAAATGGACAACCTGGAAGAAATGGACAAATTCTTAGAAAAGCACAACCTTCCGAGACTGAACCAGGAAGAAATAGAAAATATGAAGAGACCAGTCACAAGTAATGATATTGAAACTGTGATTAAAAATCCTCCAGCAGGGCTTCCCTGGTGGCACACTGGTTGAGAGTCCGCCTGCCGATGCAGGGGTCGCAGGTTTGTGCCCCGGTCCAGGAAGATCCCACATGCCGTGGAGCGACTGGGCCCATGAGCCATGGCCGCTGAGCCTGCACGTCTGGAGCCTGTGCTTTGCAACGGGAGAGGCCACAACAGTGAGAGGCCTGCGTACCACAAAAAAAAAAAAAAAAAAAAAAAAAAAAAATCTTGCAGCAAACAAAAGTCCAGGACCAGATGGCTTCACAGGTGAATTCTATAAAACATTTAGAGAAGAGCTAACACCCATCCTTCTCAAACTCTTCCAAAAAATAGCAGAGGAAGGAACACTCCCAAACTCATTCTATGAGGCCACCATCACCCTGATAACAAAACTAGACAAAGATACTACAAAAAAATGTATTTTTGTAGTATCAATATCAAATATCACTGATGAATATAGATGCAAAAATCCTCAACAAAGTACTAGCAAACAGAATCCAACAACACATTAAAAGGATCAAACACCATGATCAAGTGGGATTTATCCCAGGGATGCAAGGATTCTTCAATATATGCAAATCAGTCAATGTGATACACCATATTAACAAATTGAAGAATAAAAACCATATGATCATCTCAGTAGATGCAGAAAAAGCTTTTGACAAAATTCAACACCCATTTATGATTAAAAAAAAGCTCTCCAGAAAGTGGGCATAGAAGGAACCTACCTCAACATAATAAAGGCCATATACAACAAACCCACAGCAAACATCATTCTCAGTGGTAAAAAACTGAAAGCATTTCCTCTAAGATCAGGAGCAAGACAAGGATGTCCACTCTCACCACTATTATTCAACATTGTTTTGGAAGTCCTAGCCACGGCATTCAGAGGAGAAAAAGAAATAAAAGGAATACAAATTGGAAAACAAGAAGTAAAACTGTCACTGTTTGCAGATGATATGATACTATACGTAGAGAATCCTAAAGGTGCCACCAGAAAACTACTACAGCTAATCAATGAATTTGGTAAAGTAGCAGGATACAAAATTAATGCTCAGAAATTTCTTGCATTCCTATACACTAATGCTGAAAAATCTGAAAGAGAAATTAAGGAAACACTCCCATTTACCATTGAAACAAAGAGAATAAAATACCTAGGAATAAACCTACCTAAGGAGATAAAAGACCTGTACTCAGAAAACTATAAGACACTGATGAAAGAAATTAAAGATGACACAAACAGATGGAGAGATATACCATGTTCTTGGATTGGAAGAATCAGTATTGTGAAAATGACTATACTACCCAAAGCAATCTACAGATTCAATGCAATCCCTATCAAATTACCAGTGGCATTTTTTACAGAACTAGAACAAAAAATCTTAAAATTTGTATGGAGACACAGAAGACTCCGAATAGCCAAAGCATTCTTGAAGGGGAAAAAGGGAGCTAGAGGAATCAGACTCCCTGACTTCAGACTATACTACAAAGCTACAGTAATCAAGACAATATGGTACTGGCACAAAAACATAAATATAGATCAATGGAACGGGATAGAAAGCCCAAAGATAAACCCATGCACCTATGGTCAACTTATCTATGACAAATGAGGCAAGGATATACAATGGAGAAAAGACAGTCTCTTCAATAAGTGGTGCTGGGGAAACTGGACAGCTACATGTAAAAGAATGAAATTAGAACACTCCCTAGCACCATACACAAAAATAAACTCAAAATGGATTCGAGACCTAAATGTAAGACCGGACACTATAAAACTCTTAGAGGAAAACATGGGAAGAACACTCTTTGACATAAATCACAGCAAGATCTTTTTTGATCCACCTCCTAGAGTAATGGAAATAAAAACAAAAATAAACAAAATGGACCTAATGAAACTTAAAAAGTTTTGCAAAGCAAAGGAAACTACAAACAAGATGAAAAGACAACCCTCAGAATGGGAGAAAATATTTGCAAACGAATCAACGGACAAAGGATTAATCTCCAAAATATATAAACAGCTCATGCAGCTCAATATTAAAAAAACAAACCCAATCAAAAAATGGGCAGAAGACCTAAATAGACATTTCTCCAAAGATGACATACAGATGGCCAAGAAGCACATGAAAAGCTTCTCAACATCACTAATTATTAGAGAAATGCAAATCAAAACTACAATGAGGTATCACCTCACGCCAGTTAGAATGGGCATCATCAGAAAATCTACAAACAACAAATGCTGGAGAGGGTGTGGAGAAAAGGGAACCCTCTTGCACTGTTGGTGGGAATGTAAATTGGATACAGCCACTATGGAGAACAGTATGGAGGTTCCTTAAAAAACTAAAAATAAAATTACCATATGACCCAGAAATCCCACTGCTGGGCACATACCCTGAGAAAACCACAATTCAAGAAGAGTCATGTACCACAATGTTCAATGCAACACTATTTACAATAGCCAGGTCATGGAAGCAACCTAAATGCCCATCAACAGACGAATGGATAAAGAAGATGTTGTACATATATACAATGGAATATTACTCAGCCGTAAAAAGGAATGAAATTGGGTCATTTGTAGAGATGTGGTGGGATCTAGGGACTGTCATACAGAGTGAAGTAAGTCAGAAAGAGAAAAACAATTATCGTATATTAACGCATATATGTGGAACCTAGAAAAATGGTACAGATGGACCAGTTTGCAGGGCAGAAATAGAGACACAGATGTAGAGAACAAACATATGGACACCAAGGGGGGAAAGTGGCGGGGGGGTGGTAGTGGTAGGATGAATTGGGAGACTGGGATTGACATATATACACTAATATGTATAAAATAGTTAACTAAGAAGTACGTGCTGTATAAAAAATAAATAAAATTCAAAAACAGAACCAAAAACGATAAAACAAGCAAAATGAAAACAGACTCATAGATACAGAGAACAAACTGATGGTTGCCAGGGAGGGGGGAGGGGTTGGGCAAAATAGGCATAGGCAAAGAGGCTTAAGAGGTACAAATTTTGACATACATAAGCAGGGATGTAATATACAGCATAGGGAATATTGTCAGTAATACTATGATAACTTCGTATGGGGACAGTTGGTTACTAGACATTATGCTGATTACTTCATAATGTATGTAAATGTTACATCACTATATTGTACACCTGAAACTAACATATTGTGCATCATCTATATTTCAATATATAAACAAATATATTTTAAAAGAGCAGGAAGGAACTTTTCCTATATTCTCTGGTCAGTCTCATTTAGACCCAAATTGTTCTTCAGATGTGGCAATGAGCTGTTCAGGAATTTTATTCAATTAGGATTAATTCAATTAGGATGTCTAAAAGGTTTTTGTGTCCTATCTCCCACCAGTTACCTCAGACCATTTCTTTGGAGTTAAATACATTCCAAATAGGTATCCCAATTTTATCCTCAAAAACAGTACTGACTCAGGAAAGGTTTCTAATATCCTTCACAGTAATGCTTGAACCCTAGAAGAACCACATAGCATATTAGCCTAGTTATTAGATTTTATTTTAAAACTCCAACTGGGGAAGATTTGAACAATAGGAATTCAGAATTGAGGGTAGTAATAGTTGGATAGCTGATATTTACTGAGCCCTTATAGAATGGAAAACATAGTGCCACACCTCTTATACAAATTATTTCATTTGAATCTTGCAGTATCCCTATGAGGTAAACACTGTTATGATTTTCATTTTCAAATAAGACTAGATTTGTAATTAATATTTCTTCAGGTCAAATGGCCACCAAGGACTTCTCTGGTGGCACAGTGGTTAAGAATCCACCTGCCAATGCAGGGGACACAGGTTCAATCCCTGGTCCGGGAAGATCCCACATGCCACAGAGCAACTAAGCCCATGTGCCACAACTACTGAGCCTGCTCTCTAGAGCCCGTGAGCCACAACTACTGAGCCCACGTGCTGCAACTACTGAAGCTGGCACACCTAGAGCCCGTGCTCCACAACAAGAGAAGCCACCGCAATGAGAAGCCCGTGAACTGCAAGGGGAATAGTAACCCCCACTCCCCGCAACTAGAGAAAGCCGTGCCCAGCAACAAAGACCCAACGCAGCCAGAAAAAAAATGGCCACCAAAATGACAAAGGGGTAGAGTTAGGGCAAGAGTAATAGAACATTTTAATATATCCCCCTCCAACCCCCTCACTTCTCCAATGTTCTCTCAAATATCTTATTCCATCAACCAAGGTGGTTCAAAATTCATTTATTTGTCCTACTGCTTCCCTGACAGGGATTGGTTACTAGATATATCCCCAAAAATTATCCAGAAAAAAAAAAAAAACACAGTAAAACCTTAAAAGAGGCAATTAAAGACATTTAACTCTTTAAAGGACCCAAGAATGAAATATGCCTCCAAGAAAAGAATATATGCAAATTACGAAATTGTGAAAGCTAAAAATCCAACAGAGAACCTAACTGCCAGGCTAGCCCCATGAACAGACTCTTCCATGTAATTCAGTGGAAATGATTCCACTGGAGTTATGCAAAAGAGAAGGAGAAAGAGAGATTTGCTAAGAAATGTAGGATCAATTAGGCCAATATAATGAAGAGCTTTGGTTGATATGCACCCTTTGGCCAGCTCCCTCCCTCCAAGAGAAGGCCACAGCTGAGAGATTTCTTACAGAGGCACGTGACTACCTGGGGCAACGGAGTTAGTACAAAAACACATTTATAAGATGGCAGTGACAAGCTAGCTGATGATGAAATCCAGCTCTAAAATATACCCAATGACTTACATCACCCTTGGAGTTTCCAACAATATTTTCTCACAGTGTCTAACCACAGAAAAGCTGTATCTAAAAATCTCCTTAAAGGGAAAATACTTAGGAAGCAGTTACATAGTAGATCCTTTTTCTATTTTTGTTGTTGTTGCTGTCTCATCATTAGCTATGTTTTACAATATATCTTCTTTAATGGAGACACAATGTTCTTCAACTCACCAGTTCTTAGAAGTATGGAGTTGCAACAGTGGTGAAGGTGTATCTTTTCAGTGCTCAAGTCAGAGGTAAAATAAGTTCTTCTTTCTCACTGCTCCACCAGCATCCAGACTTCCCCTATAAAACTTGTGAGGATGAAACACTTATACCAGCATATAAATGAATGCAAAGAATCAGTTGCATTTATACATAGTTGCAGCAACAATATACATATACAAAACTCTAGGGCTTGTGAAAAACTGCTGGTACAGAAAAAAAATAAGATAAAGAAAACAAAAGGGAGAAGAGGGGATAGAAAAAGAGGGAAGGGAGAGGAGAAGAGAGGAGAGGAGAGGAGAGGAGAAGGAAAGGGAAAGGAAGAGCTCTTGGGCAAATACAAGAGGTGAAAAGACTTCATTTGTTTTATGCCTCTTAGTGTCATGAGTTTATCTGTATTACATGCATTATATCTGTATTATAACTCTGGAGGTAATTTGGATCACCCTCATTTTTCAGAAAGAGAAATCGGTGCTTAAAGAAGTAAAGTAGGCTATGCTACTAAAAAGCATCAACCCCAGGATTTGATCCTAGGTCTCCATGATTTTAAAACTACCCATTCTCTTTCATTTTATCTCATTACCTTTCATCCCAAGAGAATGCTCCTTTGATGCACACTTTCAATTCTGTAAGTGCAGATAACATATATCCAGTGGCAAGAAGACGGAAGTCTTTTCATTGATTCAGAATGAGGTTATTCTTCTTCTCATCAAAAGAGAGACTGGATGTAGGAGAAAGAGGAGGCAAATATTCATCCTGTGATTTGCCTATGACCTAAACACAGATGATATTTCCTGGTCGCTCTTCCTAGGCCCCTTTATCACCTGGACAGTTTGTAGAGTAGAGAAATATATTGAATATGGTATACCTCTACTCAATAACTAGAATACAATAGTTCCGTCTTCCAATTTTAGCAAATTTAGCAAATAAATCTGTGCTCCAAATCCTCTTGCCTTTTCCCTCTCTTGAAGCAACTGTCTATACAGTCAAGTCTTTATGACAACCTTAGCAGTTCCTTGAGAGGGTAGGCAGGCAGTCCAGTGGTTAAGTCCATGGGATTTGGCATCATATCCAGGTTTAAATTCAGGCTCCATCATGGATGTGGCCCTGGGGCAAATTATTTTACTTTTCTGATCTTTCTGTGGTTTCTCGATCTCTAAAATGGGGATAATAACATCTCATGTAGTTGCTATTAAATTTTTTTTAAATGATATGCATAATGTTCCTAGCACAGTGCCTAAGACATAGAGAGTCAACACATTTTTCTTGAATTATTGCTCTGATCTAGCTCAATAAGCTGTCGAGGAGACAAATTACAGTACTTTGAGTTAGCTTTGAGGTCTAGGGAATTATTCTGATGGCTTCCATTTGCTACAGTGAAGTTTATCTGGAGGAAAAGAAGCTGTTCAAAAAGCTTTCTCAAGAGACCTGAGCTATTCAGGTTGTCCCAATTTTTTTCTTATGTTCTATGTCTAGTGCAAACAAAATTGCAACCTATTAAGTATTTAGTATTTAATATAGCCGATAAATTCATTTTAGGTCCGGTTTGTGATATTGCAGTATGGTATTGTATTATTATATACGTATAATATTGTTTAATGAATGTGCATGGTGATTGATGAGGATTTTAAAGAGCTTTAACCACAATTTTGAGCAATTTACGTCATAGTAGAATTTTATAGTGTCATATCTTCACCTTTACAGCATATTGCTCGGTCTATATGGTTTATTTAACAAGATCTCGGTGAAGAATACAGCCTCCAAGGATAACATTAGACTTTAAATGATCTGTTTTTGACCTGCATTGTAGGAAAGAGCAGGGACAGCCTGTGTATTTTACTACTTCCTCCATCAAAACCACAACTACTGCCAGTACCCAACAATTACTGCTCCTCCAACCTATTCTACTTCTTAAGCATTGATGTTTGGAAAAAGATTGACTAATTTAATGAAGCTAAGTTATTTGTATGTTTGCTGAGATAGTACTGTGAATTACCATAAAAACCTGTGCCAAAAGCAAGATATAGACGTTGTGGTGGTGATCGGAGGGTTCAAAGTCCATTTCCGACACTAATTAACAGTGTGAAGTTGAATAAATTAACCTGTCCAAGCCTCAATTTCTACATCTACAAAATCTAGACAGATTCAAAACAGTGATTATTCCACTAGATTAGACTAGATATTTTGATTAGATAGTGTTAAGTGTTCCATATACAGTAAACACTCAACAGGTAGTAGCTACTCTATGCTAGAATACAAACAATTCATTTTCAAATTATAATTCTACCCCTATTTACCTTTTCGCTTTTTGAAAAATCTACATATTTTTCCTTTCCACTCTTTATCCTACAGTATTATTTGTGTTTGTAAAACCTCCTTAAATTCTTTGTGGAGGGAGACTAGGTATTAAGAAAAATACATACACACAAGTAACTCAGTAACATTTTTATCTTTCTTCAGAGAAAAACTTTATAAACTGAGTATTGATCTTGTGATTTCAAGATCTTGTGATTTTTTTTGCACAGTGGCAGATCATTTGGTGCTTTCTAACTTGAATACAAAGTGGTGTTCTCAGGAGAGGGTCAGGAGGGTTGTGTGAGGACCCTAATGAAGAATACTCAGGCATCTTTGCCTTCAGACCTCTTTTCCCAGCCAAGATGGAAAATGTGAGTTAAACACTTCCACTCTAACTGACTCATTTGGCAGAAAAATATGTCCAAGTGCCAAGAGGAATAGAAAACAAAAACAAAAACAGAAACTCGTGGGGAAAAAGGCACGGGAAGAAGGAGGAGATCGGAGAAGCGTGTTATATTCCATCAAACTATTAAAAAAATTTTTTGAGGATTAAAAAGGAAGATGCATTGACCTTCACAGGTGAAAGCAGAGCTCTGGAAATACAACACTTCTTAAAGTACATTTCACACCAAAGTATCTCTCAAATACACTGTCTTTAACCCTTTTATGGGGAAGATAAATAATGGAATGAGGTTTAAGTATCTAGAAAGTTTATGTCAAAGAAGAATTAAAAGACAGGTTTATGGAGTATATTATCCCATTTAGTCAAAAAACAATTATTTAGCACCAGCTAAGTACAAGGCATTCTGCTGAAAATGCAGGTGAGAAACAAACAAGGCATGGTTTGTGCTGGGAGTTTACCATATATTAGAAGCAAAATTCAGATATACAAATAAAAACATGTGCATGTCATAAACTTTAGGATGGAAATACCAATTATGCAAACACAGGGAAATATTTTCTAATTATTGCCAGGTTTGGACTTTTTTTCCTCTGTAAAGTGAGGGAGTTGTCTTAGGCTCCTCAGGGCTCTTCCAGCTTTAATATTTTGTGACAATATGGTTATAAAAATATTTATTTCACTACTTTTTAGCAGAGAGCTAGAAGAATTTTGCCTTTAATAAATTAGGCACTTGTACCAGAGAATGCAGAGGCTTTTGAACAAATGCCTTGTTTCAGTAGGACAAAGATATTCTCACTGATTAGAAACTGGAGAAACAAAAAACAATTAGCCAAAAAAAAAAAAAAAAAAAAAGTATTTTAATCTGATTTCTTCCACTTAATCCTGCATTCTTAGAATGGGTTTAATTGACACTAACATCCTTTTTCTGAGATTAGTATTCTGTTTGACTAACAGCAAATATATTTGATAAAAAGTGTTTTAATCTGCCACCATCACACTCCAATTTTTGTAAAATAATCAGGTATGAAATCTCAGCTAACTAAAGAATAAATACTAAAATATTATGGCATGTATTAGTTACAGCTGCTCTATGCAAAATGAAGTTTCACTTCCACTGTTCCCTCTTTCCTGCCCTTTTGCTTCACATTGTGATAGGCATGCCTGTGAGAGTTGCAGAGATTAAAATAAGATAAAATTAAATGACACATGTAAAGCCTTTAATAAATAATAGCTCTTGTTACCGTTGCTACGGTTATTATCATTATTTATTCATTTTATTTTTTTCTGCCATTCCTCACTTTCAAAGGTAACTCCTACATATAGAGCTTCCCAAAGTATGATATGTGTAGTACTAAGAGCACTTGAGAAGACTTGGGGGTGCACACAGACACACAAAAAAATATTTAATTTAGAAGTCATATATTTATATTAAAGTATATTTGAAAATTTTACAGCTATCACATTAACCTAGTGTTTTAACAAATATTATTAAATAAATGTAATTAAGTTAAAAATAGTATATTTACAGAAGCACAATAGTACAGGTGGTACGTGAATATAGCAAAAATTATGAAGATGGTACAGCAACAACTGAAGTTTGGGAAACAAATAAAGCATAAACAACCGCTTTCACAATCTAACAAGTAGGGAAGGAGTGCCACATTTTGAAAGAGGCAAATCTCTCCCCTACTACATTACAAATCTCTTAAGGGAAAATTCAGTCTCCATCTGGGTCAGTATGTTAACATGTGCTCAACAACTGAAAGCTACCTAAATTTGAAGGTAATTAAAACTGTCTGTGTGTATGTGTGTGTGTGTGTGTATGTGTGTGTGTGTGTGTCTTTAATCAGAACATTCCCCTTATTCAGAGAGCTCTTACTGGAGAAAAATATCTTACAAAGGCAGCAAATATGGACAAGGCTTAAACTGTAATTCATACCTTATTCAACACCAACAATTTCTTACTATTGAGAAAAACGTGTGAATATGAGACAATCTTCACCAATGTTTAAAATGCATGGATTAAAAAACTTTTAGATTTCAAATATATTTGGAGAAACTTTTAACCACTCACTCTTCACAACATTGGAAGAGTCTAAGCACATAGTAGCATTCAATACTGCTTTGTTAAATGAATGATTAATGTGGATATTATACCAACAAATAACCTAAAGCTTCAAATCGTATAAAGTACAGACCTGATAGCCCTTTACAATTGGTTGGGGAGGGAGCTAAAAATTAAAAGAAACAGATGGGATTAAAATTCCTTTATAAACAATGTTATAATAGTGTTACAATGACAGCCTATTAATAGGAATGTCATAAAAACTCATTGTAAATAGATTTTCAAAGCATGTACATATTTCATAAACAAGGCAACACATTACCTAGTCATAAATATTATAAATTTAATTGATTAGGAGGGTTTAAGAATATCATTTAGCATCAATCATTCTTGTACAATTACGTAACGAAAGAGACTTCAGAGACTCTTGCTGAAGCATAAGGGCTTTTTGAGAAGTAAGTTCAGTCATACCTGCTTTTCTTTCTTTAACGTGATGAGGCCAAGGTGAACATTATGGTAGAATATTTTAATCTTACTACTGGGTCTGAGTACTTGTGAGACAACATGCTGAAGACACTCAAAGACAATGTGGATTGAGACCCCTGAGAGTGGTGCTTCCAGCAGAGCTGCAGTGGTGGCCTTCTCCGAGACAAAGTTGGCGGGTATGGCAGGGAGGGTGGGGTTTACTCTGGACTCACAGTGAAACAGATGAACAAGTCTTCACACGTCCGTGAATTTTATATGTTCAAATCTATAGATACTCTTCCATGCCATACCTTTCCAAAGAGCATTTGTGCACTTTCTGTTTTTTAAGAGACTTGGATTATTGAGCTCTGCGAATGGTAATATTTTTCACTGTGTACTATAATTATTCATCATAGATCCTCAAAGGCAGGAAATGTCTGGTTCACTATTATATTTCTAAAGCCTAGGTCAGTGCCTGATACATTATAGGTATTAAGTAAATATTTGTTGCATGAATGAATGCATGAGTTTGGAAATGAATGCTTCAGTCCCTAGAGGGTTGGCAGAAGAAAGCATTTGGGAGAGGGAATAGGAAAGAGAGTTTCTGAAATCCAAAGTCAGGCCATTTATTTCAGTTCCTCTTCCACCCACCAGGCCTAGCAATGAGAGAGCCAAGCAGTGATCTCACCCGTAGAACCTGCTGGGCTAGTCCAGTCAGCAAGTGAGGTGAGTCCAACCACTCATCAAACATAGTAAACTTGGCTAATAGATTCCCAGTACAGTGTGACTGCTCTCTCCATCCAAATATGCCCTGCTAAGCTAGATCTAATTATCCACCATGGAATTTGGCCAGTTACACTGAGATTATGGTATGTTGAGAAATTTGAACTTTAACCACACATAAATAAAAGCATGGGGATCAGGGCCACTGCTTCTGTGTGATTTTTGAATTTTTTTCAAACAGAAAACAGTTGCTTTGGAGCCTGTGAGTTTTCAACTAGAAGGAAATATATTGTAAGTCAAATTGATCCAATTTTCTAATGTAAAGTGTCTTCAAATGTCTTTATTAAAATAGTTTAAATTTATTGAATAATATCCAGATAAATCTAAATATAAATATCTAAATAAAATACAGCACCTTTTACTAATCATCAAAAAAAAAAAAAACCGTTGTTAGGTGCAGAGAAAGAAACAAAGTAAGTAAGATACAGTCTCTGGTGCTGCCTTTTTCAGTCAGATTTCAACTGAACTAGTTCAAAACCCTAAGAAAATGCTCTCCTTCCTCCTTTGGCAATAGATGCAGAAAGGTTTAGTCTTTCCAACTTATAACAGAAGGTCATAATGAGAATGCCACATGTCCCTGCAGTAGAATTAAACAAATTTTAATGTTTCTCTTTAAGCAAATTTTCCTAGTAAACAAAATTTGTCTCAGGGTTATGCTGGTGTGATATTCTCAAGGTTTTGGGGTATAGCTGGGGAAAGTCCTCTCCAGAAGTGAACTAGAGGTTGATCAGAGTTTTCTTCACTTTGAAAAATCGTTCCCAGTAGGACCCCAAGGGCTAGACAATTTCCACAGTTACACTTTTGTTCGCCTTATATGCAACTCCTCCGGATGATACCTATTGAAGAGGTTCAGGTGCACGTGTAACATTTGTTCTCCTCACTACTTCAGAACTGACTCTGAAGTTTTCATTTTCTCTCTTTTCCTTTCCTCCCAGTATATCCCTTTTCTCTTTTGCAGTAATGGACACCACTTTGCAACATGACTTCTCCTTATCTCTTTTCTCTCTTACACCATTAACTCTGGTACATTTGTTTTCTGTTTTCATGGGAATTTCTGCCTTGCCTGAGAGTTATTTAATGACAAGGAGGGAATGGTGTAAAACCACAGGAGTGACTAAGAAAAGTCAAAGAAAGCAACGCTAGTTCTACTGGCAGTGAGAAATGATAGAATGCTGGATTGACTTCAGAAAACCTAGGGATTGGTTCTGGCACCAAGGATTACCTGGTGGACTTTGAATTCAGGGAACCTCTTGTATTTCAGTTCCCTCACCCACATAATCAGCATGCTCACACTGGCCCTGTCTACCTGACAGAAATGACAATGAAATTGAATCAGACTGCAGAAGAGTTTTATGTTGCATTCATTTAGAAACTGTATATCTCTGTATTACATGAGATGTGGTTGCTAATGATATTAGATACCCAGCTGCAAAGGGGTCAGTCATGCACACCAGCTGTCCCAGCCTGCTGCTGTTTACTCTTACCTAGACTGGACTAACTCAGGGATAGTTAGGAGTTCATTCTTCAGGGTGCAAGTAATCCATATGTATGAGCAATCCTACCATCTTTAGTACACTCTATCTAGTTGGTTGACTTCATAAAGCTTCTCCCAGCTTGCTTTATTGGCAGTCTGATGCTGACCATGATCTCCTTTTCAGCCCATAAGCACTGCCCACACCCCCAGATGCAATCTGATTGTTTGTGAGCATCTGGATTGGACTAGAATTGAGCAGGGTGATGTCGCTCTGGAGTCAGATTGGCTTGAGTTCAGACACTGGCACTATAATGAAATAGCTGTGACACCTTAAACTTGTTATTTAATTTCTCTGAGGCTACATTTCCTAATTTGTACAGAGAAGCCACTAATAGCTACACTGTAGATATTACAGTGGGATGAGTAAAAAACAATAAAGATTTATTATATCCCAAGAGCTAAAAGTAACATACATCACAAATATGGGTATCTGGAATTGTCTAGATATTTGAGTTATAGTCTTAAAAACAAAAGATTTTAAAGAGAAGCAGCTGTGCAATTAGAGTAAGATACACTTTGTGGTTTCTTTGAGCTCATAACTCTTGAGTAGATTATCAAATCTGTACTGGCACAGTAATTAAGCCTAGTAGGTACTTAATTTTTTTGATAATTAAATGAGTAAATAATTAAATGAATGAATGAATGAATGAATGAATTCTACTGAAGTAAATTTGGAGAAATGTTGCATTTCACATCTCTCCTCTAGGTGGCGAAATGATACCTCCTATAGTGTATTGCATTTCGTTGTCTCAACAACTGACCTGAAAATTGTACTTTAAAAATCCCTAATTTTATGTCTGTCCTAGTGTAGAAGTACAGTCATAAATCTATTTTCTTCCAAAGTTATCTCTTTATTTGTACATCTTTAAGATTTTTGTCCAAAAATTGTTTATAGAAAATCATTCAGAAATATGATTGTGTAAGTACTATAAAGAAATTGAATTGTGCAAGAGACTTTTCAAAGCACTTGTGCAAGATTACTTTGGGTACTTTCAATTTTCACGAGTACTTACTCTTAGGAAAACATTGTTTTGTCCAAAGTTCATTATTATTTTTCTAGGGAATTTACTTTTCCCTAAATAAGAAAAAAAAAAAAAAAGGAATTCTACTAAAAATGATTTTTTAAAACTAAGCCCCAAATATATTTTTTTTCTTCTAGATTCATTGTGACAGGAACAGATAAAACTAAGAGCTGAATGCATTATCCTGTAAACTGAATACAGAAGAACAATTAAATGAGATAAATTAACCCAAATACCTCACTTTAATTTTCCTTTGAGCCAGGATATGAGTTCCCTGAATGATTTAAATAATGTCCCCCAATTTCCACTTCCCTTTATAATGACATAGTCTATATTTTCTTTTTTCTTTTTTTTTCTTTTTTTTTTTGTGGTACGCGGTCCTCTCACTGTTGTGGCCTCTCCCGTTGCGGAGCACAGGCTCCGGACGCGCAGGCTCAGCGGCCATGGCTCACGGGCCCAGCCGCTCCACGGCATGTGGGATCTTTCTGGACCGGGGCATGAACCCGTGACCTCTGCATCAGCCCACGGACTCTCAACCACTGCGCCACCAGGGAAGCCCTATATTTTCTTACACAAGATATACAACTGGAAGATATCTTGGAGTGCCATGAAAGCTAAAAGGCAAAGCTAAAAGCCACCTGAGAGCACACCAAACAGGAACAGCAGGAACTGAAGAGGGGAGGGGATGAGTGAAAAGAACAATGACATGTTATAGCCCAAAAGCTAAAATTAAATGCATGTAAACAGTTCTTGTTGAAACTAGAAGCCAATGTAGATTAGGCAAACCAGGCAAAGGGTTCTTTCCTGCCAAAACATGCCAGCATAAGAATCACCTAGTACTGAGACACGGCTAGTGATACAAGTGAGGTTAACATTGGAAAACTACAGAGGACTCTGAACTTGTGTGGCAGCTCTTAAATTCTACATAGTAAAGTAGGTACCTAAAACCCATGTTTCTTCTTTATCCCACTCAAAAAGTTGAAAGCCGGGCTTCCCTGGTGGCGCAGTGGTTGAGAGTACGCCTGCCGATGCAGGGGACACGGGTTCATGCCCCGGTCCGGGAAGATCCCACATGCCGCGGAGCGGCTAGGCCCGTGAGCCATGCCCTCTGGGCCTGCGCGTCCGGAGCCTGTGCTCCACAACGGGAGAGGCCACAACAGTGAGAGGCCCGCGTACAGCAAAAAAAAAAAAAAAAAGTTGAAAGCCAGTTGTTCAGATACAGAAATATGAATGAGAATTTCTAGCGGTGGTTGAAACTTTCAAAAATACAAAGATGAATAAGGTATGGTTCCTACACTTAGAGGAGTGAAGAAGCCAGACATGTACACAAATAATTATACGAGAGCAATCAAGAGAAAAGAAGAGAAAGGAAGGAGCTAAGGCCAAATTGGTATGTTGATATGAGAACGTGGAAGAGTCACGTTTGAACCCCATCCCACAGGTGCGTTAGCAGCAACTTGTCTGACCAGAGTCCAACCATAGTATTAGTTTTTGCTGGATTTCCAATTACACCTACACTGCTGGGTCTCTGATGCAGCTAAATCATGGAAATAGACCTGAAGTAGATATAAATATATATAAAGCACCTTTCCAGAATCACTTTGGGCTCGTTTCATGAGATCATTCTCAAAGGCATACAAGAAGCCAGGAGTTATGGAAGAAAACACCACCCATTAAATTAACGTACAATTCCTAACTTTGTCATGAGCACACAAGTGTAAAACCTTTCTAAGTAAAATAAGAAACAAGCTAAATATCCATTAATAGGGGAGTATAAATAAATTATAGAATATCTCATACAGTGATTTTAAAAGAATGAGGTAGCTTAGCATAGAGACATGTCCATATGTATAGAAGTGAAAGAAAACAATCAGGAGGAAACAATCTAGGCTAAAACTTGCTTGTTATTTGATGCAACTTAAACACTTTTTCAAAAGGTTAAGCAAAAGCAGAAAATGGCACGAATATGTAAATAAAGTATGAAATATTATGCATTCTTTACTTGTCACTATCATGTTTTATCTCCAGAATTATAATGATTTACAGTGAATTTTTAATAAAAAAATTTTTGAGTGTTTGGATTAGTTATTTTACCTACCAAAAAAAATATTTTGTCTTAAAGTATTGTCTTAAAGTGCAGTGTGTAAAGACTTTTAACATTATCCTTAAATATTACTAGGTTGTTTTAGACCCTTTCTCTCGAGCCACTTTTGCAATCTTTATCTTCATTAATGTTTAAAGCCTTCAATCTAATTAGCCAGTGCACACTATAATTTCAAGTCAAAAAGATAAAAGTGAACTTTGACCCAATTTCTGTTATTAAATGGATATCTTGCCTTCATACCAGCCCAAAGCACATTTGTTATCATTTGTCTTTAGTCTTCATTATAAGAAAGGCAAAAGAAAAGGAGAGGAGGGAAAAAAGCTCAAGAAAAAAGAAAAAGGAACTGACCATCTTTTCGATAGTGGGAAGTGAAAGTCATCTGTTAAATGTAGCCCCTACGTTTATGATAAGTCAACATCCCAGGCCCCATTCTGTGGCTTCTGCCTTACTGTACAATTCTCTCCTCTAACAAAACATTCTCTTTGAGTAAGTTCATGTCTACAATGACTCAAGACCTTCAGATGTGATCATAGCCTTCTTTCCTTCTAGGGAAGTTCATAAAGATACAGAACTAGAGTCTCACTTTCATGAACCAAATTCACCTCTAGAAATGAGGCTACATGCCACAAAGAGAAGGCCAGTATGGCATGCACAGTATGTGGGACTCAGCCTAGCAGCTCAAATCAGCCAGTGAGGTTTCACAAAGAAGAAAAAGGCAAATACACAGAGAAGCAGCCACTACATTGATGCCCATGTTACATAAGTGGAACAGGTACATCCACCCTCTCCTGGTGCCAGAGCCCAAGCCAGACACACCCAGACTCTCCCACTCACAGGGCCACCAGGGCTGGTCTGAATTCAGTCAATAGAAGCTTATAGCATGGGGAAAGGTGAGAGCTGTGTTTGATGCCAATCAACGTATGCATGGTTATCCAGCAAGGAAAATGAAGAAAAGCAACACCTGTACCCGTTTCTATTAAATTCTTTTCAAAGGACTTGAGGTAGAGAAATTAGAACTAAGAGAGAATGGTATTAGCTCAGTAAGTATGAAATAAGCACCAACCCTCTCTAAAGCAACTTTCCAATTCCAGTAGAAGAATTTTCAATGATGAGCCAGCAAAACACAGTTCCAACTGCCCTCAGTAGCACTTATTGGTTTGCTGTAAATACATTAGTTAGACTGCTGAAACAACTGAAAAAACTTAAAAATTAAAATAATAATACTGTGATGATGATAATAATAATTGTAGTTACTATTTTTTAAGCACTTATTAGGCACCAGTTTGCTGTATTTAGCTATGCAGCTTAATCTTCATAACAGTCTGTGAAGTAGGTTTTATTGTTCCCATTTTACAGATAAGGCAGCTACATCAAATGTAAATTAAATATCTTTCCCAAGAATACTAGCTAGAGTTAAAGAGCCATACTCAAACTCCACCTGAACTGTTTCCACTTATACCAGGGGTCAGCAAACTATGACTCTGTGTCCAATCTGTCCTGCTGCCTGTTTTTGTAAATAAAGTTGTACTGGAATGCAGACATTCTCATTCATTTATGTATTATCTATGGTTGCTTTGGTGCTATAACAGCAGAATTGAGTGACAGAAACCATATGGCCCACAAAGGGTAAAGAGTTTACTATCTGGCCCTTTAGAGAAAAAGTTTGCCACCTTTTGCAATGCATTATGCCATTAAGATTTTTTAAAAGGTTGAGTACAATAAATACTTTCAGAGAATTATGAAATTCTAAGAAAGGGGAGTACACTGCAATCAATTTCATTGTTAGGGCATTCTGCCTGTGCATAGATCTTTCTTCCACTCCTTAAAAACTCCACTGGGGAAAGAATATTTGTTTCAA
This sequence comes from Pseudorca crassidens, assembly GCF_039906515.1. Lineage (NCBI taxonomy): Eukaryota > Metazoa > Chordata > Mammalia > Artiodactyla > Delphinidae > Pseudorca > Pseudorca crassidens. The sequence continues at coordinate 70,708,927 of NC_090302.1, read as the reverse complement.
ATGTTAGAATCTGAATTTTATCAGGTAATCCCAGTCCAGCTTCCAGCTCCTTCTCACTTTAAGTTCTCACAGGACATCTCATCAAACTAGGCACCTAAGAGAGAAAGAGAGGAAGTAACACAATGAAAAAATAGTGCTATAGTTTCAGGGAACTTCCATTCCATTCTGAGACCCTGACTGCCTGCCACAGGGGGACTCCGAAGGAACAGCATGCCAAATTGCAGGGTTTACTGAGCTTAGACTTGTCAGATTGGTGCACCTGGGTGGATGAATTTATAGACTAGGATAATAGAATTTTAATATGGAAGGCACATTAGCTAATAACCAACTGAGATGATAGAGTTTATCAACTTGAAAAACAAAAACCCAGCAAAGCTGGGTAACTTGTCCAAGATTAAAAACATATCAACAGAGAAAAGGCCTCTCTTATCCATTCTACCACACATTCGATAGGATCTATCGAATCCTATTCACCAGTGTCCATATATTCACTAATTTCATGTCCTTTATCAAGGCCACAACTTCGATGGAAAGAGCACCTTTGGGGAATCAGGCAGACTTGTGTCCAAGCCCTGACTTTGTCGCTTACTACTTGTGTAAATTTAGGAAAATCAGTAAACCACTTTAAGCCTTAGTTTTATATAAGTAAAACATAGTTAATTGTTCCCTAACTTTAGAGAAGATAAACTGAGATAGCACATTTAATGCCTAACAATGTATCTGGCACATAGTAGGAACTTTCTCAATATATGGAAAACACTAGTATCGTTCTTACAAGATGAGTAAAACTGCATCACCTCAGTCTCCTTTTGGACCAAGGTCAGTAGGTATTAGCATTTGGACCAGGTAGCATCTCACTGTTCAAGTATAGATGATAACCTGCTAGCTGGTAGAGGTAAAGAATTCACCTGAGAAAGCTAACTTTTACGTTTCTAATCAAGACTGTACCAGTTGCATATAATTGTTATTATATGTATAATTTATAGACAACCTTGTTTTTAATTACAAGGTTTTTATTGGAGAGACAGGTTTTGGGGTGAGTCTGCCATCTGACTTGCCGGCACTTGTTGGAAGTTTTTACGTTATTCATTTACTTGTGTGTGTATGTGTGTGTGTTTAGGAGTGCTATTATTAAATTTTGCTGGCATATAGTGAGGAATCTGTTATTCAAATTCATCCATATATACACCTCCCCTACAACCCACTCTATCCCTTCACATACTGCACCCCTCCCCCATTTATCAAGGGCTAGGTTCAGATTATTTTCAAGGTTGTATACAGATAGGCTCACTTGGAATGGTCCTTGCCTGATTCTCTTTAGCTACTTGTACATGTGAGATAGTAGCAAACACTGCTTAAAATTGAAAATCTTTTCAGTAAGATGATGTAAAGCATGCATGTTATTTCTTCCTGCTCAGTGTTGTGAATTTTGTAGAAAGAGTACCTGCAGAAAAAACCATCTTCCCATCGAAGTCAGCAAGTGGTACTGATAGATAAGTGCTATAAACTGCCTACAGAGGAAAAGAGAAAACATAATTATACAAAGCCCACAAGGAATAAAGACACCCTCACAAATAGAAAAATGAAAACAAAATAGAATGGACAGCAATGAAGCAACTCCATGATGACTAAATAATACCAACAGCCAAACCTTTGTTAAGTACCTCCTACATATGCACGTGAAGCTTATATATGAAGACCAGGGCAGGACATTGTGGAAAAGTATACATGATAATGTTTTGCAGATGGAGGAGTTCTCTTTTGTGTTGTTATTGTCTTTAAGTTTCTAACTGCTCTATTAATTAAAAGCATAGGAAAGAGTAGAAGAAATGAAGAGAAAGAGGGAAAGGAGGAAAGAATGGGAGAATGAGAAAGAAAAAGTGTCCAGTGTTAGATATCACAGTCCATTAGAACTGCAAGCACTTGGGGCCCATGCACAGCCATGATCACTTGATCCCACCTCACTGAATCACTTCTTAAAATGACCACTGTGGACTTATGTTATATGTTGCTGAATAACAAATTAAATCACCTCCCTCCTAAAAATGAATGGCTTACAATGCCTGTGGGTCAGGATTCTGAGGATGGTGTAACCGGGTCCTCTGCTTCACAGTCTCTCACCAGGCTGCAGTGAAAGTGTCCATCAGGGTTGGGGTCTCATCTGAAGGCTCACCTAGGGAAGGAGCAGCTTCCAAGTTAACACACATGATTGTTGGCAGGATTCATTTCCTTGAGGGATGTTGAACTAAGGGCTTCAGTTCCCTGCCAGCTTTGGCTGGAGCCTGCGTCCAGCTCCTCTCTCCTATGGCAGCTTTGCTTCATCAGAATCAGCAAGAGAAAGAGTCTTCTAGCAAGATAGAAGTGATAATCTTTTGTAAACTAATCAGGGAAGTGATACCTCCTCTAAGTTGCCACATTCTATTGGCTAGAAGTACTAAGTTACTCAAGTGGAGGGGATTACATAGTCATGAATCCTAGGAGGTTGAGCTAATCAAGAGCTATCTGAGAAAATGCCGACCACAACTTGGCAATCTACTCTCAGTATTTTTGTTTGCTAATTTTTTTTTCTGTCTGATCGCTATTCAAATTACCACAAAAATTCCAAACTAGTCATGGCTAAATAAACAAAACTTTGCCTTTGGTTCTAAGTTTGTGTTCCTTAGAAGAGGTAGTAGTACATTAGAAGCATTAGGTTGATATAGAGAAAGCATGAGTACAGGCCTAGGCCCAGTTCTGGCTGTAAAATTTTATCCATGAACCTGATTTTCTCATCTTTGAAATGGGAATAATTATACCTTCTCTGTTTGCCGCATATAACTGTTATGAGGACCAAGGAAGATCACATGTGTCAATGTTTTCCAAAGTACAGTAACATAGCACTGGAGGTGCTTGAGATGATTATAGGTGGTACCTGGACTATAGGAGGAAATTTTTTCAAGTATTTGTTTTTAGAGTACATTAGAAAAAACATAACTTGCACAGCAAACCCATGATTTTACAGCTAATGTTGCTTAAATAAGACTTGAATGAAGTTGGGGAAAAGGTGAGTCAACTTGAAGAAAAATATTAAGAAAATAATGTAGTAGATAGTCTAAGAATAGGGCAAACATTGTGAAAGTGGTATACAAATGATTGCATAAATTTTAACATGCTCAATAAATGCATCAAATCTTATTCATTAACTTATGCCCCATGATTCTGGTTTAAGAAGGTAACTAGATATATTCTTTGTTACTAATGGAGCAAACCTAATTACACCTGGTAAAAGAGACAACTGCTTGAAAATCCAATTCCAAATTTTTTGACTACAAATAATCCATCACCTTTTTTATTAATAAAACATTTGTTCCCTGTGCATTTTCTTTTCCTAGCAATGTATTAATAATAACTTCCATTTATTAGGAGCTTACTGTATGCTAAAACGTGTGTAAAAAATTTCAGTTAATACATATCCTATGAGGAAGATTGTATTATCATGTCTTTTGAATGAGGAAACTGAAGCTTAAAGAGATTAAACAACTTGGCCAAAATAACTCAGGAAGAAAATAGCAAAGCTAGAATTTAAACTCAGGTCTACCTAGCTCCAAAGCCTGTTTTAATTCTACTCTGCCAGTAATGTCTTAAAGGATTGAACTTCTACTCACTATGTCCACACCTCATGTTTTTTTGACTTCTTACACTTTTACATTTCAGCATTCCAATTTTTTTTCCCTCTGGAATGTGGGAAAATATATCAACACCAAGGCATTCAAAACAAGGTCAAAGAACGAGTTTTGTTTTTTTGTTTTTGCCAAATACCCAGACAGGACATACACATTAAACAGAATAAAAGAAGCAGTTGCTTCCTGGCCCAAACTCTTTCACCCAACTCACTCCAAAGGGTAGAGGACCAAACAGAAAGATAAAGTTCAGGCACTTCCTAGGGCTCCTACCAGGCAGGGATGTTGGTACTCACCACTTCCTCTGTATGTCCTTTCAACCAAGGACAAGTCTACAAGCAAAGAAGAAGCACATTACCCATGGGCTCCAAACACCTAGTGAGCTATTTAACTGCAAAGAAGTCTTTCCTCAAGAAAAGACAGCATCTGCCTTTGCTTTTTCAGTATGACATGTAAGTTCTGACTAAAACCAGATTTTCCAGGTAATAAGGGTAACTAAAATGTGTTTAATTCTCTTTTCAAGAAGAGCTTTGAGCTTTATGTCTTTAGATCAAGAAAAGTAGACTTGAAAATCTACTTTGAGAAAACTGATTACTAAAGTTACAGCTCGAACCAGTGGCAATTAGAATTCAGGAGACTACACAGAGTGGAAGGTCCTAGATAGGAAATATTACTTTCTATACTCAGATTATCCACTATCCATTTTGCAATAGGAAGCAAGCTTTTGCTTATTTGAATCATGGGGTATTAATACCACAATATTCAGACCTTAGTGATCACATTCAAGGTAAAATGTACTTGTAAAAAGACAAAGTCAGAAGTAAATACATGAAAATGGAAAATTCTAAGTAAATATTTGAAAACAGGCCATTGAAATATTCTCTAATAATATACAGATTAAATTTAGAAGAGATGTCTTCCCATTGCTCTTCTCTGCCCTCATAGCCCTGGAAGATGACCACCACTAGCAGTAGGTGTGTGCCTCAGTGGCACATACCATACTGACTACCACAGTCCTGTGGGTTGGGGTATACACCAGATGGGAGGTGCCATCACAGCATGGCCACCAACATTCTCTCTTCTCTGAATCCTTTAAAGAGTCCTGGCCAGTATTCCTGCAGAACATCCAACAATCTGGATTGGTTAGACTGTCTCCTCTGTGATTAGATTCACATCAAACGTTCCATCAAAAACACCACGTAGATGAACCTCAAACTGTACTAACAAAGTATACATCAAAATCAGTAACATTGTTTTATAAACATTATCTAATACTTCATTGTTAAATTTCAAGTGCTAATTTGAGATTAGGGTGCCAAATTTAAAATCCTAAAATTGCCTTTATATTGCTTATGTTTCTGCTATCTCTTTACGTGAATTTGTTTTGAAACTTTCATTTCAACACTGCCTTGATTATAACCACAACAAACACAATTTGAGACTAGAGTGTCAAAATTAAAATCCAAAAACTGCCATCATAGTGATACTGAATTTTGGCTTATGAGAATTTTTTTTAAAACTTTCATTTCAACTATGCCTTGGTTTATAACTGTATCTAGTTCTTCAACACTGAATTATGAGTACTCATTTAATATGGGAATAGCAAAATTAGAAACCCAAACCCAACATGCCTTATTCTGGTACCTAGGTCTGTTTCTTGAAGCTTTTATTTTAACTCTACCAAGGTTTCTCTAAGATGAATAATAATTTTGCCTTCTGTTTATGATTTTTGTGGAAATGGCTTTATTATTGATTCACTCATATAACAAAAATGATTTTTAAAGTCTTTATATGATGTGAGTATTGATTTCTCATAAGCCAGACCTTGTATGTTTGAGGGTGGAGTATAAAATATGAAGTATATTCAATTTTAAAATAACCTCTTTTAAGTGTTATTTCTATAATTTGATTAACTTTACAACAAAAATTGCTACTCCTGCTAGAATATAAGAGCCATGAAGATGGGGATCTTTTACTATTTTGTCAGTGATGTATCTTAAGAGCCTAGAAGAGTGCCTGGCACATAACACTCAATAAATATTTGTTGAGTGACTATTAGATGAACTGAACAATCAAAACAAACTTGCACACAGAAATGAGCAACCATGAAGAAAAGCATTCCTCATTCAGAAAGGGCATTATTTTTAGATAATTTTCTAATAATATTGCCTTGCTCACTATTTTTTTCACTTAGTAAGAGTGCATATATAAAGAGAAACTTTAGAAGAAACTCTTATCAGGTATATTATGTGGTAAATGCCTTCTCCTGACATTGTTTCTGAGTGTTTTTTATGTAGTTCTCTGAATTTTCTCAATAGATTATTCCAAGTTTGAATTCAATAGATTATTCTAATATGAATTACAGGCCTCATTTTATTGCGCTTCACTTTATTGTGCTTCACAGATATTGTGTTTTTTATAGATTGAAGATTTTTGGCAACCCTGCATCAAGCAAATCTATTGGCACCAGTTTTCCAACAGCATATGTTCACTTCGTGTCTGTGTGTCATATTGTGGTAATTCTCACAATATTTCAAGCTTTTTTATTATCATTATATTTGTTACAGTGATCTGTGATCAGTTTCTCTGATATTACTGTTGTAATTGTTTGAGGCCACCATGAACTGTACCCACAGAAAGAAGGCAAACTTAATGGATAAATGTGTGTGTTCTGTTCCACTAACCTGAACTTCCCTGTCTCTCTCCCTCTCCTCAAGCCTCCCTATTCACTGAGACATGACAATATTAAAATTAGGCCTATTAATCACCCTACAATAGTATTCAAGTGGAAGGAAGAGTTGCAGTTCTCTCACTTTAAATCAAAAGCTAGAAATGATTAAACTTAGTGAGGAATGCAGGTCAAAAGCCAAGACAGGCCAAAAGCTAGGCCTCTGCACCAAACAGTTCATTAATTTGTGAATGAAAAGGAAAAGTTCTTGAAGGAAATTAAAAGTGCTACTCCAGGGCTTCCCTGGTGGCGCAGTGGTTGAGAGTCCGCCTGCCGATGCAGGGGACTCGGGTTCGTGCCCCGGTCTGGGAGGATCCCACGTGCCGCGGAGCGGCTGGGCCCGTGAGCCATGGCCGCTGAGCCTGCGCGTCCGGAGCCTGTGCTCCGCAAACGGGAGAGGCCACAACAGTGAGAGGCCCGTGTACCGCAAAAAAAAAAAAAAAAAAAAAATCCTAGGACCATTAAGAATTATGCTAAATCTACTCTGCCTATGCTCTATAAATGGAACAACAAAATCTGTATGACAGCACATCTGTTTACACGTGGTTTACTAAATAAATATTTTAAGCCTGCTACCGAGACCTACTGCTCAGAAGATTCTTTTCAAAATATTACTGCTCATTGACAATGCACCTGGTCACCCAAGAGCTCTGATAGAGACATACAATGAGATTAAGGTTGTTTTCATGCCTTCTAACACAGCATTTATTCTGCAGCCCATGCATCAAGGAGTAATTTTGACTTTAAAGTCTTATTACTTAAGAAATGTATTTCATGAGGCTATAGCTACCATAGACAGTCATTCTTCTGATGGATCTGGGTAAAGTAAATTGAAAACCTTCTGGAAACGATTCACCATTCTAGATGCCATTAAGAACATTCATGGGGCTTCCCTGGTGGCGCAGTGGTTGGGAGTCCGCCTGCCGATGCGGGGGACACGGGTTCGTGCCCCGGTCCGGGGGGATCCCACATGCCGCAGAGCAGCTGGGCCTGTGAGCCATGGCCGCTGGGCCTGCGCGTCCGGAGCCTGTGCTCCGCAGCGGGAGAGGCCACAGAGGTGAGAGGCCCGCATACCAAAAAAAAAAAAAAAAAAAAAAGAACATTCATGGTTTATGAGAAGAAGCCCAAATATCAACATTAACAAGAGTTTGGAAGAAATTGATTCCAACCTTCATAGATGACTTTGAGGGGTTCAAGACTTCAGTGGAGGAAGTAACTACAGATTTGGTGGAAATAGCAAGAGAACTAGAATTAGAAGTGGAGCCTGAAGATGTAACTGAATTGCAGCAATCTCATGATAGATATAACTTTAACAGAGGAGGAGTTGCTTTTTATGGATGAGCAAAGAAAGTGTTTTTTTTTTTTTTAATTTATTTATTAGTTCATTTTTGGCTGCGTTGGGTCTTTGTTGCTGCGCACGGGCTTCCTCTACCTGTGGCGAGCGGGGGCTTCTCTTGTTGAGGAGCACGGGCTCCAGGCTTCAGCCGTTGTGGCTAGCGGGCTCTAGAGCGCAGGCTCAGCAGTTCTGGCGCACGGGCTTGGCCGCTCCGCGGCATGTGGGATCTTCCCGGACCAGGGCTCGAACCCATATCCCCTGCACTGGCAGGCGGACTCCCAACCACTGCGCCACCAGAGAAGCCGAAAGTGGTTTCTTGAGATGGAATCTATTCCTGGTGAAGATGCTGTGAAGAGTGTTGAAATGACAGCAAAGAATTTAGAATATTACATAAACTTAGTTGATAAAGCAGCATCAAGGTTTGAGAAGACTGACTCCAGTCTTGCAAGGAATTCCACTGTGGGTAAAATGCTAGCAAACTTCATTGCATCTACAGAGAAATCTTTCGTGAAAGGAAGAGTCAATGGGCACAGCAAACTTCATTGTCGTCTTATTTTAAGGAATTGCCATATCCACTCCAACTTCAGGAACCACCACCCTGATCAGTGAGCAGCCATCAACATGGAGGTAAGACCCTCCACCATTAAAAAGATCATGACTTGCTGAAGACTCAGATGATGGTTAGCATTTTTTAGTAATAAAGTATTTTTTTAATAAATTTATTTATTTTTGGCTGCGTTGGGTCTTTGTTGCTGCACACGGGCTTTCTCTAGTTGCGGTGAGCGGAGGATACTCTTCGTTGTGGTACACGGGCTTCTCATTACAGTGGTTTCTCTTGTTGCAGAGCACAGGCTCTAGGCGCGCGGGCTTCAGTAGTTGTGGCTCGCGGGCTCTAGAGTGCAGGCTCAGTAGTTGTGGCACATGGGCTTAGCTGCTCCACGGCATGTGGGATTTTCCCGGACCAGGGCTCGAACCCGTGTCCCCCGCATTGGCAGGCAGATTCTTAACCACTGTGCCACCAGGGAAGTCCCTTTAGTAATAAAGTATTTTTAATTAAGGTATGCACTTTGGTTTTTTAGACATAATGCAATTTAGCACTTAATAGACTACAGTGTAGTGTAAACATAATTTTTATACGCACTAGGAAACCAAAAAATTTGTGCAACTTGCTTTATTGCGATATTTGCTTTATTGCAGTGGTCTGGAATTGAACCTACAATATCTCCAAAGTCTGCCTGTATATTTATATCTTGGGAACATGTCCTTATATACAAATAATCAAAGAAAATGTTAAGACTACAATTTTTTAAATAAAAAAGAATTAACAGTGTAAAGAAGTGTAAAAAAATCTTCAGAGTGATTAAGCAAATTTAGGGATGGAAGAGGTGGTATCAACATATTTTATCAAATTTTTTTCTGGACAAGTTTCAGAATTACTATAACATCTACTATTTTTTTCTGAAAAATAAATGAATCTTCCATGCTAAAATTGTGACATAAAATTTCATTTCTACACTTGTCAGTATAAATTAGTCTACATTTAAAATTTGCACTCCTCTCTGAGCTCTAGACTAATATTGAACATCTTTCAGCTGTTTCTAATATTGAACATCTCCACCCTGGATATATCACCATGTCTCAAGTTCAGGCTCTCTGAACTCAAACTTGTGATCTTTACCTCAAACTGCATCCTCATCCAGTGTTCCCTGTTTTGGTAACCATGATCACCAACCTCTTCAGCTATACAAACCTGCATAACATCTTCCTCTCCTTTATCTTCTATCTCAAGTTTATTGCTAAACACTGTTGAAGTTATTCCTTAGTTATTAAATATATCTTAAAGCATTCTACTTCTCTCCATCTTGCATACGACACTTTAGTTCAAACTACCAGAATCTCTCCTCTGAACTCCCAGCCTGCTAGTATCCGCTTTCGCTTCTTCTCCAAACCATTCTCCAATGTGCATCTAAAGTGATTTTTTTCTTTTTTTATGTAACTGAAAATCTGATCACATCACTTCAATGGCTTCTCCTTTTCTTAAGATAAAGATAAAAATTCTTACCATGGCCTATACTGCCCTACAAGATCTTGCTGTGCTTCTTTTTCCAACCACAGTAGCCATACTCTCCTCCTCCATCCCTATGCTTAACCATAACTTCTTCAATACGTCCATGCTTTCTCCCACCTCACAGCTTGCCAGATGCAGTTCTTTCAGCCTGGAATGCAACTACTGCCCCATTCCCTTGATTAGTTAATACCAACATAGTCTTGCAGATCTCACCTCAAATATCCCTTAATTTCCTTGACCACCAGACTAAGTCAGTTCCCTCATTATGCATTCACAGAGCATCCAGGACATTTACCTAATGGCAGTTACCATGTTTTATAGCTAATACTCTCTGATTTCCTCATCACTTACACCTAGCACATAGTATCTGATATTTAGTATGGACTCAATATCAAATTTCTTAATGGATAAGTAAAATATTTTACAGATAGCTAATAGTTCAAGATTTTATTTTAGCATTGTTACTGAAAATATGGTTGAATTAAATGTGGATTAAGAATATATTTTTAGGGCTTCCCTGGTGGCGCAGTGGTTGAGAGTCCGCCTGCCGATGCAGAGGACGCGGGTTCGTGCCCCGGTCCGGGAAGATCCCACATGCCGCGGAGCGGCTGGGCCCGTGAGCCATGGCCGCTGAGCCTGCGCGTCCGGAGGCTGTGCTCCGCGACGGGAGAAGCCACAACAGTGAGAGGCCCAAGTACCGCAAAAAAAAAAAAAAAAAAAAAAAAAAGAATATATTTTTAGGAAGATATGAACATGTTGGTATTATTTACATCACACACATGACATATTGGTAATATATGAGAGGACGGCTTCATGAGAGGCAAGAAAGTTAAAAGCAGCAAGAAAAAAAGAGTCCATTGGGATACAAAGCTGCAGAAAGAAACTACAGTCAGATGAAGACTGAGATTATTGTATCTAGCAACAAGAAAATCATTGGTAACCACTTGCCAAGTGGTTACCTAGATTCTGAATGAAAGCCAGATTACAAAAGATGGAGGAGTGAATGGAAATAGAGATAACATTCCTCTTCCAAGGAGCTTAAATTCTGAATATGTAGCTTCTTTAGCAATGCATAAGGTAATTATTTAATTGTGTCTGTGCTGTGTGATTAGATCTACAAGAGCAACAATTTCAGATGAGAAAAAAAATCCAATTTTCATTTCACAGTAACTCATGAAGATGGAGGCTTGAATGTAGGGCTGGCTCCACAGCATATCATATTAATCAAATCTTCAAGCCAATTCATCCTGCTGAGATATTTGTACATGTGCTTGTACAGGCACATGCATTTTTTTAAACAAAGAAGCCTGGTAAAATTTTTAAAAACGTTCTAAAAAATTACTACATTTTATAGAGAGGGTTTTATGCCAAGAGCCCTGGGGGGTAAATACTTTAACAGATATGTATGAATCATGGATTTCCCTGGTGGCGCAGTGGTTAAGAATCCGCCTGCCAATGCAGGGGACACAGGTTCGAGCCTTGGTCCGGGAAGATCCCACATGCCGTGGAGCAGCTAAGCCCATGCGCCACAACTACTGAGCCTGTACTCTAGAGCCCGTGAGCCACAACTACTGAAGCCTGCCCGCCTGGAGCCCGTGCTTTGGAAAAAGAGAAGCCACCGAAATGAGAAGCCCACACACTACAATGAAGAGGAGCCCCTGCTCGCCCGTGCGCAGCAATGAAGACCCAATGCAGCCAAAAATAAATTTATAAAAATGAAAAAGAAATGTATGCATTATACCTAATGAAAGATTAGTACTAAACATAGCTCAGAAATAACGTATCTCTGAGGGGAAAAAAACACAAATTAAATATGTAATTTATGCCAAATAACAATCTTCAAAAGAAAACTAAGATAAAGTAAAATTCTCAATTCACTGATCTTTTTTAGCATATTTCAAGAAATTAAGTAACTATCTCTACTTTGAGAAAATGTTTTTCAGGTAACTCAACCTCTCATTCCCCCTCCTGATATTCCATCTACGATAGTAAGAGTTGTGAAATTCACCAGATCCTAACATTAAAACTAGACATCCAATATAAGAGAAAGACAGAGAACTTCATGTCACAAGTAATTACTGACTCCTATATTGCTGTATTATTCAACATGTCTAAGTTGAGCAGTAAGTCCTCTTCATGTAGGTGAAAATGTATGTAAATATTCTGATCTAAGAAACTAATTATGTTTTATTTATAAACACAAAGGCTTAGAAATACTGTGACCAACTGGGTAGCAATAAGGTCCCCAGCACTCAGGTTGTGCTTTTTAAATACCATTTCCCACTGAAAAATAATCAGTGCTCCTTTGAGAAATGGTTGATACCATGCGTAGTGCAGGAAATGTACCGGATAAGCGTGGAATATGTTGTCATACCAGAAATCAAGAATTCTGTCAAAGACTACTGAAGTCATGTTAAAAAGACTCAAGAGCCAACTTGCAGGAGCTCCCTGTGGCCAAAGATAGGGCTTGAGCATCAATAGGAATGATAATTATAGTAAATTGAAACATACCAATTATGTTTAAATGCATATGTTTACAATAATTTAAAAATCAGTAATCACCTTTGGAAGAGGCTAGGGACTCAACTTACCATTTTGAAAACTTGAAAATAAAGTATTCATTCTGTCTCTTATATATACCTGAGGGCAACCAAGCAGATAATGAAGAAAATTTTCTCTTTATAGAAGTATTCCAGCTAGTGGATGATAGGATTAAAATATCACCATTTTGCAACCCCTAAGGAAATATTAGATCTAAGAAATAATTATCAGTGGCTGCTGAAGTCATAGAAAAAGAGATAATCGATTATGTGCCTCTTGGTGGAAGTTTACAATTCTACTTATGAAGTATTTTTGCCAAAATATCAAACCTGAGTCACATCCAAACTCTAGATCTAAATACCACATGATAAGAAATACAAGTGACAGAGAAAAATGTTAAATATCATCATGAAGAAGCATTCTGTAAAGTCCGGACTTCAGAAAACCACAGAATTAACAACTCAATTCCTGCAACAAATCAATTGAAAGGGAGAAGAAGAAGAAGGATGAGGAGGAGGAGGAGAAGGAGAAGGAGAAGGAGGAGGAGGAGGAGGAGGAGAAGGAGAAGGAGAAGAAAGAAAGAAAGAGGGGAACTGATAGATTAGAAAAGACAAGAGACTGGTAAAAATTTCAATCAATTTCAATGTGTTGATTTTATTTTCATCCTTATTCATATAAATAAATTATTAACAACAGTTTTTAAAAAGCAATGAAAAGTGATATGTGTAAAAATTGGAAGAGACTCCATATGGACTGAATTGTGTCCCCCAAGATTCATATGTTAAATCTCTAACACCCAGTACCTCAGAATGACTGTATTTGTAGATAAGGCATTAAGGTGATTACGTTAAAATGAGGCTGGGGGGCGGCCCTAATCCAATCTGACTAGTGTCTTTATAAGGAGAGGAAATTTGGACACACAAAAGAGATAGCAGCAGCTTGCATGCTCACAGGGCGACTATGTAAAGCGGCAGCAGGAGAGAGACCATCTGCAAGCCAAGGAGAGAAAACCAAACTGAAAAAATAAAATTCTGTTGTTAAAGCCACCCAGTCTGTGGAATTTTGTTATGGCAGCCCTAGAAAACTAATACAGATGCTAAAATGATGTATATGTCCATCATTCAATTAGACTTAGAACCATTTATGGGGATCCTGGAGCAATAAATCTCAACTGATGAAATGGAGAGAATCAAGCCTCCTGGTGAGATGGGGGTCATATATAGCTTGAAAAAGCCACGAAAATGATTCTGAATTTCTTTCTCCCCCAACTTAGAATCACTGTCTTAGATCCAACCAAAACACACACACACACACACACACACACACACACACAAGTGAGGACATGATTATGGAACTACTTCTCTTGGTCACTCAGCTGATTTTATTCACACTTTTATAGTAAGTTCATATATAGTTTCACCAACTAGAATATAAACATTTTCACTAGGGATCTGAACTATTTATAATATTGAAACTGATTCTATCCCTTCCCTTCTATTAACCTCCTAAATTCTATGCCAATTTACTGTTTACTTTCTCTCCCTTCTCACTTGTAAATAATCCACCCTATTAAAAGGCAGAGCTGTGACTATTCCAAATTTCAATTACCCACTATGTTCTCATCCATTTCATCTCTTAAATGTGTTTAAAGCATTAACAACAGGTTGTGTTTCACCCTAGAGACAGCTGGGTTTCAGAAAGAGGTAAAACGTTTCATTATCTTACTCTATTGTCCAAGACAAATGTGCTATTGTATTATGTGTGAAAAGTCACCTTTGAAGTCTATTAAGGATATGTTGTGAGGGTGAGCCATCTGGAAAACACACTGTAGACTGAAAAATAATTATAAACTAGTTTATTGTGTTTTCTTTCCAGTTAAGCCTACAATGACAGCTGCTGAAAACCCTATGTAGTGCAAATGGTAGAGGATCTGAAGCCACACAGGTTAGACTACACCTCCAGCAATGATTAGCTAGTATGCCAGTGACTTAACTTCTCTTTTGTCTTGCCTGTAAAAGTGAGATACGAGTGCATGTTGCATAAGAGTTTTATGAGGATTAAATAAAATAATACTTTAAAACATTTGGAACAGAGTAGACAAGTGTAATTTCTCCTCTCATCTTTTAAGCATAGAGGATATTTCATATTCTTTACATAGAGAATATTAGAAAATCCAATAATATTTGGAAACCAGGTTGAGCAGGTTGGTTTTGTAAAGAAGTCCACTGAGCTTCCATGTGGTTTCCTTTAAATTTCAGGGGAGAAAAAGGCCTTGGAAAATCAAGTTTGAAGCTTCCTCAGGAATTCTCAGTTTGGAGTGGGTTAGGACCACCCAGATTTTGCTTAATAGAGAAGCGCTGTCCGTGGTGCTAGTAACCACGCATACCCCTGGCAAAGTTTTTCCCTGCCCAAAGTTCTTTTCCAGTCAATTTGTCTAGTGCAGCTCACATATCTGCCTCTGGGAAGCTTATCAATATTTCTGCTCTTTTGGTTTCTTCCTATCTTAACATTCTTTATCTATGTCTCCTTCAACAACAACAACCATTCTCTTCCATCTTACCAACTTCAAATAGTTTTTATTTCTTAGACACTTTGCCCATACCCACCACTTAAGAAGGTGGCTCAAATATTGGCTCAGGCTATATTTTACTAACCTTTTTGTTAAGTTTTAAGGAAATCCAAGGCTCAAAGCAAGAACATAGGAAACAGTTGATTTTCAATGCATTCTTTAAAGACTCTTCAGCTGCAACACCTCTAAGGAAATTGCCTGCACTTTTTAAGTTCCCCTCTTTCTTACTTCCAAGGTACCCTGTAGATGTATCTCTCAGTAAAGTTATCACATTAAATTGAAACTCTTGTTGTTAGTTTTGTTAGTTTTGAGTGTCACTAGAAAGAGTTTCTTAAAATCTAGGAGCCTTTTTTTTTAAGCACTGGCCAGCTTGTACCCACTCCACTCTTCCTCTCTTCTCCACCATGTCATATCTACCTATGCTGATGAAGCATGCAGTTTCAGAAGACTAGGCCAGGAAAATTCATTTAAGTTTAAGGAAAATTTATGATCTTAGCTTTCATGCTCACCTGGATTTGTAATTCATGCAGGCATATTTTTATGCAGCCATACAAGTATTCATTTTAGAGTTGTATACTTATATAGTAGTAGTAATAGTCATAGTAGTAGTAGTATATTCAAGCACTATTTTCATCTATCCCTACGTCTACCTTTTCAAAAAGCAAATCTGCATGTAATCTGTTGTTTTACTTCTGAGTTCTTGAGTACCTTGATTATCCATCGCTAGTAGGCTTTCCTTCAGTTCCTCAATCCTAATGCCGTCTTGTCATAGGACAGAACTCTCATAAGAGTAAATTCTATCCTGAACTCATTTTGGTTGGGAAACCTGAAACTTTACCTAGGTTTTACTCTGTTGTTCTGATCATGAGCTAGGATTCTATTTCATCCTGGACGGCCCTCCTCTGGAACCCAGACATCGCTACCTCTCTGACCATTGCCAGGAGTGGCTCTATTTATCATGTTTTGTAACCCACACGAGGAATTTATATTTTCCATCCTTACAATTCTAATATCTGTGGCCTGGAAATCTTGGTTCATATAGAGAGAACAATTTTACCATGAGATGTTGGAAGAGTCCCATTTAAGCTCTAGATGCTGCCCAATCACTTCAGGCTCTTCATGCTAAGAGACCAGTTAGGAAGTATAGGAGTCATCTCTCCTAAAGAGGATAATTGATCATGTTTATCAGGAAAAGATAGGGCTTCTGGATCTAGAAGCATTCAGTAAAAAAGCATTTGATATCCAGGTAATCCACTGGAATATCTCGATATTTATCTGTCCAATTGTGATAGTAAATGGACAAGTATACCAGCCATGGTGTGAAAGGGCATGGTTACTAGCTCAAAACTCTCAGGAATGGGGGTCTACTTAACCTACTAAGTTAGACACCTAGATAACTAGATGTGCTAAGAGTGAGGGAATCTAGAAAGGGAGTTGAAGAGGGAAACAAGGATTATTAGTAGTGGCTTTGTAACCAGCTGCAGTAGCAAGGGCTGTAGTTGTCTTCCTAACCTTCACAAGTATTCTGACTTGCTGTAGGGGTGAACTAGACTTCAAATTAGAATATACCAAAGGAGAAATTATAGAGCTGAGAAAGAGGAGACTGTTATTACAATAAAAGTGGGAAATGCGTTTTTTATATTTATTTAAACTAAAAAAGAGAGAAAGTTCAAACATTTTTCACACACTCCCACCCCCTGCCTCTGGGACCACCAATCTGTTTTCTGTATTAATGAGCTTGATTATTTTTCTTTTGTTTCTTGGGGGGTGGGGGATTGTTTTTGTTTAGATTCCACATATAAAAGAGATCATATGGTATTTGTCTTTCTCTGTCTGACTTATTTCACTTAGCATAATGCCCTCAAGGTCCATTCACATTGTCATGAATGGGAAGATTTCAGTCTTTTGCAGCAGATATATATATATCAAGTTCTTTATCCATTCATCCATCAGTGGACACACAGGTTGTTTCCATATCTTGGCTATTGTAAATAATTTATATGTCTTTCTGAGTTAGTATTTTCATTTTCTTCAGAAATGGAATTGCTGGATCATACAGTAGTTCTATTTTTAATTTTTTGAGGAAACTCCAACTGTTTTCCACAGTGGCTACATCAATTTACATCCCACGAACAGTACACAGGGGTTGCCTTTTCTCCACATCCTCACCAACACTTGTTATTTCTTGTCTTTTTGATAATAGATATTTTAACAGGTGTGAGATATCTTACTGTGGTTTTGATTTGCATATCCATGGTGATTAGTGACGTTAAGCATCTTTTCATGTACCTGTTGGCCATCTGTATGTTCTTTGTAAAAATGTCTATTCAGACCTTCTGCCCATTTTCTAATTGGATTGCTTGGTTTTTTGCTACTGAGTTGTATGAGTTCTTTATATGTTTTGATATTAGTCCCTTATCAGATATATGGTTTGGAAATATTTTCTCCCATTCATAGGTTGCCTTTCATTTTG
This sequence comes from Pseudorca crassidens, assembly GCF_039906515.1. NCBI lineage: Eukaryota > Metazoa > Chordata > Mammalia > Artiodactyla > Delphinidae > Pseudorca > Pseudorca crassidens. The sequence continues at coordinate 70,691,553 of NC_090302.1, read as the reverse complement.
TTGATGGTTTCCTTTTCTGTGAAGAAGCTTTTTAGTATGATGTAGTCCCACTTACTTATTTTTGCTTTTGTTGTCAGAGTCAAAAAGTCATTGCCAAGTCCTATGTCGAGGAGCTTACCGCCTATGTTTTCTTCTAGGAGTTCTATGGTTTAAGGTCTTACATTCATGTATTTAATTCATCTTGAGTTAATTTTTGTATATGGTGTAAGATAGCTGTCAAGTTTCATTATTATGCATGTGGCTGTCCAGTTTTCCCAATACCATTTACTGAAGAGGCTCTCCTTTCCCCATTGTATATTCTTGGCTCCTTGGTCATAAATTAATTGACCACATAGTGTGGGTTTATTTCTGGGCTTCCAGTTCTGTTCCATTGATCTATGTATCTGTCTTTATGCCAATACCATACTGTTTTAATAACTGTAGTTTTGTAATGTAGTTTGAAATCAGAAAGTATGATGCCTCCAGCTTTGTTTTTCTTTCTCAAGATTGCTTTGGCTATTTGGGGATTTTTGTGGTTCCATAGAAATTTTAGTACCATTTGTTCTATTTCTTTGAAAAATGCCGTTGGAATTTTGATAGGGATTGCATTGATTCTGAAACTCTATTTGTTGGTTTAAATGCCACTAGGGAGAGTTTCTTAAAATCTAGGACCCATATCTTATCCAACTGTGAACTGTGTTATAGGATATGCTGAACTAAGTTTTGTTGAACTAAATTTAATTACTGAATCCATTAGAGGGCAGATCCAACAATACTCCTTTAAAAGGCAACCTGCCTTGTTGCATTTGGCTGTGCACTAAATTTCAGAGTAATCAGGCTGTTCTGATGAAGATATTCTTGACTGAGCCCATTTGCCACCACACCCACCAATATCAGTATAGTGACTCAGCCCCTCCAGGTAACTGGCAAAGAAGCAATGCCATTTATTTCAAAGACCCTGGCTTCCTACCGTCCATCTTTTCTCTTCCTTCTCCCATTCAACTGGCACACCTGTAATCCCCAATACACTGTGCATGGGAACTGGCCTCTAAGACTAGATGAAAACAGCTCATCCATGCTTTTCACCCAGCAGTAGATTTCTATTCTTCTGGCCAGACCATAATAGAATCAGCATCAACAAATAAAAAGACAGTTTTTTGCTAGATAAGAGTGGAGGTTCAAATAAGAGTGAAAGGTAGAGGGAAGAGATATGGGGACATATGTATATGTATAACTGATTCACTTTGTTATAAAGCAGAAACTAACACACCATTGTAAAGCAGTTATACTCCAATAAAGATGTTAAAAAAAAAAAGAGTGAAAGGTAGAGGAATTAAGAACCTGAAAACTAAGAAATGTGGTGTGGTAAGAGAGAGAAAAATTGTTATTAATGCTGCCCCCTTCCCTTCCCCATCCAGGTTAATTTCAACTATATTGAGGCTCAGTCAGCAAATCTTTAGCCATAATCACCACTTCCATGCCACCCCCTACCCTGTCTGTAAAGAGCTCTTCTTTATTCTACAGTGGATTGGGAGGAGGGGAATCCAAGCTAAGATATGCTAGAAGAAACACGTGGAGTCTCTCATTTGTGAGTAACCAAGCAATTGCCCTCACTTTAAGATTGTGTTTCTCAGTACGCTAAACCAAAAATGATGTTATAGATAAGAGCTGTTAAATGTTAGGAGCATGAGAACTGCTCACCAAAGTTTTCAGGCAACAGATACATAACTTGTGGTCCTCTTCCTATTTCAGTAGAGCATCACCTGTAATTTTTTTTAACCTTAAAAGCAACGCATGGGCTTCCCTGGTGGCGCAGTGGTTGAGAGTCCGCCTGCCGATGCAGGGGACACGGGTTCGTGCCCCGGTCCGGGAGGATCCCACATGCCGCGGAGCGGCTGGGCCCGTGAGCCATGGCTGCTGAGCCTGCGTGTCCGGAGACTGTGCTCCTCAAGGGAGAGGCCGCAACAGTGAGAGGCCCACACCCGCAAAAAAAAAAAAAAAAAAAAAAAAAAAAAAAAAAAAAGCAACGCATATGTTAATACAAACTCACTTAAAAAGATTAGGAAGAAAAGCAAAGCACTTGGCCTTTAAATCTTCAGAAGTGGGTTTAATGACAGTTTAATGACAGCCTGTTTAATGACAGGTCCAGAACCACATCCCTGTTTTATTATGTTTCATTATTACGGCATAATTTCCTTTATTACCTATGATAAATGGAAATCAAATACTTGCTGAGGTGGGTTTAAATAGGTAAGAGTGCAAAGAAAAATAGGTTGTTCAAATATCATGAAACTGGGATCTCAGATTCTTAAAATATATATTTATATTTTTAAGTGAGGTACCAAGCTATAACTCTCAATCTCAAACTAGCTGTGTGTGAGAGTTGTTTTTTCGTTTTTCTTGTTTTGTTTTGTTTTAGGATTGTATCCATAATTCAAAGATGAAAAGAATAAAAAGTACATTCAACGCATCATTCTCAGGATTTTTCACTTAGACTGATTTTTGGCTCATTCAAGTAGAAAGATATACCCCCCCCCCCCAAATTGCTAAGGTTGATGCAAGACGTGAAGCTAGTGAAGTTCAAGTACCGCCTGGGGATGAATTTCACCAGCATGACAGGTGCAGAGCTGTCACTTTAAGACATCTTAAGAGAGACGAGGTTATTTTAAATGCCTTTCTCTCAGCCTTTTGATTACACAGGGAGCGACTAACTTCTAGTGAAACCAGCTGCCCCGGGACGGAAGGAATAGAAATCCTCTGCTCCGCCTGCTGGAGGGAGGTGATTAAGAGCTGAGTGCACTGATTCGACCTTTCCAAAAAACTTAGCCTAGGATTGCTGGACACCCCGCAGCGAGCTGCGCAGCGGGATCCGCTCTGCGGTGTCTGGCGCGTGCGGCCGGGCACCTTCTGGGCTGCTCTTCCTGGCCCCTACCCTCGCGGCTGTAACGTCAGCTGCCTGCCAGGCCTCTCAGCCAGCACAGTGGGACATGCCCGAAAGGACAGGGGGCGGAGCCTAAGGAGGTGGGAAGCACCCAGCCCGACTGCTGCCCAGCTGGAAACGAACTCAGTCCCTGCCGGCTCTCCACTCCGGCAGAGTGTAGCTCGGCGGTGAGGACGCTGCAACGCGCCCGCACTCTGCGGCCAGAGTGGATCGCGCGACGTTGCGGCTGCGCGAGGGGCCTTTTCCTGGGAGCCATCCGGGAAAAGCCCGGCTTAACTACAGGCCTTTCGGCCATTGGACGGACCCCCCAAGCCGCAGAAGGACGGCGAAAGGGGACTGAAGCTGAACTGAGCTCTTTCCGAGTGGGGAGAGCCCGCTAGGGCGAGGTGGGAAGGAGGGGTGGGGCGTGTTGCGAAGCTCACGGCCAGCGGTGGATTATCCGGGACACTTTGCGCCTGGGGGCTGCGAAGTGAGCGAGGAGGACAAGGGCATGCTCAGTGGTGGCGGCGGTGATGCGGCCCTTTCCAACGCCGCGGCGCGGGGGCAAGTGGAGGCCGTGCGGCAGCTCCTGGAAGCCGGTGCTGATCCCAACAGACTCAACCGCTTCGGGAGGCGCCCGATCCAGGTAGCTGGGGGCCCCGGGCCTCGCCGTCAGGGGGCGCACAAACACGGCACCGCGGCCTCCGTGGGAAGCGGCTGGGGACTGAGATCTCCACCGACTTAGACCTCTGTCTCTCTTGCTCTAGTATTCAGCTCAGGTGTAAAGCAGGTTTTCACCCACAAAAAATTTTAAAGAAAGGTATTGGAAACCCCACTACTTGTTTGGTTTTCTTTTTAATGGGGGGAAAAAGACCAATATCCCCTCTCCCATTTCATAAGAGATGCAAGGGATAGGTTCAACTGGAGAGGAAAGGGGAAGAGGAGAGGTTATTTGGGGAGGAGAACTGTTTTGTCTTATCTGTTTGTCTTTCAACAAACAGCGATCAACTTTCAACGATAGAGATAATTAAATTACAAGGTACACAATTTGGACTGAATTTAAGGAATCATACAAAATCACGGCACATGAAAAAAAAATCACCCTGAATCTTTAAGCTGTGATGTGAAATTTTGTATTCTTTCCTCATACAGACGAATTGAATACAAAGAAAAAAGACAGGATTTCTCAACCACAATACTTAATTCCTTTTATGTAAGCAGTGTCTCTTGAGTGTTACATAAGAAAAAAATGTGCTTCTATATATTTTTATTTAGTTATACTGAATGCTTGGATTACATAAGCATTGCTGCAGCTTTGTTAAATGGCAAAGGGCCTTCATAAATAGTCTCTTCATTGTTAAAATTCATTTATTCAATATGTTTAACTATTAATCCCACTTTAATTAGTGCTAAATATATTTTTTAATTTCTTTAAAATATAAGGTAATGTTTTGTGTTTTACTGTTGACTATTATGGTCATATTTAGTATTCACCTCACAATCACCTTCCAGAACCAAGCCGTTATTAAGGAATCTTGTTAATTGTGTAGATTTTAAAGAAAATATGTATTCATTCATTTTGAATTCATAGAAAATATTGGAAGAAATGACGGATTGTTTAAAGCAGCAACAATATGTAAAGTAGCTCTTAAAGACTTCAAATTATATTAATTGTAGAAAGAGGTTTGTCGTTTTTAATTCACCATATTCTGAGATATTAAGAACCACTTTTCCGCCTCTTCTCTATGTATGAAATGCCCGTTACTTCACTAATAGAAATCATATCATGGTTTCTAAGGGAGGAAATAGATGTTTTTAATATCCATGAAACAAACAAAAAATTTTTGCTTACTATCTTTTGATTCCGTGGTACATTTTAAAACATAAACTCACAAGAACATATAACAACATTTTGTATATTTAATTATCAAAAATTATTATATATGGAATCTAAAAAAATGGTTCTGAAGAACGTAGGGGCAGGACAGGAATAAAGACGCAGATGCAGAGAATGAACTTGAGGACACGGGGAGGAGGAAGGGGAAGCTGGGACGAAGTGAAAGAGTGGCATGGACATATATACACTACCAAATGTAAAATAGATAGCTAGTGGGAAGCAGCCACATAGCACAGGGAGATCAGCTCGTTGCTTTGGTGCTTTGTGACCACCTAGTGGGGTGGGATAGGGAGGGTGAGAGGGAGACGAAAGAAGGAGGAGATATGGGGATATATGTATATATATAGCTGACTCACTTTGTTATAAAGCAGAAACTAACACACCATTGTAAAGCAATTATACTCCAATAAAGATGTTGAAAAAAATAAAATAATGGAAATCGGAAACTTGAATGGATAAACATTAAGAAATTTGTTTTATTGTTAAAATGAGAAGGTAAATACTTGCATAATGTACATGTACACAAATGGATACTATAGGATTACTGCTCCAAAACATCCTTTTTCTAAATTATGCATTGCTCTGATGTGACTGCTAAGATCCAAGCTCTTTTTTAGATAGCGAAATGTTTACTATTCAACATTATAAAATTCTGTACAATGTAAATATAGTGTTTATTTTACATTACCTCAAATATATTATCCTCTAAATGTTAGCCTTTATCTATAATGTTAAATATTAAAAGTGGTGAACCATTCATTAAAAACAATTTGTTTTCATCATCTTATAAAACTATGCATGACTTTACTTTTTCCCTTTCATCTCCAATTTTGGCTCCAATTGTGGGACTGTATTCCCTTTATGAGCAGAGACATATATAACAGTGAAAAGCAAATGGCTTCCACAGGGGATTTACTGCAAAAACTAAACAAAGTAAACCTTGTTTTAGACTTAGTTGTTTCTTATTTTCTCTCCTAAAGCACTGCTCTAACTTCTAAAATAAATATATCAGCTGACTGCCTAGTAAATTTTTTAGACTGGGATTATGGCTGGGGTAGAGGAAAGAAAAAGGAAAATAATTAAGACTTTAAAAGTCTTAACTCCACCCATAAATCATTTAACAAAATAGACTCCCCTGTTTCAATGGAAATTTTAAAGAAATCTCCCACAACGGCGATAAGCAGTTTATCATCAGCTCTTTCTTGTCTTCCCACGTTTGGAGAATAAAATGGAACTAATTAGGGCCGAGTAGAGTATAATTGGGGCTGGGGCCGGGGGTGGGGGGGGGATGGTATTGCGTCAGCAAATGAAGCTTAACTAGACTCCTGAGGCTTGTAAGAGTCTCTGGATCATGAATAGGTATTTCTTTGAGAAGACTCTACCTGCCCCCACCCCGGTCCTGACCGCTCTGCTCTCTCCGGCAGGTCATGATGATGGGCAGCGCCCGCGTGGCCGAGCTGCTGCTGCTCCACGGTGCGGACCCCAACTGCGCAGACCCCGCCACCCTCACCCGACCCGTGCACGACGCCGCCCGGGAGGGCTTCCTGGACACGTTGGTGACGCTGCACCGAGCCGGGGCGCGGCTGGACGTGCGCGACGCTTGGGGCCGCCTGCCCGTGGACCTGGCTGAGGAGCGGGGCCACCGCGACGTCGCCCGCTACCTGCGCGCGGCCGAGGGAGACTGATGGCGCTTGCACACAGCCGCCCCAAACGATTTTTCTTTTCTCTCCAGTTCCTCACCCCAACTTAGTTCAATGAGGTCTGCAAACGTGGAGCGGCGGAAGTCTTCCTGGGCGACCTGATTCCCCGCAGGGAAGGAGGGGCAGACCGGGAAGAAATTTTTTTTCTCTTTTTTTCTCTGGATGCAGCCCTCGACACTCACCGTGAAGTGAAACGCAGAGAGGTGGGGCAAATGGATTTCCAGCGAGATTTAGGAGCCGAATGTGGAATTCCCAGGTTTATTTTTCAGGGTTTTCTGGCGAAAAGTGGCACATGAAGAAATCCGCGAAGGAACCCAAGCGCTGCGAATCTTCACGCAAAAGATGCTGGGGCGGAGTGGGAGGCGGCGGTGACTGGCATTCGGGTGGGAGGCAGGTGATAACGTTCGCCCCATTGACCTTGAAAGACCCCCCCCCCCTTTAAGCCCCTACGTCAGGCGTTAGGCCCTGGGGATATGAGGGCAAAGCTGAAGACGGAGGACCAAGCGATGATGACGGTCGTCGTGGGCTCTTTCTTTACAAGCTGCACGGAGCAGAGCAGGTCACGTGCAAAACGCTCCATACTGGAAGCCTTGGGGACTCGCGCCCAGCTACACCGGATAGTGACGGAGAAGAGAGGACCCGGAAGCCACCTCGAACTTGCCTGCTTATTCTAAAGTCCCCAGGGCAAGGTGGTTCTGAACAGCTCTCCGAAAGGGGCGCTCGTTTGCTGTTGTTAAATAAAGGCGAGATTCTTGCGGCGTTCCAGCAGTCCGCGCACAGACTGAAGTCGGGGATTGTAGCGAGAGCAACTGTAGGTAGGCAGTTAACTGTAACGATTTGTTTAATCTATGAACGGTAGGATACAGAGAGCCCCCTGTAAATTGCCACTTGAAAAGATTTCGTGATACTTTGTACTTCTGGGTGGTTCTTCAATAGCAGTCTTACTTACGGAGACTTTAAATAACAAAGTAACTCGTGGCCCTTGGGAAAGAGGTGAGGAAGAACTACAGCTTTTACACGAAGCTATGGCACAGTAGCAACGCCCAGATTGCTTTGATCCTTAACCTATTTATTTCTCTGTTAAATTTTCTGTTTCCTTTACTACAGTCTCAGGGGGTCAAACAATGAAATATTACAAATGTATTTTAGAAGATCCATGCACTTACCCAGTAAATTATCTCAGGATATTTCCCAAAGCGTTGCTAAGAGTAGATTGAATATAAAACTGTTGAAAATATATGATGATGGCTCGCGGAATGTCTTAATATCTGCTGAACAAACTAAAGGTGTACTGTTTGGGGATTTAAATTTCCAGTGTTGCTTGATACATTACAGCATTGGAATAACTGATATTTCACTGTTTTAATGTAAAAAAAATTGAGATTGGACTCCAAGATTTTGGCTTAAAACATGATTCCATTCCTAATTTAAAGAAATTGTGGAATCTGATGACAACCTGATATTAAGGGAAACTAAATCAAGAAAATGTGGTTGGGTACTACAGGGTTCTGTGAGATCCACAGCCATATATATATTATATATATTATATATATATTTGGCAAATATATATATATATATTCGGCAAATATATATATATTTGGCAAAACCAAAACATCATACATTATTGGAAAATCAAGTACCACCTGGTTGCACTGAAATAGTAATTTATGAATACATGTAAAAGTAAATTCAGATTTCAAATCCACCTGGTAGGCAGATTTGGTCAATGTGTTTTATCAGCAGCACAAGAAGTATATACTGTTAAATCTGTTTAAGATTTCACTTTGAAGGATACATGCAAGCAAATATAGCTCTATATACATGAGCCCTGCTTCTGGCTCTATTTTACAATTACAGAAAAATATACGTGTTAATTTCTGTATCTAAAATATTACCAAGGTTTGTACACATCTTACTACCTGGCCTTCATTGCAAGATCTGGAAGTGAAATAAATTCAAAATTCAATAATGTATTCATTTGGCCTCATTTTTATATTTCCTTTTTCAGCCGAGTGAGTGGATGAGAAAACAAGGATGATTTACTATGAAAGCAAAATCTATTTAAAATTTCCTGTGTTCTAATGGCTAAAATTAGTAATTTCAGATATAAGGAATGAAAAATAGATTCAAACAGAGCTCAAGATCCATACAGTTCCAAATGGCTTTGGGAAAGTGTGTTCATAGGAATGCTTTATTGTATTTTATTTCTATATTATGACAAAAGCAATATGAATATGGTGTCCAGGACCAAATTAGTTCATTTTATGAAGCTAGGTAACTGACCTTCAGCAAATAAATAAAACTAATTTAACTTAGACCAACCACATTGAGATTCTATATTGTCCTTCCTTTTATGGGAAATGTTAAAAACAAACTACTTGTGTGTTAATATGTAGTAGTGAATAGGAATTTTTTTTACCACCTCTGCAAGTATCAATTATTTTTTAAAAAACAAAAGAAATGCTTATTTTCCTTTTATGCTTTATCAGAGGCTGATTATTTTTATGATAGGGTGTAATTTTTCCAACATTCAAGACGTTGCCACTCTACCAAAAGAAAAAGAGCAAGTAGAAGTAGTCATCTTCAAAAATGATAGAAATAATCTTGGAAGCACTCTTGTGGACTGCCTTCTGAAACAAATGCAAAAGCTGGTGTCATCTACAGTCATCTTCTTAGCAGACTAAGAAGTCTGCTTTGGTATTTATGTCAGCAGCTAATCATAACCAAAATCTGACATGACTACTAAGTTTTCACTATCAACAAACTATTTCATTATCTTGTGAAAACTTGAAAAATAAATTTTAGGTTGGCATAATTTCACAGTGTTCAATTACCAAGCTTAAAAAGATGGAAACGGGGAGAAATAAGTAAGAAAATAAGAACATTTTAATTTTAAAAATTACTTGAAGGAGCAACAAGAGTTGAATCACAATACTTTCAATATCTTCTCCTGTTCTATTTATAATCCCAGGGAAGAAAGAGGGAATGAAGCAGAGATAAATTAGGACTTGATTGGAAGGTAGAAAACCTGGGTTCTCGTATTAGTTCTTCAACTAATTCAATATATGACCTACAAAATCATGTGACATGATTAGCCCCAATTTCCTCATCTATAAAAGATGGGAGTTGGACTAGATTACTTTTAAGTTCCCTACCATCACTAAAGTTTTATCGCTTTATAAGTTTGTTGCATACATGACTGTAATGGGGTCTTATATTTTATTAGTAATGATTTTGCCACTTTGCTTGTCTGAGCCAAGAAAAGCTATATAAAGGAATAGAGAGAAGAGATGCATTTTTAAATTCTGGAGCCTTGTGGGGTGGTGGATCTCCATAAGCACCACCTCCACCAGTTAGTTGAGAAGTTACCAACAAGTTTGTGGAAACCAGCACAGAAAAGATGCTTTGCAAAATAAATATGTAGTTTAATTTTAAGCTCTTTCTTACTTTGTCTTACCTCTGGGTTTTTTTTCTGTTGCATTTTGCATTTCTCTCATGTGACTCATAGCCACCAAAAGAATTCACTTCTTTAAGTGAGATAAGCAGGTAGACCCAATAAATTTATTAAAATAAATGCTGAAGTAGGTGTTTACAAACTAATGTAAATGCTCTGAAAGAAACAGTGTTTATTAAGTAAACATATAACAAGTGATACTGACCTAAATGGGGTTGGTATAGGAGTTGGAACCAAGAAAAAATGTTGGTGGCATTGGAAGGAATAGAAAGTGCAAAGGCACGAAATGCTAAAATATGTAGAAAATTCATTAGAAGATGAATAACTCTCTGTAAATAGCTGCTGTGGAGTTTATAGACCCATTTCTAAAGGTCCGTTCTTTCTGGTTTGTTTCCATTGGATTCCATGAAGTTTTAGGTCCCTAAATGTTGCCCGGATGATAGTAGGAACCAGCTGGTCAGGGAAGAGCTCTGTATCACCTCAATATCAATACATGTTGATTTATATTACTGTGATTAATATGTAATCCATGCCAGTTACATATTATTTCATTAGTAGCACTGGCTTCAAAGCAGAATTTCCAGTATTACATAATTAACAAAGGGGTGATATATACAAGTTACCATTTCTATAAAGTATTTGTTTCCTTTATGCAAGGAATGCTATTAAAGTCTGAGTTAGGAATTCAAGAGGCCAAAAAGGACTCCTACCATTTGTAAAAGCTGATCCTGAGAAAAGTTTTACAGAAAATCAAGACAGTAGGGAATGAGCAGTTTCCCATTATTTCAGGCCTGGGAATATTTCACAAGCCCCACCAGCGTGTAGACCATAAGCAGTTTGTTTTGGTTTTATTTGATTAATTCTGTTAAACTACTGATCCATCTTCCATAAAACACCACCATGCCTCTCCTCCTTCTATTCCTTTTGTTACTTTCTTTTCATCTCATTCTCTGCCCTCCTGAAATGGCTGACTTGTATTATAATTTGAAGTTTGAAATCAATATAAACCAAAGATTTTTCTGGGGAAAAAAAACTATGAAGATGATACACAGACTGTCTCACAGACATCTACGTTTTATTGGAAATTTACAAAGGAACCCCAAACACCTGTTAATGCCCTTCTCATTCAGAAGCCCCTGACATTAGACCTCCAGTAGATCTATAGAGTCAGTGCTGGCACATAAAATGTTTTACAACAGAGTTAAAGTGAAAACTTTAAGACCAATTACAGTAATTAAACCATGGCTCATTTCCCTTTCAAATTTGGCCTTCTCCCAAAATGCATAATCTATTTGTCTATCTTCTCTTTGGAATACTCTATATTATGAAAGGATTGGTGCTACTTCCTTTGAACCCTTTCTTGTGTGACCTCAGGGTCTCCATTGCATTTTAACCAAATGCCACTCTACCTTCTTCTCACTTTACAAATTTCTTCATCTCCTTGCCTTAGCTGAAAACTGGGTCTCCCTGAGAATTCCACTTTCTTCTGACCAGATAATAGTTACTGAGCTGTGGATAAGAGTGGGAGTCAGAACCAGTCATGAGTGTCTGCTGTTTGGGTGGCTTTCAGTATAGTCCTAAACCAGATAGGTAAAGGTTATTCATTGTTCTTCAGTTTTCACTCATCTCATAGTATAAATAATTGCATTTTGTTTTCCTTATCAAATTAAGTTGTAAATAATTTCAGTGTATGTCATTATGTATTTTATAATATGTTTATAAGAGATAACATATAAACATAAAACAGTAAACATTTTTTCTGTTCACAAAGCCACAGATAAGTCAACAGATTATGACAACACACAGAGTTTTCTTCTGAAGGGTGAATGTTGGAAATATTTATATCCAATGGCTTCTCATTCTGTGGGTTATGAGTACTAAGCTCTATCACCTTTCCTAGGGCACAGCAGTACCCTGTACAGTCTCCTATATCTGCTCCCAATATGCCACCTTAGAGTTACAAGCTATAAACTTGCCTAAAATATTTTGTCATCCTCTACTACTCTCTAATGTCTAGACTGCCTTGGACAGTTAGAGATATCATATATGGATCCATTCCAGAGCTGCAGGAGCCTTTTGATCTGTTTAAATCCCACCTTGAACAGAAGAATTTAATGTCATCCCCTTTCTAGGGAAAAATTACGTGACATTTCATTTTACATTCACCCTCAGGTATTTATTATGTCTGTACAATGATGGTGCTGTCCCCATCAGTCATTTGAGACCAACATATAGGGAAGTTGTTCTCAACCCTGGCTCTCAATCATTCATGTTCTAAATTTTGAATTCACTGACCAACTTCAGGACTACAAAATTAGAATCTCTAGTTTTGGAGCCAAAAATTTCCATAGTTGTTACTCTAAAATTCTTGTTCATGGTAAACTTTCAAACAGTACAGAAAGTAAACAGAATTACTTTCAGAATTATCTCCTGAAACCTCCCTATCCACCATTCTCACTATCTAGGAGTAACCACTATTTTTGAAAACTTTTAATCAACTTCCCAGAAATATAGGTACACATAATTGTAAACAGCCCTGCCCCAACACACACATTTAGGAAACCATTCTGCAACTTGTTTTTTTTTTTGATAGTAGATCTTTGACAACTTGCATTAGGAAATAAAGATGCACTTCATTTTTTGTATAGCTGCATAGTTTTGTATTTTATGGATAAACTCAAATTTTTTAAAACCAGTCTCTTATTAACAAACATAAAAATTATTTCCCTTTTTTTTGCTACTACATATGCTGCTATAAAGAAACTTCTTTTCATCCTTGTATGAGCAATCTGTATCAATTTATAGAAGTGATATTGCTGAGGCTAAAGGTACATCTGTCTCTTTTTCTCTCACACAAACACACACATACCGTATATGTCTGCACATATGTGTGTGTAAAATCTTTCCATACTTATGTGTGTATATATATGTGTATATGTGTATATCTTCAATAATATATATACAAGTATATGTGCATATATACTTTTCATACTTAGATGAGTTATAGGAGTGGAACTGCTGAGTCAAAGGGTAATACATATATACATGCATATGTAATATGTATTTTTTTCCATACATATATACACACTACATAAAAGTATACATATTTCCATACATCTATTTATGTATGTGTATATTTGCATACATAAACTCAGTGGAATTGCTGAGTCAAAGGGTATGTATATGCACATACAGTTTTAATAAATACTGTAAAGTTGCCTTCCAAAATGAATGTACCAAGTTACAATAGTATGTAAGAAGATTGTTTTCTGACAACTTTGCCAATGTTATCACTCTTTTTATTTTTGCCACACCTGTAGGTATATGTCAGTGTTTTTGTTACATTCCTTTACTAACCAGTAAAATGGAATATATTTTCATAATTTTTTAACCATTTGACTATTTGAATATCCTCTAAACTGCCCATTATATTATTTGCTAACTTTTCTACTGGGTTATTTTTTTACTCATTTATGTATTTATATATTCTAGAAGTTAATATTTTATATGTGTTCAAATAATAGTTTTAAAATCTTCTAGTGTTTTGTGTCTTATACCTTTGGGGTTTTTAGTTTGAGCACGTGCAATACTAGGGAAGTTTCTCACAGAATTTTGATAATCAAGAGATACCTGAGGGAAAAAGCTAGTGTCCTAGGACATCACAGCTAGAGGGTAGTTGGGTGGCATGGCACAGACAAGGTATTAGTAAAATGCCCTCTCCTATCTCTGCCTGTGGGATGAATTTGCTGATCCAAAATAGAAAATCATTTTAAAAAATAGAAAATAATTTTCCTCCATTCAAAAACTCAGCTGCCAAGTCAGTTTTTAGGCCAAAGGAAGAGAGCAAATAAAAGCTCCGACATTCAATGATTCTCTTTCTGCAAAAATGACCCATCAATATTTCACTTCCTATTGACTCTGTTTAGCACAACAGAAAGGGCACAAGGCTTTCAGTCCAAAGACCTTCTTAATGATTCCAGCCCTGGCACTTGCTGGCTATAAAGTATCTAAGATTTGAGTGCCTCTAGGCCTCAGTCTTCTCACCTGTAAAGTAGGGTAGTAATCCCAAATTCAAAGAGCCGCTGTGAGGATAAGTAATACAAGCGAAAGTGTGCACAAATAACACTGATCAGCTCTTGATCATACTCTTCTTGAAGAACACAAAGCCAAAGTCATCTGGAATTCCAAACGTGTTTGGAATGCCACAAATTAGTTGTGTTGCTAAAGATTCATCTTCATAATTGTATTTTGCTTAGTCTAATATTAAAATTAGATAGAATTCCCCTGCATACCACAACTAACAAAACACAGGTGTTGGGTAGCAGGGGAAAACCAAGATGGAATTTAAGTTTGAGTTTTAAATTTTATATTCTTTGAACACAGAGCTTACTGTATAGTCATCTTACTCAGTGCTCTTACTCAAATGGCATTCCTCTGAAGTGGGTAACTACCCTTATCTCCAGAACAAGTTTGGGTGGACAGGAAATGGTTATAGGTTAAGTTATACAGGCCCAATCAATACAGAAAGATCACAGAATGTAAACTTGGTTGGGAAACTGAGGCTCAGCAGACCTTTCAGGCATAATAGGATAATGTGAGGTTTAATTTTATGTGTCAACTTGGCTAGGCTGTGGTACCCAATTGTTTGGTCAAATACCAGTCAAGTTATTGCTGTAAAGGTATTTTTTAGATATAATTAACATTTAAATCCATAGATTTTAAATAAAGCAGATTATCTTCATAATCTGTGTGGGCCTCATCCAATTAGTTGAAGGCCTTAAGTGAAAAGAGGTTGCCCAAGGAAGAAAGAATTCTGTCTCCAGGCTGCCTTCTGACTCAAAACTGCAACATCAACTCCTCCATGGGTCTCCAGCCTGCCTACTTGTCTTGCAGACTTCAGACTTGCCAGCCCCACAACTGGGTAAGCCAATTCCTTAAAATAAATCATACAAGCGCGTGCGCGCACACTCACACACACACACACACACACACACACACACAAATTGGTTTTGTCTCTAGAGAACCCTGACTAATAATTTCAAGAAATGTGTAATATAGGTTTTCTCACCCTCCCGCACCATGGTTTACTGCCACAGCTAGTAACTCTGCCTGGGTCCAGGAAACCCTTCTCTCTTCCACTTCTCCAGAGTCCTTAAATGATACTGTGCTGAAACTGGGCAGCATTTCCCCTCCAGGATGCTTTCTCTGATCCCCCACCTCCTAAAGTACCCCTCTTCTGTTTGCCATAAAATGAAATCCCCTCACTATAATTGTATGTTTTTACTAGTCCATCTCTCTCCTATGAGGTTTATTTTGGGGGTGGTGGTGGAGGAGGGGAATCATAGGTGTGGTGCAAGACAGAGCAAGACCGGCCTTCCACGGAGTTTACATACTAACTACTGACAGACAAACAAGTAAACAATTACTAATGATAACTTCTGTATGGTAAGTGCTTTAGGGGAAAAAAAATACGGTGCCTGGAGGAAGAGTCTCTGAGGGGGGCGGGGGGGCGGATATACCTGAGAAGCGCCCTGAAGGAGTAGGAGCTAGCCTTGTGAAGAGCCAGAAAGCGCATTCATTCTGTCACAGTGGAGCAGCAAGCAGCCTCAGCATGGAGCCTGGGTGTTCCGTAAATTCTGAGGGAGTCCTACAGGAGAGGGGAGAGGTGCATTTGTAAAAGTTATTTAGAGTGGCTATTTAAGCCTGGTCCCTAAGTCTCACTTCAGCCGGCGGGTCAGGAGGCTACATCCTGTGCGGAGGTGAGGGACGGGAAGTGGAAGCAGCCTGCGTGCCGCTGGACCAGGTCTCTCAGTTACAGTACGGTGGCTTGCACCATCCAAGCCTCACTTGCCTCCTCCAGATAGTGAGAGGCTTGGCGTCTGTCTCGCTACGGATCCACTCCTGCAGCTCGGCCAGTTGGCTCGGCCACAAGTAAAAGAAGCCACTTCGAGGCGGGCCACCTTTCAGGCTCCGAAGGCTGGGCCTAGTCCCACATCCTCTCTTACACGCCGGGCCGGCCAGGCCGCGCCTCCAGCCCGCGAGGCTCTCGGCCCATCGAGACTGACTTCAGGCCCGGGAAGTTGGGGCATCGGGTCAGCACTGCCCGCCTGAAAGAGGCGTCCTGGGCTCGACCACTCGCCTTCGGGGGAGCCGGCGAACCAGCGCCAAAGCTCCATCCAGCCCGACAGCCGGAACCCGTCAGTCTGCGCTCTGGAACCCGGCTCCTGCGTGTCCTCAGGCCGCCTCGGTGTCCTCGACTCACCCCTCCTTTATGCGGCTCTTCCCTTTCCTTCCCTCGCTTTTCCTGTGCCGAGTGGACCCCAGCAGCGCGGGGGGGGGCGGGGGGTATCCAGAAAGAAAGGGTCAGTGATGTGGAAGAAAAGAGGGGTAAGAGGGAGGAGGGGAGGAGAGAGGAAAGGGACCACGCTGAAGAGTCAGGCAGCAAGAGGGCAGGGTGTCGGAGCGCCGGGCGGAAGGAGGAGGAGGAGGCTGCGGGAGGAACGACCAGTGGACGCGGGGACAACGGGAGAGCGGGGAGCAGCCGTGGGGGAGGGGAGCACCGCGGCAGGAGGAAAGAGGAAGAAGCGTTCAGATGCTTCTCTGAGCGGGATGTTAAAACCGAAAATAAAAATTGCCTGGTGAATGGACTGCCGGCCTAGCCCAGAGCCCTCCGCAACGCGGGAGCAGCAGGGGAAGGGGCGCGCCGATCCAGCAGGGGTTGGGGTTCGGCTCCGCCTACCTGGTCCGGCGCGGGGCCCGCCGCTCCAGCGGCGCCAGCGCCACGCAGTGTCCAGATGTCGCAGCAGTTGCCTTTAATTTCGCTCGTTTCCCAAATCGAGAAGTGGAGCATAGCGCCATTTCTTTAAAAACTGACATCCAGCCTCCTGAATGGCGGATAGACCCATGAGATAAATTTGCTTTTTTTTTTTCTTTCTTTTTCTCTTTTAAATAATCCGGTTTGGAGAAAGGAAGAATCCCCAGCGTGGGGAGCGAGGAATAAAGGAAGGGGGACAGGGAAGCAGGGACGCGAGCTGGACCGCGGCGGTTCCTGATATGGCAGGGTCAGGTGACGGATGTTGCGAGGGGGCGGGCTGCCTGGAGATGCGTTGTGGCGTCAGGACCTTGAGCTGTCACCGCGTGGGGCGCCCGCGCGGAGGGTGGGAAGGTGGCGGCGCGGGCGGGGGGGGGGGCGCGGACAGGGCGGGAAAGAGGAGGTGGGCGGGAGGGAGAGGAACCTAGGACGCTAGCTGCCCGCGCGCGCGCCTCCAGGCGCCTCAGCCCGCCTTTCCCGCGCGCGCTGGGCGCAGAACGGTTCTGGGCTCTGAGGAGGTGGGGGGCGAGCGGGCGCGCGCAGGGAAGGCGGGTGCGCGCGTGCGGGGCGGGGATGGGCTGGGGGCGGCGCGTGGGTCTCAGTTTGCTATCGGGGGGCGGGCGCCGAGCTGCCTACCTCTGAAGTCAAAAGGCGGCGCAGCGGCCGCCGAGCTCGGCGGCGGCAAGAACATGGTGCGCCGACTCTTGATCACAGTGCGGATTCGGCGCGCGTACGGCCCGCCGCGAGTCAGGGCTTTCGTCGTGCAGATCGCGCGGCCAGCGCGTGAGTGGGCAGCGCCGGTCGTGCGGGCCGCTGCGGACCTCGTGCTGATGCTAGTGAGGAGCCAGCGCAGAGCGCAGCAACCGCATCCTAGACCAGGTAGGAAAGGCCTCGAAAATCCCGGGCGCAGTCGGCCCTTGGGTGATTTTGTTTGATGTAAGCTAATACACAGATAAATCATCTCCAGACGAGGTTGGAGGAGGTTGTTTCGGCGTGGGTGGAGGCTCCTTCCACTTTCTCTCCATACGGGTTACAGTTACTTAGAGGTGCTGTTCTCCCAGTATCTGAAGCCCGGAGCCGCCTTCACACACCTCCTTAATCCCTTGAAACTCTGGGGGAAACCGGGAGATTCTAAACCCACTTTAGAAGTCAGTCACTCCTGAATTTCCTGAGTGGGAATCAGTACACACACACACACACACACACACACACACACACACACACACAAGGTGTATTTCTAAGGCACTTTATTGCGCCCTGGAGGAAAGTATCACTAACGGTCTTAGTTTTCTGGAGGCCGCCTTTTTCCTCCCCAGTCTTCCTGACTCGTCAACCCTCCCTCCTTCCAGTAGTGGAGGACGTTTGAGGGTGCGGGCTCGCACAGAGTTTAACTTCCCGAAATAGTAACATTGATCTTGATCGAAGGATCAGTAACTGCTAAGAGGAGCAATCACTTGCTTGTGCAGTCAGTGGAGAGTCAAACTTTCGCAGTGAGATGGAGGTTTCTTCTTTAGCGGCCTGGTATATCTAAGTACTTGGGACAATGCCCGTATGTTTAGCAGAAGGCAGAACTACAGTGGGGAGTCTAAGGATCGCACCGATCATATTTTAGTCATCTCAGGCCCCAATTAACAGGCCCCAAATGAGGCCTACTTCTTGAAAGACAGAATTCTAGGTAGTTTTGTCCTCACATAAGATAAATCTTTACATAGTCGATGTAATTTCCTATGACGAGGATAGTTGAAATATATATATATAGCTATAATATATAGAGTCCTAATTAGAACTTGGATAATGAATCCAAAAACAATTTAATGGGGCTTCATTTTTGTGACCTTCCTTGTGGCATTATTTCCCCATGAATATGTGTTTTGAAAAAGCAAAGGTCAGCAGAGGGGGAATTATTTTTTATTGTAACGTTAATAGACTTTTTGACATGTAAATGTAAAACTGTTAACACTATCAGTGTTTAATCAGGTGCCTCAATTTCTATTGGCAAAAATCTACAAACAATTTATAGGAAAAATACACATTTTCTTTTTCATATTATTATTAAAGTTCAGGGGGTTTTTTGGAATTAGTAGAAGGAGCTTGTAAAGAATTTCAAGGCATGTTGCTGGTCTTGATTTCAGTTCATTTTAAAACATTAACAGGATCCTATTTTTTAAAACGGTGCTTTATCCGTACCAGCAAGCATTTAGCCACTATGATGTGTTTTTGAATATCTTAGTTTTTTAATATTATTCTCTATATAAAGTTATTTTATTTAAATTACTAAGTTGCATCCAAAACTCTATAGTAACAAAGTAGAAATATTTAATCTATGTAAATACTGTAATTATGTGTTTTCTATTTTAGAAATACATAATATAATATTGTGATTATTTTAAGTTAGAGAAATATTCATTTTATAATATATTTATTGTATAAGTGTTAAAAATATAAAAATGATAGATTCATTGAGAATAGCCATTCATTTCTTGTTATTTAGGTATAAATCAATTTTCAGGAATGAAAGTTATTTTTAAATGCATTGACTATATGAAAAGCCCAATTTTCAGCAAATATCTGAAGACAGAACACATGACGTAGATAGAATAGAATATGTTTTGAAAATATGTGCAATTCTCCAACTTCATATATAAAATTTTACACATATACAAACATCTAGAAGTATTAATTATAAGTGACATGTAATTATATATTTCACATTAATATATATTATGTCTATGGTTATACTGATTTAAGAATATATATGGGTGGTAATTATGTTGGGACTCATACAATTCCTTGAGAGCAATAGCGCTAAAAACTAACTTGTATGAATTATTTAATACTAATGCAGACCTGTAAGGTGTTATTATTTTAACATATTTTTAGAGTTTTGCAAACATGTTCATTATGACTTTTCTTATATAACTGGAAACTGTATATAATAAAATTCCACGTTACTAGTTTCTTATCCACACGTGCCTGATGAATTACGCTAATTGGCTCGTTACTTCTACCTTGGTGTGTTTACAAACTAGTCATATTTTTCTGAAATTAAATATTTATTTGTTTACTGTTATGTGGGAACTCTTAGGGTTTTTCCCCTCCTTTAACAGCATAGTGTCCTCTCAAGGTAAGCACTATACGGTTAGCATAAACCATTATTCCCAATGTGTACATGATCTCTAGCTTGTATTATGTTCTAAATGAACAATAATTCTTTCAGACATCAAGATTTAATATTCACTTACTTCTTTGGGGACTCTTGAATTTTAAAAAGTCCATTCTCATCCTAAGGTAACAACAACACAGCCTATTGCTGTCTATATCCAACAGTATTTTACAGGTCTGCTAATTACATGTTAGTTCATCACAAGTAACTAACACGGTAGGGTTAAGCTAAACCATTTTCCCAACATGTGAATGACACCTGATAGTAAAGTGATCTACATCATCTCAAAAATACCTTCTTAAAGGAAGGCTGAACATTTGGCCCAGTGTTTTTGCTCTTTTAAAACCTTTAGTACTTTTTGAGAAGCATGACAATCTCACTTGCCCCAGTCCATCCTAAAACACCCTAGGCCAGAGAATCCTTCTCTCTGCTACAAAATCCAACCTCATAAAGAGTTTTTATGGTGCTTTATTTCTACAGTTTAAATAATGTAAACAATGGGTATAGTTTCATTTTCTAAACATAAAATTATAATATTGAATAGCTTTAAAAAAAACTACAGTTTTCTAAATTCTGATTTTCACATACCTGATGACTAATATTGTGTCTGTTTATTGACTGAAGATTAATGCACTTTCCTAAACACCTCACTGGCAAGAACATTTTTACATTATGTATCAAGAACTTGTAAAATATCCATATACTTTTATTCAGTTTTTCTATATGTAGGCATTATTTTAAGGAAAGAAAGATTCTGACAAAGAGCAATACAAACAGATAAATAGTAGCAGGAAATTGAAAATTGCCTAAAATTCTAGCAATCACATTGTTAAATTATGTTCAATTATACCTATACTCTGGAATTATGGTCTGAAATATTTCAGCTGGAATGTAACAGACAATCATCATGTTTTTGGAGAATATTTAATAGAATGTAAAATTATTACATTATAAAGGTAGGTGATTTCCTTTTTTTTTTAAAAAAAGTAAGATTTAAAGCAATAAACAATTCTTATTCTTGCTTTTCCTCTCCGTCTCTCTCTGTTTCTCTCGTTCTTTCTCTACACATACACATACATACGCACACACACACAGCAATGTATCAGAATATCTATAGTGGCTTCCTCAGGATGGTTGGTGATCTTTATTTCTTCATTACACTTTTGTGTCTTCCAAAGTGCTATGACCATCACCAGTTTAAAAAAAAAAGTTATTTTCATACAGTACAGATGAACTAAGAGCTTACTTAGCGTTAGTTGGGGAAGGAGTGAGAAAGGGTGAGGAAAATAAGTTGTACGCGTATCCTATATAAGAAGGTGGCTTTAAGGTCTGGAGAAAGCCTGAGAGGGTTCTGACTTCAGACTTTAGGGCACGCTGTGCCTATTCACAACGTAGTTCGTTTTTAAATAAATGATAAATGCGTGGCTATACCTGTTTCCAAGGCGCCTGGGTGTTAGGCCTCTCTGGTCCCAGCACTTGCCCCTCCTCGGGATCCCCTTCTCCCAAGTCCTCCCTGGACGACTTCAGGGTGGGGCTCTCCACTTCCCAGAGCTGGGCTGGGGTCGCAGCGGGTGTCCCCAGGACCCCAGAGTAGGAAGTGAGACTCGAAGTTGCTCGGACCTCGCCTCCTTCACCTCTCAACTCCAACCACCCTCCTTGACTCATCCCTCACCCTCTCAATTCTTAGAGATGCTTCGGATGCCGGAGATTTTATTGGCCGCTGGGGTAGGACACAGGCCCACTTATCACCTAACGACGCGAACGCACCCAGCCCTTCTATTTTTAGCCTCCTCTGGGCCTCGCCCCTCACCCCAACTATTTCCGCAGGTAATATTTCATTAGAGTAACAGAGCAGAGCAGGAGTTAAACGCAGAGCAGGATGGGGGCTGCCATGGGTGAGGAAGGGGTGGGGACAGGCGGAGTCTGAGTGGGCTTCGTGGCTTCCAGAGGGGTGCAAGGTATGACAGGGGACATCTCTGTGTCACCTCCCCCAGCGTGAAACTGACTAGGCCTTTTTTTCTGGAAGGGAGGGAGCGGGATGGGACAGGTTCACTCCGAGGCACGGAACGGAACGAGAGATGGTGAGGTGCACTTCCAAGACTAGGCGGCTATTCCATTACCTTCCAGGCTAGGTGGTGACCAGAGTATTGAAAGGCCTCGTTTTCTTTGTTTCTCTGTCTGGGGTGCAAGGTGGTATAAAGAATGGCCCGTCATATTTTTCTAGTGATGATGTCTCTCAATAGTTTTCTTCTTATATTGAAGCTTTCCTCATGTTTGTAAACTTTCTCCTTTAGTCAAGACATTCAAATAAAATCATTTATTAGAATGAAAAAACATGAGTCAGTATTCAAATAAGGTCAACTTCTATGTCAGTAAGCCAACCGATGGAGAAAACCTTAGGAATAAATAAAGGCTTTGTTCATAGGAGAAGGAAGGTCCTTTTAAAGACTGCTCCATCTTAGAAAATGCCCACCAATCTGGGGTCTCCGCAGAGTCACCATATCCTAATTCATGGTATTTCACTGTGTGTTCAGCAATCCCATGTGTATTGACAATTGTTGAATTTACTAAATGTCAATAACATTTGTTTTTTAAAGAAAGAAGGATTGAAGAAAATCTCTGCCTGTCAGTGCAGTTTTCTATTTCATAAACCCTGGAATGATTGTTGCAGTTGGGTAGAACTACATAATCAGAAAGAAGTAATAAAGGAGAAAAAACTAAAATGTCAACTACAAGATTTAAAATTACAGTGCCTCAGAGGTCCTTTGAAAAAGAATAAGTTGATTTTTAGTTTTTATCACAAATGACTTTTTAATTCTTCTTCAACTAGCTCTCAATTTTCCCTTTTACCTTCAAAAAGAAAATCTCAGAATTTATTTACATGGTTGCGAAGCCAGTAGGAGTTTTTCCTCAGGGAAAAAAAGTTTTGTAGATTGTAGAGGTTCAGAACTATATGAACAAAGACATATAATCTCTTAAACAAATTGCAACTAATAAAATTGTGCAATCAGAGTGGTGTTAATATATATGCCCTTACTTTCTTAATTTAAGCTTGAGAATAATGTGACGTCAAAGAAGTAAGGCAAAGGTTATCAGCAGCATCCTTACCTGGGCTGCTGTTTAAAATACATATTTCTGGAGCTCATCCTCAGAATATGTGATTCAGCAGATTTGCTATGTGTCCCAAGAATCTGCATTTTAAAGCATTTAAGGGGGATTCTGTTAGGAGGTGGCTCCTTGGGACAAATATGGCCAACATTGCTTTTTTAAACCTTATTTTTGCTCATTTATTTTTGAATCGAGGTTCAGCCTTTTAGATAAGATTTAAAATTTTAGAATCACACTTTGGGTGCCAGGAAGGACACTGAGAATCTGAATAAATCATTGGAGGAGCTATTTTACCAAATGAAGGATACCCTTTATTATTATTATGTGATCCTTCATCTGAATTGGAAAAAACTATCTCTTAGATGCCAGATCTCTACAATCAGAACACATTTTGGGGCGAAGAATGTAACAGAATACACTTGTGCATTAAAGCTTGTAGCACCAGCCAGAAAATTTCCACAAAAGACATCACCTTTTTGAAACACTACATACACTTACTGTTGTTTACATAGGATGGATGGTCCTCGATAGATAGATAGATAGAGTAATAAGTAATAAGGGATTTCTTTTATTTTACTTTATCTTCCAAACCAGAAACCAGGCAGTAAACATAACAACATAAAATTATGTAAGAGAAGAAAAAGAAAACATAAAAGTATTCCACAGATTTAAATTATATTTATTTATGAGCAAGGCAAAATTGCAGTAGAACGTAGCCATAACAGAATAAAGCACTTATAGATAAAATGAGCAGTCTTTGTGTCTATAAAAGCACATTGATGAGGGAGAAATATGTAGAATAATGTAAGCTAAAGAATAATTTGCCATTATAAGTAAAACTAAAATATTATGCCTTCCAACTTATAATCATAATTTTTCTGCTTTTCAACTACATTTTTTTAATGTTACACCTGTTACTTTGCTGATGTATCGGCGGGGGGGGGGGGAAAGCTTACGTTTTACTTTCTTTTTTTGAGTGCCACCATTTTCTTGCTCTGAATCTCTCAGGCTGCCAGACCATCTGACTCAGCAATTGTACAACTCTTTCACCCAATTTAAAGAAACAGCAGCTATCCAAACACAATGAATCCCCCCAGTTGCAAATCTTTCCCAACCTGTAGAACTAGCAGTATATTTTAATTCTGAAATAATTGTTAAATATACATACAACATGGGACACTTTGAATTTTACTCCATTCAATTTACATGCTGAATAATTGAAACTGAATATATTTTATGTAACACAATTTTTGAAAGAAGCTTATTGAAACTTTCTTCTAAAAGCATATGGTCAAGTTTGTTTTCTCTTTTCCCTCAAAATAATTATGAGGAGCTTAACAGTAATAGAGCACGTCAACTTACATTATCTTATTTAATTGTCACATTATCCTTATGTTTTAGGGATATTATTGTCTCATTTCATGGACTGGAGACTGAGGCTCTGATAGGTTGCATGGTCTGTCAAAAGTCATTGACTAGTAACTCGTGCCAATTTGAACTAGGCGTGCTTCTTGCCCCAAATGCCCTAACTTAGCCCTTTATAACTGCCTCTTGAGTGAATACATGTTATATATATATATATATATATATATATATATATATACATGCACATATATATACCTATATGTGTGTATATATGTATATGGTTTCAGTTCCATCTCTTATAGTTAGTTGTTGTTTTGTAAATTGCTTAACTCCCTTGGATCTCTGTTTTACTCAGCATCAGCCACATATGTTCTAGCAAATATATATTTAATGAGGTGAATGAAAAGTTCTGAAAAATAGGGCAGTTTAATAACTGAAGTCCTAAAAGTCATTGAATCTCATAATAAAACAAGAAAATTAACTTCTTTCAGAAATTCATTTCTTGCCCAGAATAAAACTAATTCAAAACTCCCTTATAAATTAAGTATAAATTACTCACACTTCAATTTAAGAGCAGTAAATAGGAAACCTATGCACCAGCATAGGAATCACTTGAAGCACGAAGTAGAAATGTCACTTTCTTGGAATATATGATCTGTGATTAGATTCCATTTCCTTTACTTACTAGCTGTGTGGTATTAGGACTAAGTACTTAAAGCTCTCAATGCTTCCACTTTCTTATCTGTAAACCTAAGGTGGTACCCTATAGTACTCATCCATTAAGAACTAGATAAAATAGTATATGCAAAGAGATGTTTGCATATACTATCACATACATTTGATATGTATGATACATACATACAAATGTATGTATCACATACATTTGTCAATTATTGTTAAAGTGCCTAATTAAACTAATCCTTAAAAGTACATTAGTTTACTTTTACAGTAAATGCCTTCTTAACTATAATTTAATTATTTAGAGTAGCTAGAAATTCCTCAACTCCATTTTAAAGAACATGCATATCATAATAAAAATATATTTATTCAAATCCCTGGCATATTCCAAGGTGTCAGGTAAATTTGTACAAAAAATCATTGTAAACTTGTACAGAAGCCCAATATGATGGCCTTTACAGTGTGATTCTAAACTTTTCTAGTGTTCGTAATTACTAAATAGCTATTAAACGATAGTCATGAACTTGTTTTCTAAGATAAGAAATTAAATTAGTTTTAGAAAACTGAAAAAAGTTATTAACTTGCCTTCAATTTATCAAAAAATTCAATAACCCCAAATAATAATTTCTGGAGGGAACACTGAGATAATGGGCTCTCAATTCCTTCAGAACAGTTGCTGCAGTCTGAATATCTGAATCAATAGCTTCGGCACAGAATTTTCTAAAAACTCTTTAGTGTGAAGAGTGTGCGTGTGTGTGTGTGTGTGTGTGTGTGTGTGTGTGTGTGTGTGTGGTGGAAGGAAAGAGGGGAAGAAGCATTAAAGTCATCCTCAAAACCTCCAAAATGTCTGCTTTGGAAGGTGGCCTGCAGCTATTATTCACATTTAGTAGGATATCAAAGAGACAAAATATGTTAAATATACTTCCTTAGGCAAAATTGACTTAGGTATATAAAATTAGTGCAGAGAAACATAAAGTATGCTCTGTTATCATTGCCTTTAAAAAATGAAGTCTGGGAGTTATCATCTTAACCATAAGAAAGAGAAATATAAAACTATACCCTCAACCCTGAGACTCAAAGGAAAACATCAGTGGGAATGTTAAATCTGTAAGTGAAAGGTGCTAAAACATGAATAGGAAGCATTTTCTGATTTATTCAGGATTGATGTATATCATCATGAAGTTGATTCCTTCCAGAGGAGTTTAATCCCATATTGGGTGAAGAATGTGACTCCAGGAAGAGTGATCCAACACAGAAAATTTTCTTATGATCTTTTACAATATCAGAGGATAGTTTGGCTTCAGAATTTTCAGAAGTCCAGGAAAGGCAAAAAAAAAAAAAAGATAACAGTTAGACTCTAGAGCTCCAAGAAGGCAGGCTACTCTTAAGGGATAGTTGTGGGGAGGGTGGTAACTAGGTCTCCCTTTGAAGAGGAAAGCTTCAATATAGATGTTTCCCCGAAATCAGAGTATCCTAAATCATCGTTAAACCCAGTCAATCAACCATGAACACTCAACTTCCACCAAGAGTGAAAACTGAACACAATATTACTGCTCTGTGAGTTTCACTTTCTCAAGGCAATAATAGCACATACAAGCATCAGCAGGATAGGCAGAAATGGAATACTCTATGTGTTCAAGGTTAACAATGAAGAGAGCAACACGTGTTTGAAAGGAGAAAATCTGTGCAATCAGGGAGGAAAACGAGGGAGGTTGGGAATAGAGGTTTAGAGAAGGTAAACTTTATAATTTCTCCTATAATTTTGCCTATAGCTTCCCCATTGTACTTTCTACTTGAACTGCACTCCAAGGACTGGCTGTGGGTAGCAATGAACGCAGAGGAAACATTGAACACAGTGACACACTCCATCATCACTTCCCATGATTTCATGAAAGTTTTTGTGGAAGTACTTTTATTATAACACAGCCAACTTTATTACAAAGAAGCTCTGTTTTCATGGGGTTAGAATCAAAGAAGACAGAGTTAATCACACTTTCTGGAAGGGAGTTTGCTTGTTCAAACCACAGATACCTGCCAGAATGTATAGTAATGAGAAAAAAATACCCAAGAGGAAATTGACTTTGATGGCCTAAATGAATAAGAAGATAGTAAATGTCATATCCTTAAAAAAAAAAATAAGTTCCATTTATTGAGAGCCCACTGTGTGCCTAGATTTTTCTATATCTGACATTCTTTATTCCTTATAATAACCCTATGAACTATGTTTTATTCCCCACTTTGAGAGGTGAGGAAATGGAGGATCAGAAAGTTTATGTAATTTATTCAAGTCGGCAGAACTGGTAAATGAGGGATGAGGGCTACCTGAGTATGCAGACTGAGATTGTCCCATTACCTATGCTGCATTTGTGTCTTCTCCAAGATTATTATTTAAGGCTGTGGTTGGCATCCTCACCAACCACATTTGTCGCAGTCAGTGTAAGTAGCTGTGGCCATAGAAAGAACATGAAGAGAGGACTGGGTTTAAGACCTGCAGGAAACACTTATTTGCTGGGTAACCATGGCAATGCACACCCCTCCATTTCCTTATCTATAAATCATAGGGGTAGCTTTATGAAAAACAATTTTTCAATATGTGTCACAAGACTTAGATTCTTTGAAAACCTGCAGTACTATTTGTTGTAGCAATTAGAAACACCTTAAATATATGACAACAGGAGCATCAGTAGGTAAACTGGAGCTTTTTTTCCCCAGTGGAGTATGTTGTAGCTATTAAAAGTAGTGTTTATAAAGCAATTTTGGAGAATTTGGGAAAATGCTCTAATGATGAGTGAAAGGAAAAACTCATTTCAAAATTGTATTATATCCACAAGCACTGAGCAAGGATAAAAGACAGGAAGGAAATATTTCAAAATGTTATTGTTTCCGTGTAGTATAATTTTTCATTTTCTTTATGAAGCTCATTTCTTACATTTTTTTACATATGTGAACTATAATCAGGAAAAAATCATTCAAAAATGAGAGGACTGGATTAAGTCACTTTGAGGGACTTCAAGATCCAAATTTCTATCACTATGTGTATGATTATCCAAGAATAATCACACAGAAGCACAGTAATTCCCGAAGGTGGAAATCCTGTCACCTTGGGTCCAGAATTTACAACCTGCCTGATGGCACAGTTCTCAAAGAAAAGAAAGCATTGCTGAGTTGTCCACCATGTCCTGTACAAATCAATCAGCAGGGAAACATAGTGGGGAGAGTGTGCACCTCTCAGACAGAACTGGGAACCTTGAGCTTGGACTCCATCTCCTTGTACCTTATGACTTAAGCACTCTGGGCTTCTTTTCTAATTAATGAAGAAAGGATACTACTCTGTATTCCACAGGACAGTCATGGGAAATGACATATGTAAAGCTGCTTAATGCTTATCACATAGTTGGGGTTCAATAAATGGTAGCCATTATGATTTTGCTGGCAACTTTGAATGCATTTTCTATTGTTTCTGTTTCTGTCTGTCTGTCTCTCTCCTGTAATTATATGCTTTACTTATTTTTTCCCTCAGGATGAGGCTAATTCTAATTCTCCATATCTGTGCATGTAAACAAATTATGCACATATGCACACAAATACATACTGTATCTATTGATATATATATATATATATATACATACCATATATACATAAAGAGAGAGAGAGAGAGAGACACACACACACATACACACACACACACACACACACACACACAGTGCTAGTCTTTTAGTTTTTTTCAACTGGCCAAGTAGCCACAAATAGGCATAAGTAATTCAACAAAAGAAACTGCTCAACAAACAAAAACAGACATTTACAAAACAATTGAGTTAGGGAGTGATTGTTTTCATGAGCTTCAAAGGTTCCTCATTTCACAAGACTCCACTCTAGAGATATTTTTAAGAGTAAACTCCTTACATAGATTTAAAATTACATTTGTTTTGCACACAATTTAGAAAAGACATCTGCTATATAACAAGTTATCCTCAAAATGATCTTGGGAAGATGATGATAGATACTACAGATTCTATACCCAGTTAATACTTTGGAAAATAAGACTGAAAAATTAGGACTTACCTATAATTATGTATCAGGTTTATAATAAGTTAAAGGGATTTTGAGTTTTGTGCTCTTTGCCCAAATCCTGTTTGAGCAGGAAGATAAATTTTACAATAACTGAGTGAAAGTGAAAAGAGCTATCATAGAGTCCCTAAAAGAGTGCCTTATTTGTAGCAGATACTCAATAATTGTGCTGTATTAAATTTAGTTAGAGAATAGTAAAAAGGTAAAGAAAATATCCTCCATCTTGAATTTTCCAAAGATCTAATCCCTGGGGGCACATTCCTGTGTCTTAACTAACCTGTGACAGAGGTCTGCTCTTTTTCTCAGAGGTCTCCCTTTTTGTTAAAGTTACCTTTTATCCTTGTGGAAAAATAAATAATTAAAGGAAAACCTTGCATTTGTTGCCATTTTTCACCCAAGAAAGTCCTTCCTTCCCATTTAAAATACCCAGATCGGACACTGAGCCCTTAGAATTCTTACCCAGGGGCACTTTGAGGGGCACTTTTCTTAGCTGAACAACTATCTCTTGAGGTACAGTTGTTATTATGCCCACTTTGTAGATGCAGATATCAAAGCCAGAATAAAGTATCACTTTCTCAAGGTAATAAAGTCGGTGGTGGAGCTAGGCCTGTGGTCTTTACTTTGGCAACTCTTTCTATATTAAAAGGGGTACATGAAATTATTCTTCCGTTGCTTTAGTCTTCAAATAATCCTCTACCGCACCCAGCATTCCACCCTAGAGCCCATCTATTCAGGCTTAACCCAGCTATGTCCAGAAGCTCCATTAACAGAGCATACCTGCTCTGATAAGCTATTTCCTAAGGAGGTCTTGTTAATTATTGGATCCTCTCCAGACCCTGAAATGCAACATCTTTTTCCTGGTAACACAGGTCTGAATTGTCAGTTGTCAGAGTGCATCCTCCTTCTCCTATACTGTTAATGTAGGCTCCCCTAAAGCGTGCATTCCAATTCCGGACCAACTTCCTCCTCCAGAGAATCAAACATGTCGATGGTTGCTACCAATTTACCCTCTTGACTAAGGACCCTTCTTTTTTTGTATACACAACTTAAAGCCAAGTGCCTGACATATAGTATGAACTCAGTTACTCTTTGTCAAATAAGGTTATGAATGATGGTTTTCAGAAAAGCAATGCTCAATGCTTATTTGTCTAATAAAATGTATTATGTTTACTTAATTAATTATATGGCTAATATATGCATATAGTACAAAATCCAAACAATACAAGTTGTAGAGTGTGACAAGAAAATCACATGCCCATCCCAGTTCCCCATTTCTTCTCCCCACAGTTAACAGACTTTTCTATATCTGTCCAGAGGTATTCTATATATATTTTATTTTTAACCTCAAACTATATTTTGAACAATTCTTTTATAACAATACTAATATTAAATATGGTAAACAGATGTATGCTTTTGTGTGTATTGCCTCACTTGATATAATAACCTCATGAGATATAAAGGTAGAGCAAGATAGAGTCCATTTTAAGGATATGGACGTTGAAGCTAAGAATAGCCTCAAAGGATTTCACAATCAAAAAGCATGTTGATAGTCAAATCAGGACTGTCACTTGGTCCCAGTGCAGAGCTGTTTATCCAATACCCTTTATTTTCCTCATAAAATGATGTTAGTTTACATATGATGTATTTGTATATTATGCATATCATACCTTGCCAATC
Source organism: Pseudorca crassidens (assembly GCF_039906515.1). Lineage (NCBI taxonomy): Eukaryota > Metazoa > Chordata > Mammalia > Artiodactyla > Delphinidae > Pseudorca > Pseudorca crassidens. The sequence goes on along the minus strand of NC_090302.1, from coordinate 70,660,733 downwards.
CTGCAGTGCCTTGTAAGAACCAGAACCTAATTTCAGAATACTACCTTCTCAAATGTCTTTCTTTCTCTTTCTGGTGATGTGTTGAATTAATGTTCACATCTAGAATACTATTCTTGGATTTGTAGGGTCACAGGAGCACCATCATTGCAAGGCTTCCTTTAATTTAAAGAGTCAGGTGCCCCTCTAGTGTCACCGACCCTCAGCTGGGTTCTCCAGGCTGATGAAAAGCCTTCTAAGTCCGACTTAGCCCATCCCTCTTTCTTCATAACATATCCTAAACCTTCAGCACTCTCACTTCCTAGCCCACCATCTTATCATCACTGAAAACAAGCCAGCCTCTTTGTTCATGGAAGGAAGTGTTTCAACTTCCTCCCTGCCCTGACCTTTTCTCCCTTCTCAAATCTAGCTGAATCTCCTGCATCCAAATTTGTGATGACTCCCTGTGCCTTATATTCCTTTGCTTCCTTACTTTTTAGATGGCTCAGGTCCTCAGAAATACCCTATCTTGCCTATGTCCTCAGTTTCTCTTTTTTTTCTCTCTCCTAACTGTTCTTCCTGTCACCTGGCACTTTTCCTTTAGGGTATGTGTGTGCTCAGGCCTCTTGCACCTTCCCTCTGCCTCCCCTCACCACTCACTGCCTTGAGCTATCACAGCTAACCTGTGAAAGAGTAGCCTGCACAGAGTGTCCCCACTTCCTCGGCATCCCATTCACTCCTGGTTTTCCTCCTGACACTCTGAGCAGCACTTAGCAGACGCCTTTGCAGGCTTTTCTTCCAGAAGTTTATTTTTCCGGTTTCTCACCATGCATTCCAGTAAATTACTTTCAGTTTTCCCAAACTTCTTTGCTCTCACTTCTGCCTGGAACATCTTTCTTCTTCTTTTCCATCTTTATACTCCTACACTTTTCAAGACTAAGGTGAGCTTCCAGCATCCATGAAGACTTTGCATAAGCCACCAGAATGAGTTTGGTTCCATTTGCATTTTCTTGTGTCATCTTCTGTTTCCCTTTGCTCTTCTACACACATTACACATTTGTGTGTACACATTACATACATTATTTAATCCCTACAACAACTCTTTGAGGCGAGTACTATTATCCCAGTTATACAAATGAAAAAACTGAGGTCCAGGTACATTAAGTTACTTTGTTATAGAGCAATTAAGTGAAAAGTCTAGATCTGAACCCAGGCATTCCAACTCAAGCCCATATGTTTAACATCTTCTACCCACCCCCTGCACTCTACCTTTAACCTGTGAGCTTGTTGAATGAACATTCATTTTTTTAAATGAATAATCTTAAAAAACTGATCAGAATTGAGACAGGTTTTTATTTCATAGTATAGATTTTCAAAACTGCCAACACAGCACAAACCTAAATAAGGCCATGACATCCTCAGGGAAGAAGAGAAGAAAGAAAGTTTGAGGAGGGTAATGGAAATAACCTACAAACTTTAGAATTTTGGAAGCTTTTTGACATACATCGTCTTATTTTATCATTCCATGAAATATATTATGACTCCATTTTACACATGGGGAATCTGAGACTGGGATAACCAGCACCAGGATCCTGGGCTTTATATTTTATTTCTTCTGAGGGTTTTCCCCTCAGGTCTGAGCTGATACACATGAGTAAATTGGGAGTTTGGTAGTTCTTTAAAAGAAAAACTAGGAAAGCTTTCATACTATTATTAACTACTTATTTACACAAGATTTCCAGTGGAGTATGGGATCAACTTCCAGAACAAAGGGGCCGTACTCAAGGATACCATAATCTTTGGGGAACTCAACTGTAAGTGCTGGAGCTAATGCATACATGTCTAAAACCTGCTCTTGAAGAAAGTCAATCTCCATGTCTGTATATAATGCATCCAAGGGATGTTTTTATATGGTTTTATCACCCATTTCCTCCAGTAACCGTCCAATATATTGTATGAGAGTTTAAAGAGTTCCTGATGTAGGAATCTATAGTTGAGTTTTAGAAGAATTTCTGAATTCCCTAAAAGTTATATGTGCCAGTGAACACACTTTTTAAATAAAATTGCATACTTTATTTTTTGAGGAGAGGATATATAGCTTTCAACAGGTTCTCCAAAGGGCCTACTCTCCCTGCCCTAAGATTAGGAACCATCATTTTAGTGATGAGAACTAATTTTGATATTAGTCCAAAAAGCCGGACATATTACAAGGGAAATCTGTTCCCTCTATCCCATCACCACAACGGCTATTTTCCCCTCCCCCATGATACAATACCTTAAGCTACATTAAAAGAATTTTATGTTCTCTACCACAGTTTGAATTTTCCACACCATTGTTGCCCTAATGATTGAGAGGCGCCTGGAGGAAAATATAAATGGCACAGTGATGGATTTTTATAATGGATTTGATACCCCATAAGTGTTTTAATTGGCATCACTTAAAACTTCATGTGTTGCCTAATCTAACAGCAACTGAAAGTACAGTCAGGTATTCTGGGTCTTCAGGAGGAGTCAAGTCTGTCATACGGAGTGAAGTAAGTCAGAAAGAGAAAAACGAATACCGTATGCTAACGCATATATATGGGATCTTAAAAAAAGGTTCTGAAGAACCTAGGGGCAGGAAAGGAATAAAGACGCAGACGTAGAGAATGGACTTGAGGACACGGGGAGGGGGAAGGGTAAGCTGGGACGAAGTAAGAGAGTGGCATGGACATATATACACTACCAAATGTAAAATAGATAGCTAGTGGGAAGCAGCCGCATAGCACAGGGAGATCAGCTCGGTGCTTTGTAACCACCTAGAGGGGCGGGATAGGGAGGGTGGCAGGGAGAAGCAAGAGGGAGGAGGTATGGGGATATATGTATATGTATAGCTGATTCACTTTGTTATAAAGCAGAAACTAACACACCATTGTAAGGCAATTATATTCCAATAAAGATGTTAAAAAAAAAAAAAGAGTCAAGCAGGTACTGAAACATAACTTAAAATAGAGCTGGGTTATGTAGTAGACAGATGAAGCATGTGATTAAGGCATCTGCAAAGCCTGAGCAACCCAGTCTTTTAAAAAAGTATATATATGTGTGTGTGTGGTGTGTGTGTATATATATATATGTATATATATATGTGTGTGTGTGTGTGTGTGTGTAATAACCACAGGATAAATTAGAAACTTGGATTTTCTTTTGCTTATTATCCTCTTCATTCTTTTAAACTTTTCATTAAATATGTCGGCTTTTGGAGGATGTCTATCATTGTTTCGGTGATTAAGGTCTTCTTGCCTTCCCTTTTATATAATATGGATAATTCTACCCAAAGCATTTTCTTCTTTGTGTCTCATAACAGGATTGCAAAAGAATCCTCAAAATGGATAATTTAAGAGCTAACAGGCATTAGCTTAGGATGTGTGACACTGTTCTAAATACTTATGGGTATATCAATTCATTTAAAACTCAGAACAGTCCTATGAAGTAGGGACGACTCTTATCCCCCCCACCCCGCATTTTATAACTAAGAAAATTTTAAGGTTTTTCCAGTAGGAAGGAGAGGTGTAGGGAGCGGGACAGAAGCGGCGCCAGGACAGTGTGTGAGCCTGGTCTCTGAATCAACTCTGAATGCAACTCTGCCCCTAGAGCGCTGAGCACTTTTTCTGGTCTAGGAGGAATTATTTATTAAGAACGGAGCCTATCAGCCCAGTGACTCCCTTGCCACTTTCCTATCTGCGTATAGGCAGAAATCTCCACCATCCCTGTTAAATAGACCTCATTTTCTCGGAGCCAGCCCGTATACTAGGCACTAGTACCAGGCATTGTGTAAGCCTCGGAAACGCTCTCTCCCGACATCCGTTTTCATGTGTGTGGAGGGAGGGAGGCACAGGCTGGCGGGTGAGCCCACTCTCCAAAATGAACGTTTGAGCTAGAATTTCTGGCATAGCAGAGCCAGCGCGCGATATCCAAGTGCTGAGTGTTGGAGGGGGAGTGTGTCGTCTGAAAGAAGGGAAGGCTCATGGTGGCATGGGTGATATCGATCCTCGGCTCTTACCGCGAGGACAGGCTGGCCGTTTCTTCTGATTAAAAGAGGAAGCAATACTTTGCCTAGGACACCAAACACATTGGTTCGAACTTGGCAGTTAGGAATCCCGTGCAGCTCTCTAATGCCAGGCAGGGCATACACGCAAGGAATTTCGCTTTGGTGGAACGAACTCGCTCAGAGCTGCGCGTGCGCCTCTGCTGGGGGTGGGGGCGCAGCGCTGCGAGGAGGGTGCGGGGGACGCGGGGAGGGGGGCAGGTGGGAGGGCCCTGGGTGCCCTCCAGCCGGGGCTCCGCCGCGCTCCAGGGGCGGACCGCTTCCGGCCGGTGCCCCCAGGCGGGCGGGCGGAGGACTCGTGACTGCGGAGGCATGAAGTGGGGCCCGTTCAGCGGTGTCTCATTTGCAGCGCGTTGGGAGCAAAAGGCGCCTCCTGGAAGAACGCGTGGAGGGCGCTCTCCGGGGTGGAAAGAGTCCGCGGGAGGAGTCGAGGAGCGGAGTCTGGGGGCCGCTTCCGCGGGCCCTGGAGGAGGGAAAAGGAGGGGCGGGCTGCTCCCGGGCGGCCGGGGCGGGCCGCCTGCACTCCAAGGAGGCGGGAGAGGGAGAGTGAGGGAGCGAGGGGCGAGCGTTGGGGAGCAGCATGGAGACCTCGGCTGACTGGCTGGCCACCGCCGCCGCCCGGGGCCGGGCTGACGAGGTGCGAGCGCTGCTCGAGGCGGGGGCGCCGGCCCACGCGCCGAACCGTTACGGTCGGAGCCCGATTCAGGTAGGTCGGCAGGCCTGCCGCGGGAAGGTGGAGGCGGAGCGGGGCGGGGGGATGGCGGGCGACTTAGAAGGACGAGGTTGGCCGGTGGATCGGAACCAGGTAAGCGTTTCTTGGTAAAGGGGAGACTTCCTGGGAAGTTTTCAGACGGAGGTCGGAGTCGGAGACCTCCTCTCGGCGACGCCCAGGGGGCTCAGGAAGCCACCGGAGGACTGAAAGGCACATGAGGTTCAGATCTCTAGACTGGTATGAAGATCTAGAGGGGAGAGCCTATTTGTGTTCATATAAACCGAGGTATGTTCTTCATCAGATGCGAAATTGACGAACATTTGGGGTAAGAGTTTAAAGAAATGGAAGATTTGCTGGACCACTTAACCCCGAACTCACTGAATGGGGAATGGAGCTGATCATCTTCTTTGTTGGGAGTGGGGGGAGGGATTTCAGTGGAAATCTCCTGCTGTGTATGTTGGAATAAAGGTCGATTGAAATTTTTCAGAAGTAACTACACATCGTGTTTGTTTTTTTTAACCGAGTAAGGAAAATATATGCTTGTTAGGAAATAGACATATCTGAAGAAAAACGTTAATGTAACCTTGCCTGAAATAATGCTGTCAATTTAGTTAACCACTTGGGGAGTATCTCCTATCATTTTGGGTATTTTAAACTTACCTGATATAGGTTAATTTATTTGAGAGTTTTCAATTCCTCAGAGTTTAAAAATGTCATTTCTCCCCTCCCCACTCTAGTTTTGTGTGTGTGAGGGTGTGTTGAGTTCGTTTTTCTGTTGTTTTTCGCCTTCACTAACTTCCTAAATCTGAGGCTAAAGACACATTCTTCTTGGCAGTCACTACCCTTGTTTTACGCCCAGTTTTGACAATGATTTCTGATTCTGAAAAACAAAATTTATATGAAGCAAATGCACATTGCAAAAACTCCAGCCTAACAAGACAAAGGAAAAGTAACTCCACTTGGAACTTAACAGATTTCACAAGTGAATCTTCCTTTCCTGAAACTATGCTACACAGGATAAATTTTACACACTTTTAGATACAGATATAAAAATAAAACTAAAATGCCTTCAAATTTGAGATTATTTGGGATTTGAAATATGGAGAGATTTGGGGAGAGAAAGGTTGAATGGTTGTAGAAGAGAAGCATTGAGTCCTTTTTAAAAAATGCATGCCTGAGTCATAATTAGATATCTCTAAAATTTTGCCAGCACCTTGCAGACTGGGCGTTCAGCCTTCGAGTTCTAGAAGGTGTTAGATGAGACCTTATTGTTTAAATACAAAAAGAAAGTTGGATAATTAATTTTAAATCATTTTTAAAATAGGATAAAAGCATAAACAAAAGGGGGTATGATTTTAGTTTTGAACCCTAACCAAATTTGTGTTTAATAGAAAAATACTTAGTTTATAGAAAAATTTTAATTACTAAATTAAATTTAGGTCATCAAGTTAACTTAGGCACCCTATAAATATTAGTTTGTTTGATTAAGTTTCTTTTTGCTTTGGATTGCTATTGTTTAAGTATTTAAATGTTATGTTACTGTGGCATATAATAAAACATTTAAAACCAATTTTATGACTAAGATGAAGGACTTTATTTATCCAACCCAACTAATATATTTTCACTTGCATTATATACAGGAATGGAAGTGTACAGACATGTACTAGCTCTGGCACTTGCAGTAGAGCTTCCAAAACATTATGACATCATCCTTGGGTGTGGCCCCTTTGTTTTGGAAATTAACCCATAATCTATTAGAAATCTAATAGTGTAAATAAGTAGTTAATAATATTGTGACAGTTTCACCAGTTTTTCTTTTAAAACAATTCTTTCTTCTAATGCACTGCATTAGTTTTTCTTTCTTTTTGTAGCTGTAAGTTGGTTCACTTATATTTTCTCTCTGTCTTTTTGAAAATTAAATCAGTTTCACTTTCTCCAGGACAGGAATCAACAGACATACTGTAACTTGGTATGATTCTGTTACGATTGGTTTGGACAGATTAATTTGTGTTTAATACAGAATGTAACTAAAAATAAGTAATTCCTCTTTATACAGTCACTATGGTCTAGCTAATATAACCAAATAATGGTTACCCTAAAAAAAGAATAGTCTACCACCACCACGCACCGTGTAACACTCAAACTGTAAGGTTGCCGTGATTGTGAACACCATTTCAAAATTCCTCTTTAGTAATGGCTTTGTATCAAAGGTTATTTAGGAGCCAAATGAGGTGAGCACCCCCCTACTTAGTGAACTCTCAGAGTGTAATCTTGGAAGGTGTCTGAGTTTCCTATTTCTGCTATAACAAATTACCACAAATTTAGTATCAACATAAATTTACTATTTTATGTTCTGGAAGTCAGAAGTCTAAAATGGATCCACGGGGTTGCACTCCTGTTGGGAGTTCTAAGGAAGAATCCATTTCCTTGTCTTTTCTAACGTCTAGTGACAGTCAACTTTCCTTGGCTCTTGGCCCCTGCATCTTCTCTCTGACCTCTGCTTCCATTCTTATATCTTCTCTCTGACTGTGTCCTTTTTATAAGGAAACATGTAATTAAGTTGAGCCCACCCTGACAATACAAGTTAATCTCCCTCAAAATCCTTAATTTAACCACATCTGCAAAGTCCCCTTTGCCATATAAGGTAATATATTCACAGCTTTTGAGTGTTAGGAAGTGGGCATCTTTGGGGGGCATTATTTAGTTTACCAGAAGAAGGAATTTTAGGGCTGGTTAGACAAACTTTCTCATTTTATTCTTAAAGAAATTGAAGTTTAACGTTCAGGGAAACCAAGGGTAGCTTAAAGTTTTGCAAGAATTAAGTTTTTGTCATTTTTTTTCATTTTTGCTTTTAAACAATTACCACGTTCTGGGCTTGGATATACAGCAGTGAGCCATAGAAAATCTCCGAGCCTTACATAATTTCATATCAAAATGAGGAAGAAAATAGAGGAGGTTAGGCTGTAGTAAAAGCCAGCTTGTTCCTCACCCTTTTGCTGTTGTCTGTGACTCTGGCAGTTTTCTGTGCGTGGCTGGAACCCTGCAGAACGTTGGAGAATATAACAGAATGTGTACAGGAAAATGGAATAGGTAGGAGAACTGGCTAAGCGAGCTGGTAACTGAAAGAAAGTAGTAACTAGACACCTGTGGCTTGTAAGGGCGTCTGCACGGGCTGGGGGCTCCGCAAATAGTTTCTTTAATCCTGCCCTTGTCCCCACCCCGGTCCTGACCGCTCTGCTCTCTCCGGCAGGTCATGATGATGGGCAGCGCCCGCGTGGCCGAGCTGCTGCTGCTCCACGGTGCGGACCCCAACTGCGCGGACCCCGCCACCCTCACCCGACCCGTGCACGACGCCGCCCGGGAGGGCTTCCTGGACACGTTGGTGGCGCTGCACCGAGCCGGGGCGCGGCTGGACGTGCGCGACGCCTGGGGCCGCCTGCCCGTGGACCTGGCTGAGGAGCGGGGCCACCGCGACGTCGCCCGCTACCTGCGCTCGGCTGCAGGGGGCACCGAAGGCGGGAGCCACGCCCGCGCAGACTCCGCGGAAGGTCCCGCAGGTGAGGTGGCTGATCCACGAGTTTGAACTCAGCTTCCGCAGCCCAGCGCACTCACTTTTCGGAAGAGAAAGTTGGGCCCAGGAGACTAGGGTATTTGGTCCTACCTCAGCTCACCCTGCCAACCCGTGGGACAACTCCAGTCTCCCGATCGCGCTGCCTCGTTAGGACTGCAGACGGGAAATAGCCCAAGATGGACTGTCGCACGTTAAAGCCCATCCCATAAACCGTGCCTCCCATCCCCTAAACACTTGAGAAGCAGACGGTGGAAAATTGAGCACTCCGGAGGCTAGAGGTCTAGTGGCCCCTCTTCCTGCAAATTAGCTGGCTAGCTGCATCCTTTCAACGGCCCCCAGTTTCCCCACTAGTTTAACAAGGTCGCTGAACCAACCCTGGAATTTCCAAAGCCAACTGCGCGTGGCATCATCTGGCAGAGATCTATCATTCCCGGCTCTATTGCAAAACTCTGCTAAATCCGACCTTCCGCTCTATGCGGTGGAGTTTTTCAGAGCTCCCCCAGTGGGTTCTGAGGGCGACTGGGATGGAGACCTCGCCAACTCTCGCAGTCTGCACACTGGGATTCGCTGCACTCTCTGAGAAACAGAGACTCTCTTAAGCTTTTCCCTCTCTTAAGCATTCTGTTATGATGGATATGTGGACCTCCTTCCCTTTTCCTACGACCACGAGGACTTCTTTTCCCTTGGCCCATTTCCCCCACCTCACTCCTAACCTGCTTAAAGTACCAACTTTACTCTGACTTTTTTCTGAAGGGGGAATCATTTTATCTACCTATCTATCTATCTACCTACCTACCTACCTACCTATCTATCTATAGCAATATACGAAATTACGCGAAAATTTAAGGTAAACCCTGACTTCGAAGAGACTGAAATCTATCGTATTTTGGCTCAGAACTGGGGCACTAGGCTCCCTGTGTCTTAGGCGAGCCTAGGAGGACAGAGTAGAAAGGCTTGCTCTGGACCTTTGGGAGATGTCTTGAGTGCTAGGCCTTGGGTGTGAGAGGCACCCATATCTCCTTTAGCCTGCCACCCTCTCTCTCCTCCAGCTGAAGCTTCCGTATGGAATGCGGCATAGGACTAGGGGCCAATCACAGGGCTGTTGGGCGGAGCAAGAACTGGGAAGAGCTGAAGAGAAGGATTTAGATGATCGAGTTGGGCCACAGGCAAATGAATAATCAAACCTAAGATATTTAACCCAGGTACACACGATCCCTCCCTCCTTCCCTTCCTCCCTCCCTTCCTTCCTTCCTATTTTTTAAGTTCCTACTTGCGTGATCAGCCCCGTTCTAGATCAGACACAAAAGTGAATAGGACAAAATGGGAATCCTGCCCTCATAGAGCTTACATTCTGGGAAGTAGATTTTTAAGCAATATAACTGTATTTCGAAGAGTGAGTTTGTAAAACCGATGTGGTGGATAAGAGTGAAGTGTGAATAGGCGAGGAGACTATCTTAAGAGTGGTCAGAGAACCTGAGTCATGAGAAGATATTAGCCACGGGAGGCAGAGAAACTCGAGTGCAAAAACTTACATGAAAAAGAGCGTGGCAGTTTAAGAGGACCCAAAGGCCAGCTGGAGCGAGTACACAACGAGATCAAAGAGGAGGGCAGAGGCCAGATAACGTAGTAGTGACCCTGTAAGTCAAAAAAAAAAGGATGTTAGGTAAAAACATGGATTTTGTTCTAGAAACGTTAGGAAGCCATTAGCAGGTTTGGGAGATAGGGTCTGGGAAAGAAGATACGACTGGAACGAAAGGTTCTCACACTGCGGAGCGCCCCTGAGACGGAGGTGCTCTCTGGTTATGCGAGTTCGCCGAATCGCTGTGCGTCAGGTGCAAGAGATACCTGGGGACGTTCGAAGGGCAAGGCGACCCCTTCACCTCCAGTCGCCTGGCATTTTGTGTGGCAAACAACTTGGCACTCGTTATAGACCTGCTTGGTTCTCGCAACCCCGAAGGTTGCGCGGCTGCTCTCTCCCTGCCCTCGTCGGGCGGGTCCCGAGAGCGGGAGCGTCCTGGCGAGCCCGGAGCAGCCCGGCGGGTCAAGCGGACGCGCTGCGAGATCGGGAAGGCTCGAGAGTGCGGCGGCGGCTGGGAGGGTCCAGACTCCCTAGACAGACGCTGGGCTGAGGGTTGGTGGATGTTAAGAAGCTGTGTCTGCATAGCCAGTGGGGGGCTGCGAGAGAGGAGGGAGGGGTCGCACGTCTTTGACTTCTGGTTTCTAATGTCTTTTTTCTTTCTGCCGTCTACAGACAGTCCCGCCCTAAAGAATCCTTGAAATCTAGAGACACTTCGACTACGTATTTGATCTTCAGTCGTCGAAGTTTGAATACAAGAACTACCCCCACCATATCTGTCTTCCCTGCGTAGTTCCAATTCATCAAATAACGCTTTTTAAAAATTGGAACTGCCTCCCCCTTCCTTCCCTTAAATTTTGCTATAAAATTAAAAAAAAACAAAACCCGACACTGTTCTTGTCTTTTCATCGTGTTGGAGTTTTCGGGAGTCAGTACTCAGGCTCTGGGAACACATCTAAGCGGGCACTTCCTCTTTCGAGCCTCGCACCCGCCAGGCGCTGAGGTTATTACAGCCATTTTGTGAACTAGGAAAACGAAGCTTAAATGGATTACGTGACGCTTCTTGTGTCAAACTGCCCGCAAGGGGCGGAGCCAAGGCGCAAAAAATTTTAAAACAAATAGGGTTCTTTCCGTTCACTCAGTCAACATTTATTGAGCACCTATTATGGCACCTTACCAGGGGTATAGTTGGGGGGGCGGGGGGAACAGATGTCCCTGGACAGGGCTAGGGACATCAACTAAAAAGCACACAACACATAACTAGAAATTTTAAGGCCTATTTCATTGAATCGCCGATACAGCATTGTTTCTGAGACTCACCATCGTTTCACATACCTCTTAGAAAGAAAAACGCTGCAGGTAAGAGTGCATAGCATAGGTTGATAAGACACATTCGGATTTCAGATAATGAAATGTCAAAAGCTGGGACTTTAGATCGATGAAAAGGGGTAAAAAGTGATAAATGGAAACTCCAGGGAGACCTCAGATTGAGACTTCCCTTACTTACCTGGCTCCAGAATCCGAGACCCGTAAGTAAGGTTTTGGGTATTTTGCACAAAGCGTCACAGCCAATAATAGGTGGCGGAGCCTGCAGAACGTGACCCACAACCACGCGCAGAGTTCTGCATCCCGCTGGGGCCTGCGTGAGCTGGTCCTCCAGGCCGGCCCAGCGCCCCGGAACTCGACAGCGGCGGGCTGTGAGGTTGTGGCTCTGACTGCCACCCAAGACAAAAGCAGCTCTGCGCTTCTTTGCCAGAGCAGGGATGTTGCAGGAACGTAGCTCCAACTTCAGCTGGGGCTGCCTCAGTCTCCGTTGCTTATTGAAGTGAAATTCACATAAGATTAACAATTTTAAAGGGTGTAATTCAATGGCATTAGTACACTCACAATGTTGTGCAACCATCGCCATTTATCTAGTTCCAAAACATTTTCATCATCCCCAAAGGCGACCCCATACCCATTAAGCATATTCATTAGATCCTCCCTGTCCCCAGACCCTGGCAACCACTAATCTATTGTCTCTATGGATTTACCTATTCTGGACACTTGATGGTAAGTGGAATCATACAATATGTTGCCTTTTGTGTCTGTCTTCTTTCACTTAGCATACTTTTTTTTGAGGTCTATCCATGTTGTAGCATGTAGCACTCCTTCTTATGGCCGAATAATATTCCATTGTTTATCTTGTCATCTGGTAATGAACGTTTGGGTTGTTTCTACCTTTTGGCTTTTGTGACTAGTGCTGTGAACGTTTGTATACCAGTATTTTTTTGAATACTTGTTTTCAATTTCGGGGGTATACACCTAGGAGTGGAATTGCTAGGTCATATAATAATATGTTAAACTTTTTGTGGAACTGCCAAACTGTTTTCCGCAGCAGCTGCACTATTAAACATTCCTACCAGCAATGTACAAGAATTGCAATATCTCCACATCCTTAATAGCACTTGTTATTTTCTGTTGTTGTTGTTGTTGTTTTTTAGAAGCCATCCTAGTGAGTATGAAGTGGTAACTCATTGTGGGTTTGATTTACATTTCCTTAATGACTACAGATGTTGAGTATCTTTTCATGTGTTTATTGGTAATTTGTATATTTTCTTAGGAGAAATGTCTCTCCAAGTCCTTTGTCCATTTAAAAACTGGGTTGCTTTTCTTTTTGCTGTTAAGTTGTATGAAATCTTTGTATATTATAGATACTAGATCCTTATCAAATATATGATTCATAAATATTTTCTTTCATTGTATCTGCTGTAATTTCACTTTACTGATAGTGTCCTTTTTATTTAAAAATATTTATTTATTGGTCGTGCCAGGTCTTAATTGCTGCAGGGGGGCTCCTTAGTTGTAGCAGTCCCCTTAGTTGCAGCAAGGGGGCTCCTTACTTGCGGCACATGGGCTCCTTAGTTGTGTCATACAAACTCTTAGTTGAGGCATGCATGTGGGATCTAGTTCCCTGACCAGTGATCAAACTCCGGTCCCCCAGCATTGGGAGCGCAGAGTCTTATCCACTGCACCACCAGGGAAGTCCTGAGAGTGTCCTTTTATGCACAAAAGATTTTAGTTTTGATGAAGCCTAATTAATTTTGTTTTTTTTGTTTGTTGCTTATGCTTTTGGTGTCATATCCAAGACTCCATTACCAAATCCAAGGTCACAAAGATTTACCTCTATGTTTTATTTATTTTTAACTTTGTATTTTATATTGGAGTAGAGTTGATTAACAATTTTGTGTTAGTTTCAGGTGTACAGCAAAGTGATTCAGTTATACATATACATGTATCTGTTCTTTTTCAAATTCTTTTCCTGTTTAGGTTGTTACATAATATTGAGCAGAGTTCCCTTTGCTATATAGTAGGTCCTTGTTGAAGATTTACCTCTATGTTTTCTTCCATGACTTTTAGAGTTTTATAGCTCACACTTAAGTCTTTGATGCATTTCGATGTATTTTTTTGCATATGGTGTAAGGTAGGGTTCTACCTTCCCTTGCAAGTGGACCTCCAGTTGTCCTATCACCATTTGTTAATGAGACTGTTCTTTGTCAATTGAATGGGTTGGGATTCTTGTCAAAAATCGATTGAGTATAGATGTATTGGTTTATTTCTGGATTCTCAATCATATTCCACTGAGGTATATGTGTATTTTTAATGTCTGTTCCACACTGCTTTGATTACTGTAGCTTTGCAGTATGTTTTGAAATTGGGGGGTGTGAGTATTCCATTTCTGTTCTTCTTTTCAAAATAATGTTGACCTGTTTCAAGTTTGTATCTGGGTTCCCTTGCAATTCCATGTAAGTTTCAGGATCAGCTTTTTCATTTACCAAAAAAAAGGCCATTGGGATCTTCATAAGGATTGCACTGGATATGTAGATTACTTTAGGTACTTTTGCCATCTTGACACTATTAAGTCTTCTAATTCATGAACACAGGATGTCTTTCCATTCATTTAGGTCTTCTTTAATTCAACAATGTTTTGTAGTTTTCAGTGTACATGTATTGCACCTATTTGGTTAAATTTATTTCTAAGTATTTTATTCTTTTTGATGCTACTGAAAATTGAATTTTCTCAGATTCCTATCTGGATTGTTCATTGCTAGTGTTTAGAAATACAATTAATTTTCATGTGTTGATCTTTTATCCTGAAGTTTCACTGAATTTGTTTATTAGCCCTAATAGTTTTTTGTGGATTCCTTATGATTTTCTATATAAGATCATGTCAGCTGCAAAGAGGGGTAGTTTTACTTGTTTCTTTCTAATTTGGATGCCTCTTGTTTCTTTTTTTCTTAATATTTATTTATTTATGTATTTAGGCTGCACCAGGTCCCAGTTGTGGCACGTGGGCTCCTTAGTTGTGGCATGTGGGATCTAGTTCCCTGACCAGGGATCAAACGCAGGCCCCCTGCATTGGGAGTGCAGAGTCTTACCCACTGGACCACCAGGGTGCCTCATTTCTTTTTTCTTGCCTTATTGCTCAAGTTAGAACTTTCAGGACAATGCTTCTTATACAATTTTGAATAGAAGAAGCAAAAGCAGGCATTCTTTTTGTTGTTGTTGTTCCTGATCTTAGGGGGAAATCTTTCAGTCTTTCACTATTGATGTTAGTTGTAGTTTTTTTTTATTTTCATAAATGCCCTTAATCAGATTGAGGAAGTTCTCTTTATTTCTAGTTTGTTGAATGTTTTTATCCTGAAAAAGTGTTGGATTTTGTCAAATTATTCTTCTGCATCAGTTGAGATGGTTACGTTTTTCCTTCATTCTATTAATACTGTATATTACATTGATTGATTTTTGTATGTTGAATCCCTCCTGAGATAAATATCATTTAGTCATGGTGTGTAATTCTTTTAACATTTTGCTGGATTTGGTTTGCAAGGATTTTATTGAGGATTTTTTGCATCTATATTCATAGGGGATATTGGTCTGAAATTTTCTTTTCTTGTGATGTCTCTGGTTTTGGCATCAGGTAATGCTGGCCCCATCAAATGAGTTAAGAAGTGTTCACTGCTTTTCTATTCTTAGAAGAGTTTGAAAAGGATTAGTGTTAATTGTTCCTTAAAAGTTTGATGCAATTCACTAGTGAAGCCATCTTATCTGGTCCTGGACTTTTCTTTGTCAGAAGGGTTTTTTGTTTGTTTGTTTTGTTTTTTAAACTACTGATTCAATCTCTTGTTTTAAGGCTGTTCAGATTTCCTATTTTTTTTCTTGAATCAGTTTTGGTGGTCTGTATGTTTCTAGGAATTTGCCCATTTTATCTAGGTTACCTAACTTGTTAGTGTACACTGTTCAGAGTTTTCTCTCATAATCCTTTTTATTCCCTTAAATTCGCTAGTAATGTCCCCATTATGCTGTGTTTAAGTCATCTTTTTCTTGATTGAGGATTCACTTGGATGCTACAAACGCTCAGCTATTTCCCAGAGTTCCCACAAAGTCAATTCTGACACTTACCTTTTTGGGGTTTCTGTGTAGGGATGGGCCCGTGCAGCTTCCTATTCTGCCATTTCCATTGACGTCCCTTCTAATTTTTGTTTTGTTTTGCTTTAGAGCAGAATGGCAAAATGCCTCTGATGTGCCAAGTTCCTTCCTCCATACATCCTCTGTGACTGAGACGCAAGTCTTCCATGCCCCGCCTTCCCACTTTCTGGGTTACCTGTCCCCCACTACTTCTCTGAAGCCCCCTCTAACAGTCAGCTACTCCCCTCCAAATTTTCTCCACCTCCCCCCTTTCTCTTTTTTGCACTGTTAAGAGCTGGCTCTTCTTTCCTCAACTTTATTAGACGCACGCGCGCACGCACGCACGCACGCACGCACACCCTGCTCTTCTCCTTTGGAGATTCCTCACACGCAGTCAGCAGGCTGGAGCGCCTCAGGGGCAGCACGGACGCTCACTTGTAAGCCCCAAGGGCCTCCGGCCCACCAGAGCTCCGCTCGAACCTGCGCTCGCAGAGCAGAGCGTGCATGTGCGCCTCTCCAGAGCACGGAAAGCGCCGGCCCGGCCGGCCGCTTGCGCCGCCGGAGCGACGTGGAAGTGAAACGCGCGGGGCTGGGCCGGGGCCCCCGGAGAGCGGGCCGAGAAACTCGGCGGCTTTCTCTGGTTTAAAAAACAAAGAAAGAAAGAAAAGAGAGAGCGAGGAGGGTGAGAGAAAGGGAGCGAGGAAGAGGAAAGAGGGAGGGGTTCTATGCTAGACGGCTGGGGCCCTGAGGCCGGACGGGAGGCTGCGGGACCGCAGCTCGGCTCGGAGGTCGGAGGCCGGGGCTTTCCCGTAATAACGGACGAAACTTCGGAGCCAATCAGCCGTGGAGGAAAGAAAAAAAGGTACTGCCGGACTGAGGCATTTTTCTAGCTTCAGTGGGGAGCGCGCCGGGTGCAGCGACCTGGGAGCCCGAGGCCCCAGAGAGTAGACCTGGATTCGGCCGCGTCTCCCAGGTGCCCGCGTAGGCCGGGCGGCCGGCGGGAAAGGAAGCACCTCCTCCCAGAACTCACGTACCGGATTTAAGCAATAACGTTCGCGCAATAAGCAAACATACATATTTTAAAGTGAATATTATTATTCCATTTGTTTTCTATTTGAACTTTTCTTTGAGTGAACTGGCTTACAATAATTTAGTCTGTTTTCTGAAATCTCAATAGTCTTTTTCTTTAAATAGCTGACTAAATCATCGGGTGTTGCCCCAGTTCTGTCTGTAGACGGCTTGCTCTTAGAGAATTGTTTCTCTTGAGGGATCGCAGCCAAGGAGCAAGTCTGCATTTACGTTTTCTGCCTGTGGACTGCTACCTGAAATTATTTAAGTTATCTCCTCTGTTTATTAATATCTTTAAGGTATTTATGAGCAAACAGAATAATCATTCCCTAACCTCTGTCTCCATTCAGGTGGATAATGGAGCTCCTCCCAACCCTGTTTGCACTCCAGTTTACTAGAAAAAGATATGTGAGAGCTGAGGGGGAAGAATGTGAGGAGTTCTTTCTCTGTAAGTAATCTTATTCATTAATTGACTCAAGAGATAATTATTGAGCACCTCTTGTATGCCAGGCACTGTGCCAGGCAGTAGGACTACTCACCATCTCTAAGGAAAGATAAAAACAAAACAGAAAGTACTGGTACTGTTCATGAATCTACCAATGTTCTGTTCTAGTTACCTTCTGAGAAAATCTTTCCCCTCATACAAAGACAAATTTCTTAATGGACTGAAATCACATCTGTTTTCCAACCAAGCCAAATAGCTTTGATTTGGTAAAGATTGCCAGAAAGATTTTCGTAGTGAATAAGAGAACAAATCAACATGTTAGCTCTACCCAGAAAAAGCTAGTGATAGTATTTTTTCTTTATTGGAGGTGAGGAGAGAGAGAGAAATAGTGCTCCCTACTATAAATCATATAATGAAGTGATTTTTGTTGTTGTTGTTGTTAATAACTCAGGTGAGAAAACTGTTGTCACAGATGAAATTTGAAGTTAGCAAACCAGGAAGTACCTCTCAGGATCCTTCTACCTGCTAACCTCTAAGTTACTATTAGTTGCTATATAATTTTAAAGCTATTTTAATATGTAAAATTTTTTTTTATCAGTTGCCATATTTTCGAGCTTTGTATAGGAATAGTAAGAAAAAATAGATTTGGCCTTAGAAATCAAGGAGTCTATCTTTGTAGTGGGGGAACTGGGGAAACTAGTTTGCACAAAGCTAAATAATAATGAAATAAAGTGTTTTCCTAAGGAAAACACTTGAGATTGATGAAAGGGGGGGGGAGAAAGAAATGGGGACAGTGTGTTTCTTTTTTGCCAAGAAAAGTACCTCAGGTAAATAGTTCTCAGGAGGAGGCAGTAGCTACACCACAGAACCAAACGTGGAAATTTCTGGAAAGTGCCCTCAGAAAGTGACCTAGGATTGTGAGGGGTCGATCAGTTTGAAAGGAGTGATATCTTTTAAATAGAAGAGCAGAATTAATAATTTCCATGCCGAGTCCTACATGAAGTAGATCAATCACGTATAAAGTAAAAGAGAGGGGAATAGTTTTCACAGTTTCAGTTGAAAAGTAGTACAGTTGCAGGAAATGGGGGGTTGATGGAACTGCAACTTGCCCCTGGGCAAGGTTGAAGAAACTACCTTTGGGTGTCAAATGCAAATGAAATAGATTTTTTCTTTTCTTTTTTTCTGTCTTTTCCCTCTTGTATAAGAAAATGTTACCAAGTGTTGGAGGTGGGGTACGAATAAACATTACTTGGGGAGAGTGAAATTATATAACATCTACAGAGGAAAATTATCAATATCCATGAAAAATTTTAAGGGACATCTATTTTATTCAGCAGTTGCTCCTCTAGAAATTATTCTGCAGATACATCTGCACATGTGCAAAATGGCCCATGTATAACAATAGCCACTGTAGCTTTGTAATAACAAGATATGAGACAATTTCAGTGGCCATAAATGAGGAGGGATTAATTAAATTATGAGGTTTCTCTAAAATTAATCATGTACAGCTATGGTCCAGAATGTAGCAGATCTAGCAAATATGTAATGATTTCCAAGATACACTGTTGAGTGAAATAAGAGAGGTACCGGATAATGTATGTAAAATGCTTCAAATTAAACTTTAGAAATATTTGTATGTGTGCTTGTATGTACATAGAATATTTCTGGAAAGACACACAAAAAGTTGTTGACTATTGTCTCAAGGGAGGGAAGTAGATGTACTGAATACAATTTACTGCCAGTTTTAAAAGCAAATGTATGAACTATCTAATACTAGTAAAACAAATAACTAATAAAGCAAGTCAAGTACTGGTAGAAGGAAGTTGTTTCTTGAACTTACCACATTCTGTTTTGTAAGAATTCTGCAACTGTCAAAATTGCATTTACAGGAAGAGAAAAAAGAAAACTCCAGGGTAAGTCATTCAGTTAGTCCCTTATCTAAGCCTTAATTTCCTCATTTGTAAAATGGGTATGAGGGTGACTACTTTGCAGGCTTGTTGTCTGGATTAAACATAAAGAATATAAATTATTATACATGCTAGCACGTGCACGCATGCACACACTTCTGGCTCAGGCTTCCAGTTTCCCCAAAGCAGTTCCCAAAGGAAGACCAAACGGGGCTTGAAGCAGGAAGAATTTAGGTATAACCAGGGCATTTTCTCACCAGCACGGGATTTAGCATTAGCAATAAGTCCCATCCCTTTGGATTTCATTCACTAAACAAACATTACATATCAAGTACTGTGCAGGCTGCTTGGATACAGTGATGAGCAAGACAAAACTGTGCTTTAAAAAATATTATGCAGTTTATACATGAATGTGTCTGCATTCAAATGTTATAGAACAGAATTAATGTTTCCCTTTGCTGCTACTCTTTTCCCCAGAGGTAATTGCTGATATCCTCATAAAGTTAGGGGAAATACTTTATGACTTTGTTTGGTGCATGTTGTTTCCCCCCTTAAAATAGCATCACACAGTACATGCTATTCTATAACTGTCTAAAATATCAATATGTCTTGGAGATTTTTGCAAAGAATCAGAAAGATTCTCCCTCATTCTTTTAAACTGCTGTAGGTAACCTATTGTATGGATAAATGTATGATTTAATCATTCCCCTAATGATGGGGAATGATTATTTAGAATAGATTAGAATAGAATGGAATGATTATTCTATTTTTTACTAGTATAAAATGGGCTATTAATGCTTGGTTATATATGTTACAAATGTTTTCTGCCAGCGTGTTGCTTGTATTATTACTTTATATATCGTATTATTTAGCTTACAGAATTTTAAAACTTTGATGGAAGCAAATGTATCATTTTTTAAAAAAGATGTCTTAACAACTTTGTTGTCTTAAGGCCTTTTACACACCCAAGATTATGAACACATTCTCCTACATTTTCTGTTAATGTTTGACATCGACATATTTTGTTCATCTGGACTTTCACTGTGTGTAAAGTTGTGGTAGGCAGTATAATGCCCTTACACCCAAGATGTCCATGTCCTAATTCCTGGAAACTGTGACTATATTAAATTCAAAATGGAATGGAAAAATGGAATGAAGGTTTCAGATGGAATTAAGGTTGGTAATCAACAGACCTTGAGATGATGGTATATTAGTTTCCTATTGTTGCTACAAGTTCTGTTGCTTAAAACAACACACATTTATTCTCTTACAGTTCTGGATGTCAGAAAGCCAACATCAGTTTTTACTGGGCTAAAGTCAAAATGTTTTCAGGGCTGATTTTTTTCTGGAGTCTCTGAATGGAAAGTCCCTTTTCTTGTTTTTTTCATCTTCTAGTGGCCACTTGTATTCCTTGGTTTGGGGCCCCTTTATCTTTGAAGCACATCTCTCTAATCTCTGCTTCTGTCATATCTCCTTCACCTCTCTTTCATGAAATCTCCCTCAATCTCCCTATTATAAGAACACTTGCAAGTATATTTAGAGTTCATCCAGATAATCTAGGATAATCTCCCCATTTCAAAATCCTTAATTTAATTACATATGCAAAAGTCCCTTTTTCCATATATGGTAGCAATCATAGGTTCCAGGAACTCAGGCTTGGATATCTTTGGAGGACATTATTCACTCTGCCATGTGTAGAGAGATTATCCTAGATTATCCAGATGGTCCCAATGTAATTATAATTTATATAAATTGAAGAGAGAGGCATAACAAAGAACCAGAGAGCTAGCAGTGTGAGAAAGACTTAGTCCGATGGTGATGGCTCTGAAGATGAAAAAAGAGGGCAATAAGCCAAGGAATGTGGAAGGCCTCTAGAGAGTGGAAAAGGCAAGAAACAAATTATCCTACAGAGCCTCAGAAAGGAACACAGTCCTGTCAACACATTGATTTTAACCCATTTCAGAGTTTAATTTTAATAACACTTAGCATGAGATTTATCCTCTTAGTAGTTTTTTAAGTGTACAATACAGTATTGTTGACTATAGGATAGATACAGTGTTGTAGCGCAGATCTCTAGAACTTATTCATCTTGCTTAACTGAAACTTTATGCCTGTTGATTAATAATTCACACATCCCCTCTCTCTGGCTCCTGGAAACCACCATTACACATTTTGATTCTATGAACTGGACTATTTTAGATACCTTGTATAAGTGAAATCATGCAATATTTGCCTTTCTGTGACTGGTTTATTTTACTTAGGATAATATCTTCAAGGTTCATCCATGTTGTCACATATTGCAGAGTTTCCTTCTTTTTAAAGGCTAAATAATCCATTGTATGTGTATACCACTATGACTTTATTCATCTGTTGATAGACATTCATGCTTTTTCACGTCTTGGCTATTGTGACTGGTGCTGTAATGGAGTGTAATGAACATGGGAGATTTCTTTGAGATCCTAGTTTCAATTCTTTTGGATAAATACCTAGAACTGGAATTGCTTGGTCATATGGTAGTTCTATTTTTATTTTTATTTTTTGGCTACACTGCACAGCATGCGGGATCTTAGTTGCTCGACCAGGGATCAAACCCATGCCCCCTGCATTGGAAGTGCAGATTCTTAACCACCAGACCACCGGGGAAGTCCCAGTAGTTCTGTTTTTAATCTTTTGGGGAACCTCTATACTGTTAACCATAGTGGCTACACTATTTTTCTTTCCCACCAACAGTGCACAAGGGTTCCAATTTCTCCACATCCTAACCAACACTTGTGGTCTTTTCCTTTTTTTTTTTTTTTTTAAATAATAACCATCTTTACAGGAGTGAGGTGATATTTCATTGTGGCTTTGATTTGATTTGTATTTCCCTGATGGTTATAGACTGTGGAGCATTTTTTTTTTTTTAAGAAGATGTTGGGGGTAGGAGTTTATTAATTAATTTATTTAGTTTTGCTGTGTTGGGTCTTCGTTTCTGTGCGAGGACTTTCTCTAGTTGTGGCAAGCGGGGGCCACTCTTCATCGTGGTGCGCGGGCCTTTCACTGTCGCGGCCTCTCTTGTTGCGGAGCACAGGCTCCAGACGCGCAGGCTCAGTAGTTGTGGCTCACGGGCCTAGTTGCTCCGTGGCATGTGGGATCCTCCCAGACCAGGGCTCGAACCCGTGTCCCCTGCATTAGCAGGCAGATTCTCAACCACTGCGCCACCAGTGAAGCCCTGAAGCATTTTTTCATATACCTGATAGCCATTTATATGTCTGCTTTGGAGAGATGCCTATTCAAGTCCTTAGTTCACTTTAAAATCAGGTTTTGGTTTTTGGCTGTTGAGTTGTAGGACTTCCTTACATATTTTGGATATTAACCCCTTATAAGTTATATAGTTTTCAACTATTTTCTCTGAGTCCATAAATTGCCTTTTCACTCTGTTGTTTCTGTTGCTATAAAGGAGCTTTTTAGTTTGATGTAGTCCCAGTTGACTGTTTTGCTTTTGTTGCCTGGGCTGTTGTTGTCATATACAAAAAAATCATATTCAAGACCAATAAAGCTTTTCCCCAACATTTTCTTCTAGGAGATTTACACTTTCAGAATTCTTCTTTAAATGTTAATCCATTTTGAGTTGATTTCTGTGTATGGTATAAGATAAGGGTATTATTTCATTCTTTAGCATATAGATATTCAGTTTTCCCAACACCATTTGTTGAAGAGATTATCCTTTCCCCATTGTGTATTCTTTGCACTTTTGTCAAAGATCAGTTGACCATGTATGCATATGTTTATTTCTGGGCTCTCTAGTCTGTTCCGTTGGTCCAAATCTCTGTCTTTATGCCAGTACAGTACTGTTTTGACTATTGTAGCTCTGTAATATATTTTGAAATCAGGAAGTGGAGTGCCTCCAGTTTTGCAAGATTGCTTTATCTATTCAGGTTCTTTGGTGTTTCCATATGAGTTTTAGGATTGCTTTTTCTACTTCTGTGAAAAATGCTGTTGGAATTTTGATAGGGGTTACATAGAATCTGTAGATCACTTTGGGTAGTATGGACATTTTAACAATATTAATTCTTCAATCCATGAATATGGATATCTTTCCATTTGTTTGTGTCTTTATCAATGTCTTATAGTTTTCAGTGCATGGGTCTTTCCCATCCTTGTTTAAATTTATTCCTAAATATGCTGTTGTTTTTTATGCTATTATGAATGAGATTGTTTCTTTAATTTTCTTTTCAGATAGTTCAGTGTTAGTATATAGAAATACAACTGATCTTTGTATCCTGCAAATTTACTGAATTTATTAGTTCTAACAGTTTCTTGGTGTAGTCTTTTTTCTATATATAAGATATTGTCATTTGCAAACATGGAAAGTTTTACTTCTTTCTTTCCAATTTGGATGCCTTTTATTTCTTTTTCTTACCTAAATGTTCTAGCTATAATTTCTAGTACTGTGTTAAATAGAAGTAGCAAGAGCAGTTATCCTTGTCTGTTACTAATATTAAAGGAAAAGCTTTCAATTTTTTACCATTTAGTGTGAGGTTAGCTGTGGGCTTGTCATATATGGCTTTTATTATGTTGAGGTAATTTCCTTATATTCCTAGTTTTTTGAAAGTTTTTATCATAAAAGGATATTTGAATTTTGTCAAGTGCTTTTTGTTCATCTATTGAGATGATTGTGTAATTTTTATTCTATATTCTGGTATTGTGGTGTATCACATTTATTGATTTGTATATGTTGAACCAACATCTTTGCATCCCAGGGATAAATCCCACTTGGTCATGATCTACAGTCCTTTTAAAAAAAGCTGTTGAATTTGGTTTGCTAGTATTTTGTTTTTTGGTTTTTTTTGCATTTGTATTCATCTGGGATATTGGCCTGTAGTTTTCTTTTCTTGTAGTGTCTTTTTCTGGCTTTGGTATCAGGATAATGCTGACTTCATAAATGAATTTGGAAGTGTATACTTCTCTTCAAGTTTTTGGAAGAGCTTGAGACAGATTGGCATTAATTCTTTTAAAGTGTTTGGTAGAATTCATTAGTGAAGCCATCTGGTCCTGCGCTTTTCTTCCTTGGGAGATTTTTGATTATTGATTCAACCTTCATACAAGTTATAGGTCTGTTGAGACTTTTTTTTTTTTTTGGCTGTGCCATGCAGGTTGTGGGATCTCAGTTCCCTGACCAGGGACTGATCCCAGGCCACAGCAGTGAAAGCCCAGAATCCTAACCACTAGGCCACCAGGGAACTCCCTAGACTTTGTTTTTCTTTATGATTAGGTCTTGGTAGGTTGTATGTTTCTAGGAATTTATCCATTATTTCTAGATTATCCAGTTCGTTGGTGTATAATTGTTCATACTGGTCACTTATGATCTTTTTAATTTCTGTGGCATTGTTTTTAATGTCTTCTCTTTCATTTTATTTTGTCACCTCTTTTTTTCTTAGTCTTTCTAAGAGTTTGTCAATTTTATTTATCTTTTCAAAATATCAGCTCTTAGTTTCATTGGTTTTTTTCACTTGATTTTCTATTTCACTTACTTATGTTCTGATCTTTCTTATTCCCATCTTTTTTATAACTGTAGGCTTAATTTATTCTTTTTCTAGCTTCTTGGAGTGTAAAGTTAGGTTGTTTGAGATTTTTTTTCTTTTTTAATGAAGCATTTATGACAATAAACTTCCCTCTTAGTACTGCTTTTGTTGAATCTTATATGTTTTGATATGTTGTGTTTTTGTTTATCTCAAGGTATTTTCAAATTTCCTTTTAAATCCAATTGTTGTTCAAGATTATTGTTGTTTAATTTCCACATTTGTTAATTTTTCCAGTTTTTTGTCTACTATTGACTGCTAGTTTCATTCCATTGTGGTCAGAAAAGATATTTGATATAATTCCAATCTTCTTAAATTTGTTAAGACTTGTTTTGTAACCTAAATGTGAGCTATCCTGGAGAATGTTCCATGTGCACTTGAGAAGAATGTGTTCTGCTGCTGTTGGGTGGAATGTTCTATACAGTAAGTCCCCTACATACAAACGAGTTCTGTTCTGAGAGCACATTCGTAAGTCCAATTTGTTTGTAAGTCCAACAAAGTTAGCCTAGGCACCCAACTAATACAATCAGCTATATAGTACTGTACTGTAATAGGTTTATAATACTTTTCACACATATAATGCATAAACAAAAAGTAATGAAGACATTTTTAATCTTACAGTACAGTACCTTGAAAAGTACAGTGTACAGTACAACAGCTGGCATACAGGGGCTGGCGTTGAGTGAACAGGCAAGAAGAGTTACTGACTGGAGGAGGGAGAGGAGGTGGGAGATGGTAGAGCTGAAGGATCAACAACAATAGGAGACAGAGGGCAAGCTGCAGTTTTCACTCACACCTGACGATGGCACAGGTTCTGGTTCCTTGCTGGAATTAATTCTGTCTACCCTCTTGAAAAAATGAACCAGTGCTGTCTGGGTGGTAGCTCTTTTTTTCTCATCATAGATGACATGGTAGCACTGGATTGCATTCTGAATGGCTGCTGCAACCTTCGTGTACTGTTCTATGTTCCGGTCCTATGCCTCAAAAACTAACAGTGCCTCCTCAAATAAAGAAAATCCCCTTGCCGTTTCCTGCATCGTGAATCTCTTCGATTCTTCAGTTACTTCTTCTTTCTCTTGTCTCTCTTCGTCCTTTCTCTGGGCCTCTAGTTCCATCAGGTCTTCATTAGTAATCTCCTCATGTTGCACAGCAAGGAGTTCAATAAAGTCGTCCTCTTGCAGATCTAGCTGAAATAAAGATACTATACTACTGTACTCTGTACAGTACTGTACCGTAAAGTACACAGAAGCACAACTACTTGTAGAGGATGCATGCACGTGACAATGTACGCCAGACAAGTGAACTAATTTACGTGATTGGACATGCGAACACACGTTCCCATCTTCGAAAGTTCACAACTCGAAGGTTTGTATGTAAGGGACTTACTCTGTATGTCTGTTAGGTCCATTTAGTCTATAGTTTTGTTCAAGTCCTCTGTTTCCTTTTTGATCTTCTGTCTGGATGTTCTATCCATTACTGAGAGTGGAGTCTCTTACCATTATTGTCTTGTCTTATATTGTTTATTTCTCCCTTCAAACTATCAATGTTTGCTTTATATATTTAGGTGCTCTGATGTGTGTAATATATATAATTCTTATATCTTGTTGGTAGATTGGCACTTTTATCAGTATAACGTCCTTCTGTTTCTTATGACAATTTTTGACTTATAATCTATTTTGTGTGATATAAGTATAGCCAACCCTGCTCTATTTTGGTTACTATTTCCGTGGAATATCTTTTTCCATCCCTTCACTTTCAACCTGTGTGTCCTTTTTATTTTTTATTTTATTTTATTTTATTTTATTTATTTATTTTTGGCTGTGTTGGATCTTCGTTTCTGTGCGAGGGCTTTCTTCAGTTGCGGCAAGAGGGGGCCACTCTTCATTGCAGTGCGCGAGCCTCTCACTATCGCGGCCTCTCTTGTTGCGGAGCACAGGCTCCAGCCGCGCAGGCTCAGTAGTTGTGGCCCACGGGCCTAGTTGCTCTGCAGCATGTGGGATCTTCCCGGACCAGGGCTCGAACCCGTGTCCCCTGCATTGGCAGGCAGATTCTCAACCACTGCGCCACCAGGGAAGCCCATGTGTGTCCTTTTTAGACAGCATATAGTTGAGTCTTGTTTTTTTAATTCTTTCAGCCACTCTTTGTCTTTTGACTAAAGAGTTTAATATTTTTTCATTTAATGTTAATTACTGACAGAAAAAGATTTACTGTTACCATTGAGTTCATTGTCTTTTTAGGTTTTTTGTTTTTGTTTTGTTTTTTTTGTTTGTTTGCTTTTTCCTCTGAAAGATCCTTTTGTGAATCATGGTGGAATTACCTATACCAGATATTTTAAAGATGTAGAACTTTATAATTGTGAGGTGATTTCAGTGAACAAGAAAAGCTTTCCAAAGTGAACTTAGCCAAAATTGTATTTAATCTTCCTTAAATATAGACACATTTTAGTTATTGGGGAGAAAGTCTGTTGAAATATAACAGGAAGTATTCGGATCCCTCTCTACTCCTCCTCCACCCTGTCCCCTATAGCTTCACATAGCCCAGAATCCATTTACTTTTGTTCCAATAGCCATTATACTTTATATTCTTTTAAAGTGGAAGCTTTGAAGTTGTAGTAAATGTATTGTATCATACTACTCAGTTTGTTCAATTCACTAAGCATTCATAGAGTATTAGGCATCCCTCTAGGTTAGGTACCAGAGAGCAATAGCTTTCAAACATTTTATACCATGAAAAAAACACCCATTTTATACTGTGACTCACAGTAACAAGTATCAGTATGGTTAACATTGTAACCCACCATGTCATTTGTGTGCACCTATACTCATAACTGAAACAAGTGTCATAAAATAACACTTATTGGTATTATGGGAGATATACTTTGATATTTTCTAGTCTCTTCTTTTTCTTTTTAAAAAACTTTTTATTGAAGTATAGTTGATTTACAATGTTGTGTTAATTTCTGCTATACAGCATTGTGACTCAATTATACATATATATATTTTTCATATTTTTTTCCATTTGGTTTAATCACAGGATATTGAATATAGTTCCCTGTGCTGTACAGTAGGACCTTGTTTATCCATCCTTTATATAATAGTTTGCATCTGCTAATCCCAAACTCCCAATACTTCCCTCCCACATCCCCCCTCCCTCTTGGCAACCACAAGTTTGTTCTCTATGTCTGTGAGTCTCTTTCTGTTCCATAGATATGTTCATTTGTGTCCTGTTTTAGATTCCACATATAAGTGATATAATATGGTATTTGTCTTTTTCTGACTTACTTCACTTAGTATGATAATCTCTAGGTCTATTCATGTTGCTGCAGATGGCATTATTTCATTCTTTTTAATGGTTGAGTAATATTCCATTGTGTGTATATATACATATATACACACATATCACATCTTCTTTATCCATTCATCTGTCGATGGACATTTAGGTTGTTTCCATGTCTTGGCTATTGTAAATAGTGCTGCTATGAACATAGTTTCCAGAGGAGGCCCTCCACCGGTGGGTGTTTGAGGTGGTGGAGGCTCTGCAGGAGCATCCTTGGCACCCCAGCCAGATCCTTATTCGCTACATCTGGGAGCTCATCGTCATCTGGGACCTGCAGGGCAGCCGCGTGCTCTGTCATTTCCTCAGCAGCCAGCAACAGGAGAATATCTGCTGGCAGTGGGATGGTCATCTGATAGCTGCCATTCTGACAGCAGCTACTGCCAGTGGCCCATGTCCGGTGATACCCAGCAGCCAGAGCCCCTGCACAGCTGTGTGCCTTTTGGTCCTTTTCCTTGCAAAGCTATTACCAACATCTTCTGGCTGACCACCAAGCAGGGGTTGCCCTTCACCATCTTCAAGGGTGGCATGCTGTGGGCTGGCTATGGGGACTGCCACTGCATCTCGGTGGTCCACAACAGCCAGCAGACAGCCTCTGACTTCCTCTCCTGAGTCGTTGACTTTACTCTTCTCGTTGAGATGGACTGTGCGGCTGCCTTTGATGACCCCTACACTCAGGTGGTGTTGGCTGAAGAGGAGCTGGTGGTGACTGACCTGCAGACGGCCGGTTGGCTGCAGATTTAGCCTCCCTACCTGGTCTCCATGAACTGCTCTGCCATCACCTGCTCCCACCAAGTCTCCAACATCCTCCTGAAGCTGTGGGAGCACATCATCACTGCTGGCAGCTGGCAGAACACACACCTCTCCACCGTGGAGTGGCCCATAACTCACGGGGCATGAGGACAGCATGGTGAGGTTCTGGGATGCCTGTGACATGTGCTTGCTGCTGCTCTACAAACTCAGCACTGTACAGGTGTTCCTCACCAACACAGACCCCAGTGAGAACCGCACTGCCCAGGGCGAGGATGAGTGGTCCCTGCTCTGTAAGGTGGGCTCCGTCGACCCCCACAGTGACGATCCTCAGCTGGGCATCCAGAAGGTTTTCCTCTGCAAATACAGTGGCTACCTGGTTGTGGCCACCACGGCAGGGCAGGTGAGGGTGCTGGAGCTAAATGATGAGGAGGTGGAGCACTCCATGGAACAGGTGGAGGCTGACCTGCTGCAGGACCAGGAAGGCTACCGCTGGAAGGGGCAGGAACGCCTGTGTGCCTGCCCGGGGCCTGTGCGCTTTGAGCCTGGCTTTCAGCCCTTCGTATTGGTGCAGTGCCAGCCCCTGGTTGTGGTCACCTTCTTGGCCCTGCACTCCCAGTGGCACTTCGTGGCCTTCGGCACCAGCCACGGCTTCAGCCTCTTAGACCACCGGCAGTAGCAGCAGGTCTTTGTCAAGTGCACACACCTCAGTGATCAGCTAGCCTTGGAGGGCCCACTGTCCCATGTGAAGTCCCTAAAGACGTCTCTGTGCCAGTCCTTCCACTGGACACTTTGCAGCCGGGTGTCCAAAAGTAGCAGTGGCCCGCTGGCCCTCCAGGAGATGTGCAGGAGGGGAGCACCAGGCAGAGCAGACCCACATGCAGAACATGGAGCTGGCGCCTGTGCAGTGCAAGATGGAGGCCCACTCGGCAGCAGACACCTTCACGGGCTTAGTCCGGACCCTCTACTTCACTGACATCTACCTGAGGGACAACTCTCGCCTCTGCCTCTTGCTGTGGCTGGCACCAATGGTAGTACCGTCTTTGCCTTTGCCTTGCGCGTGACACCCGAGGAGCACAGAATGGATGAGCCGGTGTGAGCGGAGCAGGCCAAGGAGATCCAGCTGATGCCTGGTGGGCATCCTGGTGCTGGACGGACACAGTGTGCCCCTTCTCAAGTCCCTGGAAGTGGCCCATGACCTGTCAAAGAGCCTGGACGTTCAGGGAAGCCACCAGCTGTTCGCTGGGTCAGAAGAACAGTTCAAGGTGTTTCGCGCTGCCCAAGGTCAGTGCCAGGCTGAAGCTGAAGCTAACCACCCTAGAGGGCTTGCGGGTGCAGTGAGTCACTGTGGCCTGCTTCCGCAGCTGTCGAGCTGAGGACTATAGGGAACATCACCTGGCTGTCATCACCAACGTGGGTGATGTCCAGGTGGTCTCACTGCCCCTGCTCAAGCCCCAGGTTCATTATAGCTACTTCTGCTAAGTGGATGTCAGCAGCATTGCTTTCTGCATCTTGACCAAATATGGCCAAGGTTTCTACCTGATCTCACCCTCCAAATTTGAGCACTCCTCTCTCTCCACCAAGTGGCTGGTTGAGCCCCAGTGTCTGGTGGATTCAGCAGAAGCAAAGAACTACAGCTGCCCCCGCAATGGATTGGGCCCTGAGAAGGCCTTGGGTGGAGCCAGGAACTCAGCCAAGGTGATGGAGAGGAGAGGAGGTTGGCCTGAGATGGAGCATGCTCTGCTTAGTGATGAAAGGGTCCTGAAGGAGATCCAGAGCACGCTGGAGCGAGACCAAGGGCACTGTGGCAATTGGCCATTCTTAGCAAGTGGGTTACAGCCTCAGCAATGGGGAGGATGCTCCTGAGTTGCTGTCACTCTATCTCCTTCTGCAGTGGAGTGAGTGGTAGGGGCATCCAGGCTGCATGATAAGCACACACTACTGAGGCCTCTTCCTTGGGGTACCACCCCACCTAGAGAGGCCCAGGGACTGGGCCATGCAGGGGGTAGGGGGACCCCCATTTTCCACCCTGCTGCTGCTCCTGGCCTCGGGAGAGGAGACACCCCAGGTCCTTGGGGCTATCCCTTCCTGGGCCTTGACTATCTTGGTCCTTTTGTCAATGTTGCACAGTTTTTAAACCCCCACTCCCCCCTTTTTGTTAGTCTTTTAATTATTTTGTCTGCCTTTTCCTCTCTTGATGTCTTCCTTTGTGTTTTGTTGTTTTTTTGTATAGCTGTGCTTTGATTCCTCTCTTTCTTCTGTGTAGTTTCTGTAGGTCCTTCCTTCCTTCCTTCCTTCCTTCCTTCATTGGGTCTTCTTTGCTGTGTGTGGGCTTTCTCTAGTTGTGGTGAGCAGTGGCTGCTCTTCATTGTGGTGCATGGGCTTCTCATTGAGGTGGCTTCTCCTGTTGCAGAACATGGAGTCTAGGCGTGTGGGCTTCAGTAGTTGTGGCTCGCAGGCTGTAGAGGACAGGCTCAGTAGTTGAGGCGCAGGGGCTTAGTTGCTCTGTGGCGTGTGGGATTTTCTCAGACCAGGGCTCGAACCCGTGTCCCCTATATTGGCATGAGGATTTTTAACCCCTGTGCCACCAGGGAAGTCTGTATTTTTCTTTTTTATTGTGGTAAAATATACATAATGTGATATCTACCATCCTAACCATTTTTAAGTACAGTTCAGTGGTGTTAAATACATTCACATAACTTTTTCATCTTGTAAAACTGAAACTCTATAACCATTAAACAATGACTCCCCATTCTCCTCTCCCCTCAACCCCTGGCAAGCACCTTTCTACTTTCTGTCTGTATAATATTGACTGCTCTAAGTACCTCATATAAATGGAATCATACAGTATTTATCTTTTTGTGACTGGCTTATTTCACTTGGCATAATGTCCTGAAGGTTCACCCATATTATAGTATATTGCAGCATTTCCTTCAAGACTGAATAATGTTCCATTGTATGTATATATGACATTTTGCTTATTCATCTATCCATGGACACGTGGGTTGCTTTCACATTTTAGCTATTGTGAATAATGGTGCTATGAACATGGGTGTACAGATACCTCTTTGAGACCCTACTTTCCATTCTTTTGGGTATATACTCAGAAGTGAAATTGTTGAATCATATGGTATTTCTATTTTTAATTTTTTTAGGAACTGCCATGCAATTTTCCACAGCCACTGTGCCAATTTACATTCTTTTTTTTTTTTTTTTTTTTTTTGCGGTACGCGGGCCTCTCACCGTTGTGGCCTCTCCCGTTGCGGAGCACAGGCCCCGGACGCGCAGCCTCAGCAGCCATGGCTCACGGGCCCAGCCGCTCCGTGGCATGTGGGATCCTCCCGGACCGGGGCACGAACCCGTGTCCCCTGCATCGGCAGGTGGACTCTCAACCACTGCACCACCAGGGAAGTCCCCCAATTTACATTCTTATCGGTAGTGCATAAGGGTTCCAATTTTTCCACATCCTCACTGACACTTGTTTTCTGTTTTTTGACAGTAGCAATCCTAATGGGTGTAAGGCTGTAGGTATTTTTTTACATGGTTACGTTGAGGCTTACATACAATATCTTAGAACTGTAACAGTCTGTTTTCAGACTGATAACAACTTAAGTTCAACCACCTACAAAACCTCTACATTTTAAGTCCCCCACACACTTTATATTATTGTTGTCACATTTTACATCTGTTCATATTTGTATCTTTTTTTTTTTTTTTTTTTTTACGGTACGCGGGCCTCTCACTGCTGTGGCCTCTCCCGTTGCGGAGCACAGGCTCCGGACGCGCAGGCTCAGCGGCCATGGCTCACGGGCTTAGCTGCTCCGCGGCATGTGGGATCTTCGCGGACTGGGGCATGAACTCGTGTCCCCTGCATCGGCAGGCAGATTCATAACCACTGCGCCACCAGGGAAGCCCCCCATATTTGTATCTTTTAACATATTTTAAAATTATAGGTTTTTTTTCTTTAACTTTTATACTAGAATTAAAAGTGACTTACTCATCATGATTAAAATATTAGAGTATTCAGTATTTGTCTACATGTTTACCTTTTTTTTTAAAACATCTT
Source organism: Pseudorca crassidens (assembly GCF_039906515.1). NCBI lineage: Eukaryota > Metazoa > Chordata > Mammalia > Artiodactyla > Delphinidae > Pseudorca > Pseudorca crassidens. The sequence goes on along the minus strand of NC_090302.1, from coordinate 70,628,239 downwards.
TATTGGGGTATAATTGCTTTACAATGGTGTGTTAGTTTCTGCTTTATAACAAAGTGAATCAGTTATACATATACATATGTTCCCATATGTCTTCCCTCTTGCGTCTCCCTCCCTCCCACCCTCCCTATCCCACCCCTCCAGGCTGTCACAAAGCACCGAGCCAATATCCCTGTGCCATGCTGCTGCTTCCCACTAGCTATCTACCTTACGTTTGGTAGTGTATATATGTCCATGACTCTCTCTCGCCCTGTCACAGCTCACCCTTCCCCCTCCCCATATCCTCAAGTCTGTTCTCCAGTAGGTCTGCGTCTTTATTCCTGTCTTACCCCTAGGTTCTTCATGACATTTTTTTCCCTTAAATTCCATATATATGTATTAGCATACGGTATTTGTCTTTTTCTTTCTGACTTACTTCACTCTGTATGACAGACTCTAGGTCTATCCACCTCATTACAAATAGCTCAATTTCGTTTCTTTTTATGGCTGAGTAATATTCCATTGTATATATGTGCCACATCTTCTTTATCCATTCATCCGATGATGGGCACTTAGGTTGTTTCCATCTCCGGGCTATTGTAAATAGAGCTGCAATGAACATTTTGGTATATGACTCTTTTTGAATTTTGGTTTTCTCAGGGTATATGCCCAGTAGTGGGATTGCTGGGTCATATGGTAGTTCTATTTGTAGTTTTTTAAGGAACCTCCATACTGTTCTCCATAGTGGCTGAACCAATTCACATTCCCACCAACAGTGCAAGAGTGTTCCCTTTTCTCCACACCCTCTCCAGTATTTATTGTTTCTAGATTTTTTGATGATGGCCATTCTGACTGGTGTGAGATGAAATCTCATTGTAGTTTTGATTTGCATTTCTCTAATAATTAATGATGTTGAGCATTCTTTCATGTGTTTGTTGGCAGTCTGTATATCTTCTTTGGAGAAATGTCTATTTAGGTCTTCTGCCCATTTTTGGATTGGGTTGTTTGTTTTTTTGTTATTGAGCTACATGAGCTGCTTGTAAATTTTGGAGATTAATCCTTTGTCAGTTGCTTCATTTGCAAATATTTTCTCCCATTCTGAGGGTTGTCTTTTGGTCTTGTTTATGGTTTCCTTTGCTGTGCAAAAGCTTTGAAGTTTCATTAGGTCCCATTTGTTTATTTTTGTTTTTATTTCCATTACTCTAGGAGGTGGGTCAGAAAGAATCTTGCTGTGATTTATGTCATAGAGTGTTCTGCCTATGGTTTCCTCTAAGAGTTTGATAGTTTCTGGCCTTACATTTAGGTCTTTAATCCATTTTGAGCTTATTTTTGTGTATGGTGTTAGGGAGTGATCTAATCTCATACTTTTACATGTACCTGTCCAGTTTTCCCAGCACCACTTATTGAAGAGGCTGTCCTTTCTCCACTGTACATTCCTGCCACCTTTATCAAAGATAAGGTGTCCATATGTGCGTGGGTTTATCTCTGGGCTTTCTATCCTGTTCCATTGATCTATCTTTGTGTTTTTGTGCCAGTACCATACTGTCTTGATTACTGTAGCTTTGTAGTATACATGTTTACCTTTAAACAACAAATTTCATATTACTAGCAAAGGCACCATCTTGACTCTCCTCCAGGTGGCTAGATTCTGTTGGACCTGCCAGAGCGCCAACAAGAGCAAGAGAGAAGCCAGTCCTTTAACGAGCCCCATCAGAAAAGCTGGGGAGGGTGAAATAGGTAAAGGGGATTAACTGAATGGTGATGGAGGGAAACTAAATTTTTGGTAGTAAGCATGCTGTAGTGTATACAGAATTAGAAATATGTTGTACACATGAAACTTATATAATGTTATAAATCAACGTTACCTCAACGAAATAAATTTTAAAATATATCAGTCCATCAATTATAGAAAACGTAATAGAGCAATGCAAGTTGTTAATAATAGGGGGAACTGTGTGTGTGTGGCAGGAAATAGGAGGAAGCATATGAGAACTTGGTAATTTTAACTTTTTTTTCATGAACTTAAAACAGTTCTAAAAAATAGTCTATAATTTAAAAAATATTTTAAATTATGATCATCTACTACTTTTGTAATCAGCAAAGAATCAGCAAGAAAAGAATACATATTGTTTTTTTGAAGGAGTCAGTATTATGTGTGTTTGGAATTTAGGAATGTGTAAATAGGGAGCTCTGGGAGACCACCTTTAGTCATGTACATAGGGAACTAAGAAATGCCAGTTTCTGAAGAGAGAGACTACATCATTTATGTTTAGTAATCAAAGGTGAATGGCCATGTGGCTCAGAGAAAGAGAGAGAGCCTGAGAGAATGGCTGCTTTTGTTGATGGCTTTCTTTTTCCTAGTTTTTGTATCCTTTTAATTAACTTCACTTTTTGCCTAATCTCTAAAACATCACCCTGCCCCTGAAAATGTCTTTTTTTGAGAATCTTCCCAAAGGGACAAGAAAGCCAGCTTAGTCATCCCCAGCATCTGTAAAATGGAGGCATGAGTTTTATATACTCAGTCATTGTAATAAAACTCCACCATCACTTAAATAGCTGCGGGATCTGCTCCCGCTGAAGTTGATCTATAGTAAAAATGAGGAAGAGTGCCCTGTCTTTAAGGCAACTACAATCTGGTAGGGGAGACAAGGCATGAATTCTTGAGAAGTCTATGCAGGCAACAAGTCACCATCTATAACCAACTGACAGCTGTGTACTACATGCTGAGTAACTGACATAGATGACAGTGCTACATACTTCGAGGAAGGAAATAGCACTGTTTTGAGTCATGGTGACAGTACTGAATATGAGGGAGAGCTGTAATCACTAAAACTAAATTTATGAGTAAATGATTCTACGCAGCAAACTACACAGAAACATCCACTGCATTTGTCGATTATTGTTTTAATTAATTCTTAGTGAGAAACTGAAACCAACATCAATCTGTCTACAAGTAACTTAGGTATTTTAACATATTCACTAAGTTCTTGTTCTTTTTTTTTTAATTGTGAAGCCTAACATACATACAGCAAAATGCATAAAATATAAACATTCAGTGTCACAAATAATTACAGAGTAAACACCTGTATTCCAACCAACTAGGTCAAGAAATAGGCTATTTTAAGTTCCACAAGTCTCCAGAATGTCTTTTCTTGATCACAAGCTCTCCCTTTTCCCTAAATGTAACCTCTGTATTGACCTTTGTAATAGTTACTTCCTTGTTTTTCTTTATGGTTTTCCACCTATATATTCATCCCTAAAAATGTTGTTTTATTTCTCCTATTTTTATCTTTATATATATATATATATATATATATAGAATCATGCTATATGTATTTTTTGTTTTTTCTTTTGCCCAACATTATGGTTTTTTTGAGATGCATCATGCTGTTTTCACTCTTCAATAGTGTTCCATTGTATGGATATACTAAAATTTATCCTTGCAGAGTCAAGATAGACTAATAGGAGGATGTGGAATTCGCGTCTCCGCACAACTAGGGCACCTGCCAGGCACCAGTGGGGGACCATGGACGCCAAGGGGACGGGAGGAACCCCCAGTTACCGGCTTGCGGGATCTTGGTTTGCAGGCTGGAGGTTGGGCCCGAGCTCCTGTGGTGGGAACTCCGAGTCCAAACTGCTGGACTAACAGAGAACCTCAGACACCAGGGAATATTAATAGGAGTGAGGCATCCCGGAGCTTCTCATCTCAGTACCAAGACCCGACTCTATCCAACTGCCTGCAAACTCCAGTGCTGGACGTCTCAGGCCAAACAACCAGTAAGACAGGAATACAGCACCACCAATCAAAAAAAAACAAACAAAAGAAATGACAAAAAAATGTGTTACAGGTAAAAACCTACAAGATCAAATAAATGAAGACAAAATGGGCAACCTACCTGAAAAAGAATTCAGAGTAATGATAGTAAAGATGATCCAAAATCTCGGAAACAGAATGGAGAAAACACAAGAAACATTTAACAAGGATCTAGAAGAACTACAGAGCAAATAAACAGTGATGACCAACACAGTTACTGAAGTTAAAAATACTCCAGAAGGAATCAATAGCAGAATAACTGAGGCAGAAGAACAAGTAAGTGACCTGGAAGGTAAAATAGTGGAAATAACTACCACAGAGCAGAATAAAGAAAATGAATGAAAAGAATTGAGGACAGTCTCAGACACATCTGGGACAACGTTTAATGCACCAATGTTCGAATTATAGGGGTTCCAGAAGGAGAGAAAAAGAAAGGGTCTGGGAAAATATTTGAAGAGATTATAGTCGAAAACTTCCCTAATATAGGAAAGGAAATAGTCAAGTCCAGGAAGCACAGAGAGTACCATACAGGGTAAACCCAAAGAGAAACACATCAAGACACATATTAATCAAATTAATAAAAATTAAATACAAAGAAAAATATTAAAAACAGCACGGGAAAAGCAACAAATAACATGCAAGGGAATCCCCATAAGGTTAACAGGTGATCTTTTAGCAGAAACTCTGCAAGCCAGAAGGGAGTGACAGGACATATATAAAGTGATGAAAGGGAAAAACTTACAACCAAGATTACCAAGCAAGGATCTCATTCAGATTCGATGGAGAAAATAAAACCTTTACAGATAAGCAAAAGTTAAGAGAATTCAGCACCACCAAAACAGCTTTTCAACAAATGCTAAAGGAACTTCTCTAGGCAGGAAACACAAGAGAAGGAAGAGACCTACAGAAACCCAAAACAATTAAGAAAATGGTAATAGGAACATACATATCAGTAATTACCTTAAATGTAAATGGATTAAATGCTCCAACCAAAAGACATAGACGGGCCAAATGGATACAAAAACAAGACCCGTATATATGCTGTCTACAAGAGACCCACTTCAGACCTAGGGACACATACAGACTGAAAGTGAGGGGATGGAAAAAGATATCCTATGCAAATGAAAATCAAAAGAAAGCTGGAGTAGCAATTCTCATATCAGACAAAATAGACTTTAAAATAAAGACTATTACAAGAGACAAAGAAGAACACTACCTAATGATCAAGGGATCTATCCAAGAAGAAGATATAACAGTTATAAATATTTATGCACCCAACATAGGAGCACCTCAATACATAAGGCAAATGCTAACAGCCATAAAAGGGGAAATTGACAGTAACACAATCATAGTAGGGGACTTTAACACACCACTTTCACCAATGGACAGATCATCCGAAATGAAAGTAAATAAGGAAACACAAGCTTTAAATGATACATTAAACAAGATGGACTTAATTGATATTTATAGGACATTCCATCCAAAAACAACAGAATACACTTTCTTCTCAAGTGCTCATGGAACATTCTCCAGGATAGACCATATCTTGGGTCACAAATCAAGCCTTGGTAAATTTAAGAAAATTGAATCATATCAAGTATGTTTTCCGACCACAGCGCTATGAGACTAGATATCAGTTACAGGAAAAAAACTGTAAAAAATACAAACACATGGAGGCTAAACAATACACTACTAAATAACCAAGAGATCACTGAAGAAATCAAAGAGGAAATTTAAAAATACCTAGAAACAAATGGCAATGAAAACACAATGACCCAAATCCTATGGGATGCAGCAAAAGCAGTTCTAAGAGGGAAGATTATAGCAATACAATCCTACCTCAAGAAACAAGAATAATCTCAAATAAACAACCTAACCTTACACCTAAAGCAGTTAGAGAAAGAAGAATTAAAAAAACTCCAAACTTAAAAGAAGGAAAGAAATCATAAAGATCAGATCAGAAATAAATGAAAAAGAAATGAAGAAAACAATAGCAAAGATCAATAAAACTAAAAGCTGGTTCTTTGAGAAGATAAACAAAATTGATAAAACATTAGCCAGACTCATCAAGAAGAAAAGGAGAAGACTGAAATCAACAGAATTAGAAATGAAAAAGGAGAAGTAACAACTGACACTGCAGAAATACAAAGGATCATGAGACATTACTACAAGCAACCATATGCCAATAAAATGGACAACCTGGAAGAAATGGACAAATTCTTAGAAATGCACAGCCTTCCAAGACTGAACAAGGAAGAAATAGAAAATATAAACAGACTGATCACAAGCACTGAAATTGAAACTGTGATTAAAAACCTTACAACAACAACAACAACCAAAAAAACCTTCCAACAAACAAAAGCCCAGGACCAGATGGCTTCACAGGCAAATTCTATCAAACATTTAGAGAAGAGCTAACACCTATCCTTCTCAAACTCTTCCAAAATATAGCAGAGGGAGGAACACTCCCAAACTCATTCTACGAGGCCATCATCACCCTGATACCAAAACCAGACAAAAATGTCACAGAGAAAGAAAACTACTGATGAACATAAATGCAAAAATCCTCAACAAAATACTAGCAAACAGAATCCAACAGCACATTAAAAGGGTCATACACCCTGATCAAGTGGGGTTTATCCCACGAATGCAAGGATTCTTCAATGTACGCAAATCAATCAATGTGATAAACCATATTAACAAATTGAAGGAGAAAAAACATATGATAAGCTCAATAGATGCAGAAAAAGCTTTTGACAAAATTCAATGCCCATTTATGATAAAAACTCTCCAGAAGGTAGGCATAGAGGGAACCTACCTCAACATAATAAAGGCCATATATGACACACCCATAGCCAACATTGTTCTCAGTGGTGAAAAACAGAAACCATTTCCTCTAAGATCAGGAACAAGACAAGGTTTCCCACTCTCACCACTATTATTCAACATAGTTTTGGAAGTTTTAGCCACAGCAATCAGAGAATAAAAAGAAATAAAAGGAATCCAAAAAGGAAAAGAAGAAGTAAAGCTGTCACTGTTTGCAGATGACATGATACTATACATAGAGAAACCTAAAGATGCTACCAGAAAACTACTAGAGCTAGTTAATGAATGTGGTAAAGTAGCAGGATACAAAATTAATGCACAGAAATCTCTTGCATTCCTATACACTAATGATGAAACATCTGAAAGAGAAATTAAGGAAACACTCCCATTTACCATTGCAACAAAATGAATAAAATACCTAGGAATAAACCTACCTAAGGAGACAGAAGACCTGTTTGCAGAAAACTATAAGACACTGGTGAAAGAAATTAAAGATGATACAAACAGATAGAGAGATATACCCTGTTCTTGAATTGGAAGAATCAACATTGTGAAAATGACGATACTACCCAAGGCAATCTACAGATTCAGTGCAATCCCTATCAAACTACCAATGGCATTTTTCACACAACTAGAAGAAAAAATTGTACAATTTGTATGGAGACACAAAAGACCCTGAATTGCCAAAGCAATCTTCAGAAAGAAGAACTGAGCTGGAGAAATCAGGCTCCCGGACTTCAGACTATACTGCAAAAGCTACAAAACAGTATGGTACTGGCACAGAAACAGAAATATAGATCAATGGAACAGGATAGAAAGCCCAGAGGTAAACCCATATACCTATGGTCAACTAATCTATGACAAAGGAGGCAAGGATATACACTGGAGAAAAGAGACTCTCTTCAATAAATGGTGCTGGGAAAACTGGACAGCTACATGTAAAAGAATGAAATTAGAACACTCCCTATCACCGTACACAAAAATAAACTCAAAATGGATTAAAGACCTAAATGTAAGGCCAGCACTATAAAACTCTTAGAGGAAAACATAGATAGAACACTCTATGACATAAATCACAGCACAATCCTTTTTGACCCACTTTGTAGAGAAACGGAAATAAAAACAAAAATAAACAAATGGGACCTAATGAAACTTAAAAACTTTTGCACTGCAAATGAAACCATAAACAAGACAAAAAGACAACCTTCAGAATGAGAGAAGATATTTGCAAACAAAGCAACTGACAAAGGATTAATCTCCAAAATATACAAGCAGCTCATGCAGCTCAATATCAAACAACACAATGCAAAAATGGGCGGAAGAGCTAAACAGACATTTCTCCAAAGAAGATATACAGATCGCCAACAAACACGTGAAAAGATGAATGCAAATGAAAACTACAGTGAGGTGTCACCTCACACTGGTCAGAATGGCCATCATCAAAAAAATCTACAAACAGTAAATGCTGGAGAGGGTGTGGAGAAAAGGGAACACTCTTGCACTGTTGGTGGGAATGTAAATTGATACAGCTACTATGGAGAACAGTATGGAGGTTCCTTAAAAAATAAAAATAGAACTACCATATGATCCAGCAATCCCACTACTGGGTGTATACCCTGAGAAAACCACAATTCAAAAAGAGTCATGTACCACAATGTTCATTGCAGTACTCTTTACAATAGCCAGGACATGGAAGCAACCTAAGTGTCCTTCGACAGATGAATGGATAAAGAAGATGTGGAACATATATACAATGGAATATTACTCAGCCATAAGAAGAAATGAAATGGAGTTATTTGTAGTGAGTTGGATGGACCTAGAGTCTGTCATACAGAGTGAAGTAAGTCAGAAAGAGAAAAACAATTACCATATGGTAACACATATATATGGAATCTAAAAATCAAAAAAAGGTTCTGATGAACCTAGGAGCAGGACAGGAATAAAGACGCAGACATAGAAAATGGACTTGAGGACACAGGGAAGGGGAGGTGTAAGCTGGGACAAAGTGAGAGAGTACCATTGACATATATATAGTACCAAATGTAAAATAGCTAGTGGGAAGCAGCTGCATAGCACAGGGAGATCAGCTCGGTGCTTGGTGACCACCTAGAGGGGTGGGATAAGGAGGGTGGGAGGGAGATGCAATAGGGAGAGGATATGGGGATATACGTATGCATATAGCTGATTCACTTTGTTATACAGCAGAAACTAACACAACATTGTAAAGCAATTATATTCCAATAAAGATGTTAAAAAATAAATATTTAAACAAAAATTTATCCTTTTGTTGATGTGCATTTGAGGTTTTCTTCAGTTTTGGACTTTACACCCATTGTTGCTAGAAGACATTCTTGTAAACATATCCTGGAACACGAGTACCCAAGTTTATAATATCTGAAGTCTTTGTGATTCTCTTTCTGTGTCTCTAGTTTCTGACTATTACATAGAATCTTTCTTTATCTCTGTACTTACTTATCTTTGTAAACTGATTATACTCCTTGAAAATCATTTGTAAAAATAATTTGAGTTCTGGTATTAAGGTGCTTGCCTCCAAGGAAGGCTATATTTATTTTTCCAGGCAACATTGGACAGTTTAATACAGAACTAATTTAAACCAAATTTCTGGCTTCAGTTCCATGGCCATTTCAGGCAATGTGACCCTAGGTTGCAAATCTCTGGATAGGCCAGTTTACTTCTAGTTCCTCTGTACCTTGAAACCTTGTAACCTCTTGAGTACTCTAAACTGGAGAAACATGGAGAAAGTCTCGTGTTAGACACTGAAACTTGAGGAGGTCTTGCCTTTTATTTCTAGTCCCCTAATTTTGCAGGGGCATTAAGACAACCATGAATTTTCTCTGATCAGCAAGTGTCCTCAGGACAAAACAAGCTTTTGTGGTTGCTTATCTCTCTGGGTTCCTACTTTCCCATTAGTCTTTGTCCGGTAATTCCCTACTAGCTTTTTAGCTCTCCAATGCGTTTTAAATGGTTTTAAATCTTTTAATTCAGACTCCTTAGCTGCTTTCTTGTAGGAGCATTACTTCAAGTTACCCAGCTCACACTCTCTGGAAACAAAAGTTCCTGGCTAAGTCATTATGAGGTAATTCTAGAACCTGCTACAGAGAATAGGGTAAAACTGGATTTGGCTTTCTGCAATCTTGGCATGTAGTACACAACTTTACTAGCCAATGTTCTTGCCTTTTATTAGATTCCGGTCTTATTCTGCCCATATTGGTCTGCAGACATACCCCAAATCCTTCTAGCTGGAAAAGCATTGTCTTGACCTCTAACAGCATGTTCTGTATTTCTTTCTCTTAGAGTTGCCATTGCATGTTAATTCTCCTCATTCTTTTCTAAAAAGCCAGACTTTAGACGGGACCAGAGACCAAAACCTTGCTACACAAATGTCTGTGTCTTTAACCATCTTTTTCTTGGTTTTTAATCAGTTAAATATTAGTGTTTTCTGGCTCTCTAACATATCTATGATCATCCTTCACTTTAATAACAGAAAATTTTGACTATTTCTGTATGAAGACAGTGCCTGGTGAGGCAATTTCTCATTCTTTAGTTTGCATACAAACATCTTTGCTTTCTCTCAGTTCTCTTAAAACTTAAAAACGTCTAGTTGTTCTTGAAAAATTCTAGAGATCAATATGGTCTGTTACCAGTTACTTTACAGTTTTTCATTGTGTAGTAGAAACATATAGGGCTGGGGAGGAAAACTACAGAGGTAAAGTGCCATGTTCACCATATCGTAAAAAGAGTACATACTATCAGCATGACTTATCACTGTTGATGATGACCCTGAACACCTTGCTGAGGTAGTGCTTGTCAGGTATTTTTCCACCACTCTTTTATTTCCCCTTTCCACACTGTGCTTTTCGGAAAAGAGTCACCATGCACGGCCCACACTTAAAGAGTGGGGAGTCATGCTTCATCCCCTTTAGGGTGGAAAAGCTGCATACATTATTTGGAATTCTTCTGTATGGAAAATTGTCTCTTCTCCCCCATTTATTTGTTTATTCAGATTAGTATAAACTCATGGGTATTTATTTTAGAGCCTGGATTATAATCCAATGTTACTTTATTTTATTGCTCAAATGGTTTCATATTTGACCATTGGGAGCTTTTTTCAGTTGGCTGTTTCAGTTTAAGTCCCTTTGACATAACTCCATCTTTTGGGTTTGTTGGTGTCAGCATATCTTTACATTTTGACACTACAAGATACTCCAGGCTCATCTTGCATATTTCCTGCTCTAGTTCCAGAACTAGCATTTTTTCCCAAAGAGCAGTGGTTCCTTTTATTGGAGAATGGTATTATAAACCAAGAATTGGATACAGATGTGCTCATTGTTCCTGGGGTATTGTTGCTTCTAGACCTTCTCAGCTGACAGTGCAAGGAAATATATGTGTATATTAATCCATGTATATGTACATATCTATAAGTCTTTTTGTATGTAATCATTTGTATCTACATTAAGCTTAATGCAATTTCATATTAATGTCTCCAAATGTAACCTGTTATCACAAAGAGCATTCTAGCTTCCTTCCCTTACTTATCTGTAAACTCCCACTCCAACAGTGAGAAATCTGCCTTGCACCATCCCTAATATACTGTAATTTACTTAATTGTTCAAATGCAGTAATCTGTATAGAGTATTAGAGTTGTTAGCCTTAATGTCTGTGGAAAACAAGAGTCTGGCCCTTATGGACAGTTTCTTTTGCCTTTTGTCTTATAGACTCCACTCATTTCTGGAAGTTAATTAGGTCAGCAGTTCCCCCATTCCCTACGGTAAGGTAATTTCATATATTTGTAAATCAGTTATTTTGTCACATTCTGCACTTTTTCCTGGAATTTCCTGATCTCCTAAATGATCTTTTTAAACTGCATACATTAAGGTTCACTCTTTGTATCGTAAAATTCTGTTGTTTTAAAAAATGCAGTGTCATGCATACACAATTACAGTATCATACAGAATAATTTTACTGCTCGAAAAAAATCCCCTGTGCTTCACCTATTCCACCCTTCTGTCCTTTTCCTGAATCCCTGGCAGACACTGATCTTCTTACCATCACTATAGTTTTTCTTTTTCCAGGATGTCATATGCTTGGAATCACACACTATGTAGGATTTTCAAAGTAACTTACTTCACTTAGCAACTTACATTTAAGATTCATGCATGTCTTTTTGAGGCTTGATAGCTCACTTCTTTTTTTTTTTAATCACTGAGTGATATTCTATTGTCTGGATGTACCACAGTTTCTTTTTCTTTCTTTTTTTTTTTTTTTTGCGGTATGCGGGCCTCTCACTGTTGTGGCCTCACCCATTGTGGAGCACAGGCTCCGGACGCGCAGGCTCAGCAGCCATGGCTCACGGGCCTAGCCACTCCGCAGCATGTGGGATCTTCCCGGACTGGGGCACGAACCCGCATCCCCTGCATCGGCAGGCGGACTCTCAACCACTGCGCCACCAGGGAAGCCCCACAGTTTCTTTATTCACCTATTGTAGGACATCTTGGTTGCTTCCAGTTTTGCTGAATATGAATAAATCTGCTATAAATATTTGTATGTTTTCAGATCAGTTGAGTAAATACTTAGGAGAATGATTACTGGATTGTATGGTAATACTATGTTTAGCTTTATAAGAAGAATTGCCCAGCTGTCTTCCAAAGTGGTTGTACCATTTTGCAGTCCCACCAGCGTGAATAAGTCCTGTTCTCCACATCCTTGCTAGCAGTTGGTATTCTCAGATGTTTTGGATTTTGTTTTGTTTTTTGGTATATTAGCCATTCTGATATGTAGTAACATCTCACTGTTGTTTTAATTTTCAATTCTTATTGATAAATTATGTTGAGAATCTTTTCATATGTTTATTTGCCATACGTATATATCCTTTAGAGAGGTGTCTCTTCAGAACTTTTGCACATTTTTTATTGGGCTGTTTTCTTATTGCTAAGTTTTAAGAGTCCTTTGTGTATTTTGGATACCAGTCTTTCATTGTTATGTGTTTTGCATATATTTTTGCCTGGTCTGTAGCTTGTGTTTTTATTCTCTTACCAGTGTCTTTTGCAGAGCAGAAGCTTTTAATTTCAGTGAAGTCCAACTTACCTTATTTTTCTTTTCATGGATCAAGCTTTTGAGGTTCTATGTAAAAAACCCAAGGTCAACTAGGTTTTCTCCTGTATTTTAGAAATTTTATAGTTTTGTATTTTACATTTGGGTCTATGGTAAACTTTGAATTAATTTTTGTGGAAGGTGTTAAGTCTTTGTCTAGGTTTATTTTTTTGCATGTGGATGTCCAACTGTCCCCGCGACATGTGTTGAAGAGACTGTCCTTTTTCCATTGAATTGCCTCTGGAGCTAATATTTTAAAAATAGGCACAGGTATCCATTCTGGTGAGGATGGATTTTGGGTCTATAAATATAGGAATATAGAAAGATTCTCAAAACTTATTAAGAGAGGAAAAAGGAAATTGCATAATAGTACATAATATTCCATTAATCTTTAAACATACATACAACAAAATTATACATTGTATATGTGTTTGTAAACTTATAGAGAAGGATCTAAAAGGCTATACATCAAACTTTCAACAGTGTTTCTTCCAGGGAGAAGTGATTTGAAATGGCAATAAAGAAGGACTTTAGGCAAAGAAGTATTTCTAAAAATCTTAAGGAATAGTCTATAATGATAAAAATGCCATTTTAAAATATTAAAATATAGACTCAAAATATATAAAACAAAAAATGCCAGAACTTATAAAGTATATAGATAATTTATAATCATATTTGGAAATTTTAACATAGCTCTCTTAGTAACTAATAGAGAAAGCAGACAAAACTTAGTGAGAACATAAAAGATTTGAATATCATGAATAACAAACTTTATAGGCACAAGGTATTCTGTGATATACATTCTTTCAAGTCCATATGGAACACTTACCAAAATAGATCTTATATTGAATCATGTAAGTCTCAACAAATTTCAAATAATTTAAATCATATGGTATGTTTCCTGATCACAGTGGAATTAAGCTAAGGACATTTACAGTAAGATAACTAGAAAAATCATCATTTGGTATTTAAGTTGTCTATTTTGAAACAATCTTTGGGTCAAAAGAGAAATCATAACAAAAATTTTATTTTTTAAGATTTTTTGATGTGGACCGTTTTTAAAGTCTTTATTGAATTTATTACAGTATTGCTTCTGTTTTATGTTTTTTTGGTTTTTGGCCATGAAGCACATAGCCAAAAAACTACCTGCTCCCCAACCAGGAATCGAACCCACATCCCCTGCATTGGAAGGCAAAGTCTTAACCACTGGACCACCAGGGAAGTCTGACAACAGAAATTTTAAAGTATTTTTGTTTGAATGATAATGTACATATAACATATCAAAACCTGTGGTTTGCAATTAAAGCAGTGCTTCAAGGATAATTTTTCCCCAGTTTTATTGAGATACAGTTGACATACAGCACTATATAAGTTAAAGGTATACAGGATAGTGATTTGACTTACATATATCATTAAATGATTACCACAGTAAGTTTAGTTATCATCAGCATCTCATTAAATACAACAAAAAAAGAGAAAAAGAAAAAACTTAGAGGAAAAAGAAAAAACTCTTAGAGGATAATTTTTTTTAGCTTTAAATGTAAATATTAGAAAAGAAGAGCTTCCCTGGTGTTGCAGTGGTTGGGAATCCTCCTGCCAATGCAGGGGACACAGGTTTAAGCCCTGGTCCGGGAAGATCCCACATGCCGCGGAGCAACTGGGCCTGCATGCTGCAGCTGCCGAGCCCACGTGTCACAACTACTGAGACCCACACACCTAGAGCCTGTGCTCCACAACAACAGAAGCCACCACGGTGAGAGGCCCATGCACCACAACTGAAGACTAGCCCCCGCTCGCTGCAACTAGAGAAAGCCTGTGCGCAGCAACAAGGACCCAACGCAGCCAAAAATAAGTAAATAAATAAATAAATGTATTAAAAAAAAAAAAGAAAAGAAGGCAGACTGAAAATCACTGATCTAAACATTGTCTCAAATGGCTAGAAAAAGAGCAGTAAACTAATTGTAAAGAAACTAGAAGGAAGGAAAAAATGAAGAGGAGATATCAGAAACAGAAATCAAATAGCCAAAAGAGAAAAAAATCAACATAAAAAGTTAAATCTTGAAAAAATTAATAAAATTGATACCCCACTCCCAGCTCCGCAGCAAGACTGATAAGTGTCTTGTACATTTGCACACAACTAGGAAATCAAAGAGTTAGGTGCAGGACAGCCTCAGGTGCTAAGAAGAATAAATTGCATGAAAGGGCTAGCACCATGTATGGCACAAAACAAGTGTTTAGAAAAATTTTCTTGAGTTTGAAACATGCCTGTATTAGTTTCCTGAGTCTTCCATAAAAATTACTACAAACTGAGTGGCTTGAAACAATAAAAATATATTCTCCCACAGTTCTGGAGGCCAGAAGTCCAAAATCAAGGTTTTGGCAGGATTGGTTCCTCCTGGAGTCTCTGAGGGAGAATCTCTTCCATGGCCTGTCTCCTGGTTCTAGTGGTCGTCAGAAATCCTTGGTATTCCTTGGCCTGTAGCTGAATCACTCCAGTCTCTGACTGAATATTCACATGGCCTTTTCCTCTGGGTCTCTCTGTGTTGTCAAATCTTCCTCTCCTTTCTCTTATAAGGACGTTGGTTATTGGATTTAGTACCTCCCTAAAGCCAGCATAATCTCATGCTGAGATCCTTAATTTAATTACATCTGCAACACCCTATTTCCAAATAAATAGAGGGTAGGGCTTGGACATACCTTTGGGGAAGATGCTATTCAACTTACTATACTGTCTAATTCTTCTAGACTCTAGAGAAGAAAAGAGGCATACAGGACCAGAAAGAGATTTTTTCAGAGACTAAACCTAAAGACGAAAACTCTTACAAGATCAGTTTAAGACATCCAGGATCTCTGGGGAATAAAACTGGGGCTCTGACTGGGTATGCATTTTTAGAGTAAGCCCAAAGAGAAGGATTTCCCCTCCTCCATAAACTAGAGTGAAAACACTAGGAATGATCTCTTAATAGGACCAGGTAGATTAAGGAAGATAAATTGGCACACAGGTTTAACTTATACTGGGGAAGAGGAGAAAAGTAGAACGGAGTGGAGCTGCTTTCCTTATGCAGAGTGGAGACTGCCTTCTTTATGCACCTTCCTGTGGTGCATTCAGATGCAGTCACAGGACACAATCTTGGCTCAGATTGTGGAAAACTAGGAAAATAGACATTTTTCTGTTTTCAAATCACTTTAATAAACAAGATTTCCACAAATTGTTGCAACCCCTTATAAGGCATTGCTATTCCAACTTTAAAATCAGGAAATAGAGAATCTGAGAGATCATACAATTCGCTGAGGGCATGAGAATCCTCCAGGCCTTCAATAGTGTTATTGAGATTTACTGCACAAACTTCCTCAACTAAGAGTTATTACGATACCCATCTTGTAAATGAGGAAGGTGAGGCTTAGAGAGGTCCTGTACCTGGCCCAACCCCATACGTCTAGTGAATGGTAGAGCTAGTATTTGATCCCGGTTCTGTCCAGGAGACCATGGACTATGACCCTTGAGCCTGATATTGCTCTAGACTGGGAGGTCTTTTGGCCTTTCTCAAAAAGGCATTTGAGAGTAAAGCCATCTTGCTTCTTATTCCTGTTTTCATCAGTCAGAGACCTCAGTGTAAGTAAGTACTCCTGACCAATTTCCTCTACCTGCCCTTCATGCTCATAATTGTCTATAGTCCCTTGTCCTTAATCCAAACCTCTCCCACCTCCCAGACTTTCCACTGTGTTCCCTCATATTCCTACTCCATAATCCACTAATGCCCTGTAGCCTCAATTTCTTCTTAGGTTCTGCCTCCTTCTTAGTATAAATTCAGTCCAACTCTCCCTTGAGGACACGGAATTTCCTGAAAGTCTCTGAAATGAAAATTTTTATTCTCATTAGCAACCCATCTGAAGTCAGGAGGTGAATTTGAGACCCTTTTTGCTTCCCACTGTAACTTCCCCAGCTGTTAACGGATTGAATTTTATACCTGCAAAATACATATGTTGAAGTCCTAGCCTCAAAATGTGACCTTGTTTGGAAATAGGGTCATTGCAGATATAATCAATTAAGATGAGGATTAAGGTGAATCCCTAATTTAATAGGACTGGCGTCCTTAGAAAAAGGGGGAATTTAGGCACAGATATGTACACAGGGCGAATGCCATATGAAGATGAAGCAGAAAATCTACAAGCCAAGGAGCACCAAAGATTGCCAGCAAGCTGCCAGAATCTGGGAGAGAGGAATGGAACAGATTCTCCCTCACCACTCTCAGAAGGAACCAATTTTACTAACACCTTGACTTCTACCTTTTAGAACTGTGAGACAATAAATTTCTGTTGTTTAAGCCACCTAGTTTGTGATACTTTGTTATAGCAGCCCTAGCAAAGTAATACACCAGCTCTTCGGTAAAAATCCTGTTTCACTCTAAGGCTCAGACTGTTCAACCCAACTCATCCTTCAGATCTCAGTTTAATGGTTATTTCTTCCAGGATACTTCCTTGATTTAGATTCTTTGGTATACACTCTCACAAAATAATTTTCCTTCTTTTTGGCACACTTATTTACGTCAGTTTGCAATTGCACAGATGTTAGTGTTGTTTGATTGATACTTGGCTTTACCTCTAGCTCCTAAACTCCATGACCCCAGCAAAAGTTTCCGTTGTGCTCACCATCATATCCCCAGGAGGTGCTTAGCAAATATTTGTTGAATGAATTAAAGCATTCCATTGTTTCAGAAGTTAATTTCTTTTTGAAATACAAATAACCTTTGGCAAATATAATCCACCAAGCCTTATCAGTTAACTGATACTTAATATGTACATGAAGGTTAAGTCCAAGAGGGCTCTGAGTTTTGTGTTATCAGATAATTGCTTCCTAAATGGCACTTGGCTTCTTTTTGAGTCCTATTTCTTGCTCTTGTCTACTTTGACAACTATTTCACTGACTTTTTTTTTCTGGCTTCTTTGAATTTTTTATTGACAATCCCATGGTCTCCAGAACCTTCTTTATCATCTTTTAGCATCAGTTGCCTCAGATGCTTTTGGGGGATTTCTTGGCAGCTATTGTGACATTTTAATTTGTTGTAGCCATTACATGGCATCTTGGCCGTACTCCTAAATTTGGCCATGTTTGTCTTCTCGTCAAGATTTTAGAACATTGAAGAGGTAGATGGTCTACTGTTATTTTTAGCCCCAGATGTAGGAAACTCGATCTTTTTCAAATGGTAGTAACAAATAGCTAGTGCTGTCTTGAAATTAGCCAAGGATGCACCAGTATACAACTTGGGGCAGACAATGCCTTGGTGATAAGTGTGAATACAAGAGAATGACAACCCATGAGGTGTTTCTTGAATTTTTTTAAATAGGTGTCTCTTCCCAATTGGAACTGGGATGGCAGATGTTGTTCAGGTGTTTCACAAATGATGGTGGATTAAAATACTAGACAAAATCAGAGGGGAAAATATCAGAATTCAGCTGCATAACTGGTACATTCTAAAATTTTAGTACCTATTCTACTTTTGGGGTTCAAAAATCAAATATTACTACATGGTATTGTGGTATAATAAGAAATATATTTGGTCTTTGCTGGCCCCACCTCCTCCTTGGCAGGAGCTGCTAAAACCCTAGGAATCTCCTGAGAGATAAGAGCGTTTTTTATATGCTAATGAGATGACTCCTGACTGGGTCTCCTACATAGCTTCAGATTAGGGGCTAGAAAAGATCAAGCCAGAATAAGAGGGTTTGATTTTTCTGTCCCCCATCCCCACCTCAGAGGAGGAGAGGGGAGCTGTAGATTGAGTTCCGTCACCAATGGCCAATAATTTAATCAATCATGTCTGTGCAGTAAAATGTGCATACAAACTCCTAATCAGTGGGGTTTAGAGAACTCAGTTGGTGAACATGTTGAGGTCCTGTGAGGTGGTAGAGAGGGCATGGAAGCTTTATGCAGCACCTCAACAAATACTCCTCATTCACCACCACCACCTGCCAGTACTTTTCCCTATGCACCTCTTCCATTTGTCTATTCCTGAGTTGTATCCTTTATAATATACCAGCAAACATATTTGTCAGTTGTGTAGCCCAGTGCCAAATTGATATACAAAATGTGGTATCATTCAGCCCTAAAAAGTAACAAAGTACTGATACATGCTACAATGTGGCTGAACCTTGAAACTGTTACGCCAAGCAGAAGAAATCAGACACAGAAGGCCACATATTGTGTGATTCTTTTTATATGAAATGTTCAGAATAGGCAATTCCATAGAGACAGGAAGTAAATTAGTGGTTTCGGCTAGGGGAAGGGTGAAATGAGGAACAGCTTCTAAGTATGGGGATTATTTTGTGGGTGATGAAAATAATCTGGAGTTGGATTGTGATAATGGTATCACAGCTCTGAATATACTATAAACTACTGAATTGTACACTTTATTAGTGTGAACTTTATGGTATGTGAATTGTAATACAATAAAGCTGTTATTAAAAACAAAGAAAAAAACCACAAAGACACCACTGTCCCTCAAAAAAAATACCAAAACTTTTCAGTGACTTTCATGCCTATATATGTCTCTTTACCTCATCTACTGCTACTCTTCCACTGGATCGTTTTGCTTTAGCCACACCAGCCTCCTGGCCATTCTTCAAACATGCCAGGCCCTCCCCAACTTTGGGTCTTAGAACTGTCCTTTCTACCTGGACTCCTCTTCCCCCAAAACTCATTCTCTCATCATCACGTGTCATTTTCTTATGCTGACTATTCTATTTAATGTTGCTTACAACCTGCATACTCCTCTGCTGATCCTTCTTACCTGCACTAGTTTTTCTTTTTCCCTAATACCTCCACTTTGCCTAAAACCTTATGGATTTGATCCTGGTTATGCCACTGTTAACTGTGTGAGACTTGGGCAAGTAACCTAACATTCTTGAGCCTTAGTTTCCTCATCTACATAATGGGGAATTTAATAGTATCTGCCTCACAGATGTGTTGTGAGAATCAAAATATTTAATATTTGTTAAATGAATAGCATACTGTCTGGCACATGGAAAGTGTAGAATGAATGTTAGCTATTGTTATGCTTATCACATAGTATTTTTATGCTTGTCATAGATCCTTTTCCCCCTTGTAAGGGGGAAGGTGACTGATCAGTTACTCACAAATATAGAAGAAGCCATTTATATTGCCAATGTTGAGGAATAATGGGGATGTCCAAAGTTCATAGAGAGTGCAAGAGAATGAAAATAATCCACAGTAGAATTAACTTTATGTTATAATGGAGTACTCTATGATGGTTTGCTATTAAGTATAAAACTTGGGAATTCTCAGGTTTGTTTTAAGAGGACAACGTGGAAAATTCTTGTGATGAAGGAAATGTGTTTTGACTGTATTAATGTTAATATCCTGGCTATGATATTGTACTATAGTTTTACAAGATGTTACTTTTGGGGAAAACTGGATGGCGGCTTCCCAGTATCTGTCTGTATTATTTCCTAGAATTGAATGTGAATCTGTAAGTCTCTCAAAATAAAAATTTTAATTGAAAAATAATAAAATAGGGTATACTTGGAATATTCTAAAAAGCTGATAAATGTTTTCTTTGGGTGATGAGAGTAAAGGAAATACAAATATTTTTTCTTGTGACTTGTGTATATTTTAAAATTTTTCTGCAACACACAGGAATTACTTTTGTAGTAAAAAAAAAAATTATCATTTATGAGAAAGAATAGCCCTGAAAATCTAATCAAACCATTTGAAATACATTGATAGCTTTATTTTATTACATACAAACTATTAAGCATTAAGAATATTATGTGACAGCCTTTACAGGTTAGTGCATTAGAACTTCATGTAAATTAAACACTGCTGACCACCATTGTGTCTCTCTTGTCTAAATAGCCAAAATCTAGGTTAGTTGACCACAACATCTGGCATTGTACTTAGATATCACATGCTGTTTCTTCAATAAGCTTTTTCCACTTGACCATTAACCCAGGCACATTCCTTCATAGAATCACATAGCCTTAATTAGTGGAAAATACCTGTGATTTAACGTTTGTTTCAATTGCTGGGTTCAGTTTTCAGTTGCCAGGCTATTCTTCTGATTTACAGAATTACTGCCAAGCAATCTTTGACAGGAAAAGAGATGACTCAACTTCTTTTTTCTTCTCAAAAAGAATTCACTTTTTAAATCATAGGGCATAGTTCAGTGTATATTCTGGTAATTCTTTCCACTGATTTATGACTTCTGTTGCTGATGATTACAAATCTGCTAGTATACTGATGAGTGTTCTTTTGTAGGTAATCTTATATCTTTAGTTGTTTTTTTTTTTTTTTTTTTTTTTGCGGTACGCGGGCCTCTCACTGTTGTGGCCTCTCCCGTTATGGAGCACAGGCTCCGGACACGCAGGCTCAGCGGCCATGGCTCACGGGCCTAGCCGCTCCGCGGCATGTGGGATCTTCCCGGACCGGGACACGAACCCGTGTCCCCTGCATAGGCAGGCGGACTCTCAACCACTGCGCCACCAGGGAAGTCCTTATCTTTAGTTGTTTTTAAGAATTTTCTGCATTTTCAACAGTATTTGTCTAGGTATGAATTTAATTTCTCCATCTTGGAACTTATTTTGTTTCCTGAATCTAAATATTTATATTTATCTGTAATTTTGGTAATAAACATTTCAGTCTTTGTATTTTTCTCAAACATTGCCTGTCAGTCCTCTAGTCTCTCATTTTGTCTGTTCTTTCCACCTGGCACTTCTGTTAGATTTTATGTTAGTCTTCCTTTACTCTATGTCTCTCTCTTTTTTTTTTTTTTTTTTTTTGGTGTTACGCGGGCCTCTCACTGTTGTGGCCTCTTCCATTGCGGAGCACAGGCTCCGGACACACAGGCTCAGCGGCCATAGCTCACGGGCCTACCTGCTCCGCAGCATGTGGGATCTTCCCGGACCAGGGCACAAACCTGTGTTCCCTGCATTGGCAGGCGGACTCTCAACCACTGCGCCACCAGGGAAGCCCTACTCTATGTCTCTTAACATCTCTTGCATATTCATTCTCTTGCTCTCTCTTGCTCTTTTGCTCTCTGTCTCTTTCTCTCTCTCATTTTGGGTAATTTCTTCAGGTCTATTATACAGTTGACCAACTCTCTCTCTTCAGTTGTGTTCATCTGCTGTTTAACTCTTCCAATGAGTTTTATTTTTAATGACTATATTTTTATATCTTTCATTTCTATAATTATACTTTGTTTTCTAAAGTATATTTAAAAACACTTCTTTATTTTTAAATTATCATACAGCAAAATTGATTTTTTGTGGGTGCACAGTGCCATGAATTCAAACACCTATACAGATTCATGTATCCACAACCACAATCAGGATACAGAACAGTTCCATCACTCCAAAAAACTCCCTTTGTAGTTACACCCTCGCCTTACCTCTAACCCATGGCAACCCACTGATCTGTTTTCCATCACCACAGTCTTTTATTTTCTGCCCAATCACTGTTGGTTATACAACTCCTTTTGGTATTCAAAGTCCCTTATGCTATTAGACCTACATAATTAGTTTCTTTACAATATAGCTCCAGAAAAAATTTCTCTCTATATATATGTTAGCATATTTTCCATTATGCTCAAAATTACTTGTGTAATAGGATTTATGTAATTAAGTACTCCATTATCTCACGTTCTTAGGAATATAATCTGGCTCTCTCTTTATCTTTGCTGACATTTCTTTATTGAAGATTGTTCCCTTTTGAGTTTTGTATTTTGGAAAATGAGTTCATTTTAAGTGGGGCTTTATCCATAAAAATCCTATGTAGCCTGGGTTTTAGGTGAATCCTTCCAAAGCATTTTGCTTCTGTTTCTTTTTATTTATTTATTTTATTTAAAAAATTTTTTTGGCCATGCTGCGTGGCCTGTGGGATCCTAGTTCCCCAAACAGGGATCAAACCCGTGCCCCCTGCAGTGGAAGTGTGGGAGTCCCAACTACTGGGCCGCCAGGGAATTCCCAACTTCTGTCTGTTTCTATCAGGCCTCACAAAAATATTACCTGTCTGTAATTTGTTAATTTCTTGACTTGGAGTACCCAGACCATGCAACTAAAATAAATACCAAACCAACCTGAAGGCAGACTTTCTCACAAGATGTTTCTCCTGACCCAAAGCCACTTATGGCAGCAAATGGCACAATCTTATGCATTCTCATGTCCCCCTGCAATATTTTCTAGGACCTTCTGGCCATTGGTTTATAGCTCTTTAAGAGATCCAATTCTGTGTGGGAATTTTGATTCCGATGTCTTGCTTTCTTGGTCTCAAAGTCTTATCTCCGTCAGTGAGTGGCTATTACAACCCAAATCTTGATTCCTGATATCAGAAGCTCCACTTACCATCCCATTACTGCTTTTTTTTCTGTTCCCTCTTGTTTTGGGGCCCTTGGAAATTCACTTTATTGACATCTTGTCTATACACTTAACAGTGCTATATTTGTCAGCATTTCTAACTTTCTGTGGTAAAAGATTTTCACATCTTTTACTCTTCCATATTCTTGGAAGAGAGAGAGAGAGAAGGGGAGAGAGAGAGAGAGAGAGAGAGAGAGTGTGTGTGTGTTGTAATTAGGAATACTAACAGAAATTGGGGGAAAAATATCACCAGCCTAAACCAATACCTTTTTTTGAAGGTATGTTGACTTTAATTTATTGGCTTCTATTAACTAAGAAATAATAAGTAGATTAAAATCTCGTAATGTTAGCTCTAAGCAGTTTTCCATTTTTCACGGTAAAATGACAACCTCTGAATAGTTAACCCCAGTGTTGTTCTAAATGGGTTGAGAAAATTATATGTTGAAAATCTGGTATTAAAATAAATCCTTATTAATCAGCAGTATCAACCAAAACAATCTCATGCATTATCAGATAACTCTCTTTCTGCCCTGAATTTTTTTCTCTGCTTCAATCTGGCTATGATGTTTAATGTAAATTTTTTTCTTTTTAGTGAGTCAGGATTGTTTGTTCATGATGTTCAACAGTTACCGAGGCCCGTCTGTATTGCTGGTAAAAATGACTCACATACAGCGCTTGGGTTTGTTAAGCAAGAGTAGTAGAGAAGCGGTTTTGATGAAGGTATGGAGAGAAGCCCAGACTGCCCCTGGGACAGACAGCATCTCTGTGAGCAGCTGAAAAGGGCTTTCTTCTCCCAGCAACTCGGATTCATATTTTCCATCTCTTCCCTTTCCAGGAGCATTTCCTTCTAATTCCACATATTATGTTATCAGTAGAGGACATTTTAGATACTGGTTAAGCATTGGACTTGGAGATTTCTGAGGGGTAGTCTTAGGTTACATGTTTCAGGCTAATTTGTCCACATAATCCAAGGATCATCATCCCGCAGCAAGCCTAAGCATGCCTCATCCATCCTCACTGGCAGCCATACTCTAAATAATACACTGTCCCTGTATCCACCTTTTGAAATAGCCTGCAATTGAAGTCATCTAGCAAAGCAGGCTCCACTCAGTGCCACAGAGAGAAGCAGGCAATTATGGAATCTTCCTTCTCATTTGCAGTCACCACTCAGGAAGAAGACAACAGAGCTCACTTTGTCTTTTGAGATGGTTGTGCATGTAGTTGAATTAATCTTCTCCCCAGTAGCTTTTTTATTATTTCAGTTTTCAATTCTTCATATGCACCTCTGTCACTTTTGAAATTTATCTTTTGGTGGGAATTTCAGTTTCTATTCAGATAGTGGCTAATTTCATTTTAAAGTAAACAAATGTTTATTACATGTTGATATTTCTGCTCTTAACCTAATCATTTGCTTTTTTAACTGATGGATTCAGTTTTATTAAGACCCCTTTGAGATAATAAGAAGGATTTGCTAATCTAGCCACTCCTTCGGGCATTCCCGGTTCTACTCTTGATTCAAGTTAAATTGATCCAATAAAACTACATACATGGATGTATTAAGAACCTCTACTGAAAACAGTAAATAAATGCAGGATTATAATACATCATTGGATTGAGAAGAGTTAGGTCAGTAAGTCAATATGGAACAAGGAACAAGTTGCTATCTTAGTTAAGCCCCTCCCAGGATGGACTTCATTTATTATAGAGCAAACTCAGAAGACAGTTATGGTTATTGTCAGGAAATTTATGATCTGTTTTGGCTGCCCAGCAGCAGAACCACTTTTTATGTTTGTGGAATTCCTAACCCCCAAATTATTTGGTTCATATGGTAGGGTATACTATAGGAGCTAAAAGTGTCAGATACTTACTTTCCCTTCCTCTTTTGCAGCTGGGGCACAGACATGTGACCTCGGCTCTACCAGTCAGATGCTGCCAGATGCACTGCACAGCTGCACTAGTAGCTGGAAGTGGCAGTATCCAGTGCACTGAAGGGAGCGATTTTATCTCCACATCAATTCTGAAACATGCTTCCACGTATTTTTTGTTTTGTGGTTTGGTTTTGAGCCTGTATATAAGTCCCTTATAGTAGATTCTGTGAGCTATCTCACTATCTGTTTAGTGACTTAGCTGGAGATGGCATCTGTTTCTTGCATGTAAGAATCCAGACTGACAGTGATTTCTTATTCACTTTACTTAGGGATTTATTGTGAACTTAACATGTTGCCTCATTTCTAGTAATGAGCACTGTAACACTTGTCATACTTTTGTTTTTATTATTCCTGGCAGCTAGAAATCTCAGAATCAAATTTGGAACTTGACTATAGTACAGAGATTAACTCAACTATTACAGTTAGTACAATTGACTCATTTTCCTTTGCTTCCAACCCACCCTCCACAGTTTTTCAAATTAATTCAGTTTGTATTGTGGTGTCATTGGTTGTAAACAGCCTACCAGAAAACTCCACAGGTCTTTTCAGGCCCACGTGGGTTCCCCCAATTCTCATTTCTTCCTGGTGGCAGGCCTCTATGTCCTGGTCTTCTTTCCTTCCCCTTGTAGCTGTAATAACGCTTCTTTTTCCCCTTCACACAACTGGCAAAGGAGGATGATGTAGTCTCTCCAGCCCCTCACTCTCTTCTCCCTGACTCCTAATAAAAGCTCATTTAAGGATTTCATAGTTAATAACAATAGAAAAAATTATAGCAAAATATGAACATCCAAGATTCTAAAATCTGGCAATTTTTTGTGATATATGATTCTTTCTGAGATGGTTAGTAAAAGTGCTATTAGGACTCTGCCTCCCTTTTAATTTTCAAGCTTCACTAAATGCCCTCCTACTCTATTAAACTTAAAATTGTTTTGTTATGAAATCGTGCAAAAATTTTTTAAAGCTCAACTCTGTCCATTTTTTTTTTTTAATTTTTTGCGGTATGCGGGCCTCCTACTGTTGTGACCTTTCCTGTTGCGGAGCACAGGCTCCGGATGCGTAGGCTCAGCGGCCATGGCTCACGGGCCCAGCCGCTCTGTGGCATGTGGGATCCTCCCCGACTGGGGCATGAACCCGTGTCCCCTGCATCGGCAGGTGGACTCTCAACCACTGTGCCACCAGGGAAGCCCTGAATTTATTTTTGTGTATGGTGTGAGGGAACATTCTAATCTCATTATTTTGCAATTGGCTGTCCAGTTTCCCCAACATCACTTGTTGAAGAGACTGTCTTTTCTCCATTATATATTCTTGCCTCCTTTGTTGAAGATTAATTGACTGTAGGTGTATGGGTTTATTTCTGGGCTCTCTCTTCTGTTCCATTGAACTATGTGTCTGTTTTTGTGCCAGTACCACACTGTTTTGATTACTCTAACTTTGTAGTATTGTCTGAAGTCTGGGAGGGTTATACCTCCAGCTTTGTTCTTTGTTCTCAGGATTGCTTTGGCAATTCTGGGTCTTTTGTGGTTCCATATAAATTTTAGGATTATTTATTCTAATTCTGTGAAAAATGGCATGGGTGTTTTGATAGGGATTGCATTAAATCTGTAGATTGCTTTGGGTAGTATCTCCATTTTAATAATATTAATTCTTCCAATCCAAGAGCATGGAGTATCTTTACATTTCTTTGTATCATTGTCAATTTCCTTCATCAGTGCTTTATAGTTTTCAGAGTATAGGTCTTTCACCTCCTTGGTTAAGTTTATTCTTAGGTATTTTTTTGGATGCAATTTTAAATGGGATTGTTTTTAAACTTTCTGATATTTCATTATTAGTGTGTAGAAACACAACAGATTTCTGTATATTAATCTTATATCCTGCAGCTTTGCCAAATTCTTTTATCAGTTCTAATAGTTTTTTGGTGGAGACTTTTAAGGTTCTCTATATAGAGTATCATGACATCTGCAAATAGTGACTTTTTTACCTCTTCCCTTCCAATTTGGATACCTTTTATTTCTCTTTCTTGTCTGATTGCTGTGGCTAGGACTTCCAATACTATATTAAATAAAAGCAGCAAGGGTTGGTATCCTCATCTTCCTAAATTTACCAGGAAGGCTTTCAGATTTTCACCACTGAGTATAATGTTGGCTGTGAGTTTGTCATAAATGGCCTTTATTATGTTGAGGTATGTTCCCTCTATAGCCACTTTGATGAGAGTTTTTTTTTTTTATCATGAATGGATGTTGAATTTTGTCAAATGCTTTTTCAGTGTCTATTGAGATGATCATGTGGTTTTTGTTTTTCCTTCTGTTAATGTGTTGTATCACATTGATTCATGTGTGTGTGTTGAACCATCCTGTGACCCTGGGATAAATCCAACTTAATCATAGTGTATGATCCTTTTTATGTATTGTTGGATTCAGCTTGCTAATATTTTGTTGAGGATTTATGTTCATATAAATATATTCATTAAAAATGTTGGCCAAATGTAAAATAGATTGCTAGTGGGAAGCAGCCGCATAGCACAGGGAGATCAGCTCGGTGCTTTGTGACCACCTAGAGGGTTGGGATAGGGAGAGTGGGAGGGAGGGAGATGCAAGAGGGAAGAGATGTGGGGATATATGTTTATGTATAACTGATTCATTTGGTTATAAAGCAGAAACTAACACACCATTGTAAAGCAGTTATACTCCAATAAAGATGTTAAAAAAAAAAAAAAAGGTTGGCCTGCAGTTTTCTCTTTTTTTGGTAGTATCTTGGTCTGCTTTTGGTATCAGGGTAATGGTGGCCTCATAGAATGAATTTGGAGTGTTCCTTCCTCTTTAGGTTTTTGGAATAATTTGAAAAGAACAGGTGTAAGTTCTTCATATGTTTGGTATTCCCCAGTGAGTTTGTCTGGTTCTGGACTTTTGTTTGCAGGATTTTTTTTTTAAATTACAGATTCTATATCATATTCAGCAATCGATCTATTCAAGTATTCTGTTTCTTCTTGACTAAGTCTTGGTAGGCTATATGTTTCTGGAGATTTGTTCATTTCTTCTAGGTTGTCCAATTTGTTGGCATATAACTGTTCATAGTATTCTCTTATGGTTTTTTTGTATCTCTGTCCTATCAATTGTTATTTCTCCTCTTTCATTTCTTGTTTATTTATTTATTTGGCTCCTCTTTCATTTCTTCTTGGTGAGCCTAGCTAAAATTTGTCAATTTTCTTTATGTTTTCAGAAAACCACCTCTTGGTTTCATTGATCTTTTCTATTTTTTTGATCTCTATTTTATTTATTTCCTTTTTGATCCTTATTATTTCCTTCCTTCTGCTGACTTGGACTTTGTTCTTTTGCTAATTCTTTTGGGTGGTAGGTTGTTTACTTGCCATTTTTCTTGTTTCTTGAGGAGGGCCTGTATCTTTATGAACTTTCCTCTTAGAACTGCTTTTGCTGCATCCTATGGATTTTATAAAGTTGTGTTTTCATTTTCATTTGTCTTGAGGTATTTTCTGATTTCCTCCTTGATTTTATGATTGACCCATTGGTTTTTTAATAGAATCTGGTCATGTTTTTGAGACTCCATGTGTTTGTACTTTTCCCCTTTTTCTTTCTGTAGTTGACTTCTAGTTTTATACTTTGTGGTCGGGAAAAAAGTGCTTGATATAATTTCTATCCTCTTAACGTTGTTGAGGCTTGTTTTATGACCTAGTATGTGATCTATCCTGGAGAACATTTTATATGCACTTGAAAAGAAGGTGTATTCTGGTTTTTTAAGATGTAATGTCCTATAGATATTAATTAAGTCCAGCTGGTTTATTGTGTCATTAGAGACTTCTGTTGCCTTACTTGTTCTCTGTCTGGATGATCTGTTCATTGATGTCAGTGCAGTGTTAAAGTTCTCTACTATTATTGTGTTATTGTTGGTTTCTTCCTTTGTCTGTTAGTGTTTGCTTTATCTGTTTAGGTGCTCCTGTTTTGGGTGTATTTGTTAACAAGTATAATGCCCTCTTTTTGTATTGATCCCTTTATCATTATATAATGCCCTTCTTTGTCTTCTGTTAAAGGTTTTGTTTTAAAGTCTTCTTTTCCTGATATGAGAATTGCTATCCCTGATTTCTTGTCATTTCCACTTGCATGACATATCTTTTTCTGTCCCCTCACTTTCAGTATGTGTGTGCCTTTTGCATTGAAGTGAGTCTCTTATAGGCAGCATGTTGAAGGGTCTTGTTCTTTTATCCAGTCAGCCAGCCTGTGTCTTTTGATTGGAGCATTTAGTCCATTGACATTTAAAGTAATTATTGATAGGTATGCACTTATTCCATTAAACATTAATCTTATATCCAGTAAACTTGCTGAACTCACATAATAGTTTTAATAATTTGTCCTTAAATCTTAGATTTTCTACTTACGTAGTCACTACTTCTGTTAATAATAGTTTTGATTCTTTTTTCAATCTTTACACCATTGATTGATTGACTGCACTTACAATTTTTTTTCTTTCTGAGTATAATCACTTAAAGGTTATAAATTTCCTCTAAACATAAGATTTAGCTACACATCACAGTTTGATAGGTAACTCACAATTTGACAGGTAATTGAGTTTTCCAAGTACACTTTATTCTTTCACATATTAATTATTTAGAAATGTGTTCTTAAACTTACAAATGATAATATTTACTTAAGATTTTTAATTTTTATTAAACTTTACTTTTGTGATCAGAGGGTTATGCCTCTGATACAAGTACTTCAAAATCTTTTGAGATATGATCTGTGTACTAAAATGTCATCAATGTGATGTGCTTTTGAAAACAATGCATATTTTCTAACTGTCATATAGAATATACTTAATCAAGTTTGATAATTATGTTGTTCAAAACTTCTATATTTAAATTAAAGCTTTTTTAAAAAAAATCTGCTTGATGCATCAATTACTGGGAGAGAAAAATAAAAATCTCTTACTCTGGTGGATTTGTAAATTTCTCCATATAATTCTGTGTTGAATCTGTAGATCAGTTTGGGGAGTATTGCCATCTTATAATATTAAGTCTTTTGATCTATAAGCATGGGATGTTTTTCCATTTATTTATATCTTTAGTTCTTTTCAACAGTATTTTGTAGTTTTGAGAGTGTAAGTGTTTTTTGTTTTTAGTTGTGGTAAAAACACATTACATAAAATTTACCATCTCAACCATTGTTAAGTGTACACTTTTAGTGGAGTTAAGCATGTTCAAATTATTATGCCATAGATCTCTATACTTTTTTCATCTTGCAAGCTAAAGCTTGTACTCATTAAGCAACAGCTCTTCCATTCCCCTTTCCCCAGCCCCTGGCAACCACTATTCTACTTTCTGTTTCTATAAATTTGATTACTTTAGGTAGTTCATATAAGTGGAATCATATACTATTTGTCTTGCTGTGACTAGCTTATTTCACTTAGCATAATGTCCTCTAGTTTCTTCCATGTTGTAGCCTGTGACAAGATTTCCTTCCTTTCTAAGGCTGAATAATATTTCATTGTATATATATACAATTTTACCTGTTCATGCCTTGATTAACAGATAAAATTGTTCCATATTTTACCTGTTCATCCTTTGATAGACATATGAGCTGTATCTACCTTTTGGCTGTTGTGAATAAAGATGCTATGACCATGGGTATGTGAATATCTCTTCCAAGATCCAGCTTTCAGTTCTTTTGGTTATATATCCAGAAGTGGTTTGTTGGACAATAGGGCAACATTGGTTATTTTCTTTCTTTCTTTTTTAACAGTAGCCAACTAATGGGTGTGAGATGATTTCTCAGTTGTGGTTTTGTTTTGCATTTCTAATAATTAGTGATATTGAGCACTTTTTAATATGTTTGCTGGCCATTTTATATATCATCTTTGAAGAAATGTCTATTCAAGTCTTTGTTCATATTTTAATTGGGTTATTTGTTTATTTGTTATTGAATTGTAGGAGTTCTTTATATATGCTGGATATTAACCCCTTATTGCATATGTGGTTTGGAAATACTTTGTCCCATTCATAGGTTACATAAGTTTAAAAGTTTGATGTGGTCTCATTTGTCTATTTTTACTTTTGTTGCCTGTGTTTTTGGTGTCATATTCAAGGACTAATTGCCAAATTCAGTGTCATGAAGCTTTTCCCCTATATTTTCTTTAAGTATTATAGTTTTAGGTCTTACGTTTAGGTCTTTAATCCATTTAGAGATAATTTTCATATATTGTGAAAGATAAGGGTCAAACTTTATTCTTTTGCATGTGGATATCCAGTTTTCCCATCACCACTTATTTAAGAGACTGTCTTTTTCCCATTGTATATCCTTGACACCTTTATTGAAGATGCGTTGACTGTATGTGTGTGGGTTTATTTCTGGGCTATTTTGTTCGGTTTTGTCTTCATGCCAGCACCACACTGTTTTAATTACTGTAGCTTTGTAATATATTTAAATTCAGGAAATGTGATAGCTCCAGCTTTGTTCTTCTTCCTCAAGATTGTTCTGGCTATTCTATGTCCTTTGTAGTTCCATACGAATTTTAGGGTATTTTTTCTAAGTCTGAAAAAATGCCATTGGGATTTTGATAAGGATTGCTCAGAATTGGTAGATCACATTGAGTAGTAGGGACATCTTAATCGTATTAATTCTTCCAATCTGTGAACACTATGAATGGATGAATCTATGAATGGATGTCCTTCCATTAATTCGTGTCTTCTTTAATTTCATTCATAAATGTTTTGAAGTTTCCAGTATACAAGTCTTTCACCTCATTAGTTGAGTTTACTCCTAAGCACTTTATTCTTTTTAATGCTATTGCAAATGGGATTTTATTTTTAGGGTAGTTCACTGTTAGTGTATAGAGATACAACTGAGTTTTTAATATTTATTTTGTATCCTACAACTTTTCTTTTTTTTTTAATCTCCTCATATTCCTTGTTTATTGAACAGAACCATTCCATTTGTCATTGTTTTATATAATATGCATTTTTTGAACATATTTATTTATTTTTTATACAGCAGGTACTTATTAGTTATCTGTTTTATACCTATTAGTATATATATGTCAATCCCAATCTCCCAATTCGTCCCACCACCACCACCCCTCCTCACTTCCCCCCTTGGTGTCCATACGTTTGTTCTCTACATCTGTGTCTCTATTTCTGCCTTGCAAACTGGTTCATCTGTACCATTTTTCTAGATTCCACATATATGCATTAATATACGATATTTGTTTTTCCCTTTCTGACTTACTTCACTCTGTATGACAGTCTCTAGGTCCATCCACGTCTCTACAACTGACCCAGATTTGTTCCTTTCTATGGCTGAGTAATATTCCATTGTATATATGTACCACAACTTCTTTATCCATTCGTCTGTCGTTGGGCACATAGGTTGCTTCCATGACCAGGTTATGGTCAATAGTGATGCAGTGAACATTGGGGTGCATGTGTCTTTTTTTTTTTAAATAAATTTATTTATTTATTTTTGGCTGTGTTGGGTCTTTGTTGCTGCTTGCGGGCTTTCTCTAGTTGCAGGGAGAGGGGGCTACTCTTCATTGTGGTGTGCAGGCTTCTCATTTCAGTGGCTTCTCTTGTTGCAGAGCACGGGCTCTAGGCATGCGGGCTTCAGTAGTTGTGGCACACAGGCTCAGTAGTTGTGGCTCATGAGCTCTAGAGTGCAGGCTCAGCAGTTGTGGCGCACGGGCTTAGTAGCTCTGCAGCATGTGGGATCTTCCCGGACCAGGGCTCAAACCCATGTCCCCTGCATCGGCAGGCGGACTCTCAACCACTGCGCCACCAGGGAAGCCCTATTTTTTGTTTTTTAAGGAACCACCATACTGTTCTCAATAGTGGCTGTATCAATATACATTCCCACCAACAGTGCAAGAGGGTTCCCTTTTCTCCACACCCTCTCCAGCATTTGTTGTTTGTAGATTTAGTGATGTTGCTCATTCTAACCGGTGTGAAGTGATACCTCATTGTAGTTTTGATTTGCATTTCTCTAATAATTCGTGATGTTGAGCAGCTTTTCATGTGCCTCTTGGCCATCTGTAGGTCTTCTTTGGAGAGATGTCTATTTAGGTCTTCTGCCCATTTTTAGATTGGGTTCTTTGTTTTTTTAATATTGAGCTTCATGAGCTGTTTGTATATTTTGGAGATTAATCCATTGTCCATTAATTCGTTTGAAAATATTTCCCCTCATTCTGAGGTTTGACTTTTTGTCTTATTTATAGTTTCCTTTGCTGTGCAAAAGGTTTTAAGTTTCATTAGGTCCCATTTGTCTATTTTTGTTTTTATTTCCATTACTCTAGGAGGTGGGTCAAAAAAGATCTTGCTGTGATTTATGTCAAAGAGTGTTCTTCCTATGTTTTCCTATAAGAGTTTTATAGTGTCTGGTCTTACATCTAGGTCTTTAATCCATTTTGAGTTTACTTTTGTGTATGGTGTTAGGGAGTGTTCTAATTTCATTCTTTTACATGTAGCTGTCCAGTTTTCCCAGCACCACTTATTGAAGAGACTCTCTTTTCTCCAGTGAATATCCTTGCCTCCTTTGTCATAGATTAGTTGACCATAGGTACATGGCTTTATCTCTGGGCTTTCTATCCTGTTCTGTTGATCTGTATATCTGTTTTTGTACCAGAACCATTCTGTCTTGATTACTGTAGCTTTGTATAGTCTGAAGTCACGGAGTCTGATTCCTCCATCTCCGTTTTTCCCCCTCAAGACTGCTTTGGCTATTCGGGGTCTTCTGTGTCTCCATACAAATTTTAAGATTTTTTGTTCTAGTTCTGTAAAAAAATGCCACTGGTAATTTTATAGGGATTGCATGGAATCTGTAGATTGCTTTGGGTACTATAGTCATTTTCACAATTTTTCCAATCCAAGAACATAGTATATCTCACCATCTGTGTCATCTTTGATTTCTTTCATCAGTGTCTTATAGTTTTCTGAGTACAGGCCTTTTACCACCTTAGGTAGGTTTATTCCTAGGTATTTTATACTTTTTGTTGCAGTGGTGAATGGGATTGTTTCCTTAAGTTCTCTTTCTGATCTTTCATTGTTAGTGTATAGGAATGCAAGAGATTTCTGTGCATTAATCTTGTATTTTGTAACTTTACCACATTCATTGATTAGCTCTAATAGTTTTCTGGTGGCACCTTTAGAATTATCTATATATAGTATCATGTCATCTGCAAACAGTGACAGCTTTACTTCTTCTTTTCCAATTTGTATTCCTTTTATTTCTTTTACTTCTCTGATTGCCATGGCTAGGACTTGCAAAACTATGTTGAATAATAGTGGCAAGAGTGGACGTCCTTATCTTGTTCCTGATGTTAGAGGAAATGCTTTCAGTTTTTCACCATTGAGAATGATGTTTGCTGTGGGTTTCTCGTATATGGCCTTTATTATGTTGAGGTAGGATCCCTGTATGCCCACTCTCTGGAGAGTTTTTATCCTAAATGGGTGTTGAATTATGTCAAAAGCTTTTTTTTTTAACATCTTCATTGGAGTATAATTGCTTTACAATGGTGTGTTAGTTTCTGCTTTATAATGAAGTGAATCAGTTATACATATATATATGTTCCCATATCTCTTCCCTCTTGCAGCTTCCTCCCTCCTAACCTCCCTATCCCACCCCGCTAGGTGGTCACAAAGCACCGAGCTGATCTCCCTGTGCTATGGGGCTGCTTCCCACTAGCTATTTAGTTTACATTAGGTATTGTATATATGTCCATGCCACTCTCTCACTTTGTCACAGCTTACCTTTACCCCTCCCCATATCCTCAAGTCCATGCTCCAGTAGGTCTGTGTCTTTATTCCCATCTTACCCCTAGGTTCTTCATGACCTTTTTTTTTTTTCTTAGATTCCATATATATATGTTAGCATACGGTATTTCTTTTCCTCTTTTTGACTTACTTCACTCTGTATGACAGACTCTAGGTCCATCCACCTCACTTCAAATAACTCAATTTCGTTTCTTTTTATGGCTGAGTAATATTCCATGGTATATATGTGCCACATCTTCTTTATCCATTCATTTGTCGTTGGACACTTAGGTTGTTTCCATGTACTGGCTATTGTAAATAGGGCTGCAATGAACATTTTGGTACATGACTCTTTTTGAATTATGGTTTTCTCAGGGTATTTTCCCAGAAGTGGGGCTGCTGGGTCATATGGTAGTTCTATTTGTAGTATTTTAAGGCGCCTCCATACTGTTCTCCATAGTGGCTGTATCAATTTACATTCCCACCAACAGTGCAAGAGTGTTCCTTTTTCTCCACACCCTCTCCAGTATTTATTGTTTCTGGATATTTTGATGATGGCCATTCTGACTGGTGTGAGATGATATCTCACTGTAGTTTTGATTTGCATTCTCTAATGATTAATGATGTTGAACATCCTTTCATGTGTTTGTTGGCAATCTGTATATCTTCTTTGGAGAAATGTCTATTTATGTCTTCTACCCATTTTTGGATTGGGTTGTTAGTTTTTTGTTATTGAGCTGTATGAGCTGCTTGTAAATCTTGGAGATGAATCCTTTGTCAGTTGCTTCATTTGCAAATATTTTCTCCCATTCTGAGGGTTGTCTTTTGGTCTTGTTTATGGTTTCCTTTGCTGTGCAAAACCTCTTAAGTTACATTAGGTCCCATTTGTTTATTTTTGTTTTTATTTCCATTTCTCTAAGAAGTGGGTCAAAAAGGATCTTGCTGTGATGTATGTCATAGAGTGTGCTGCCTATGTTTTCCTCTAAGAGTTTGATGGTTTTTGGCCTTACATTTAGGTCTTTAATCCATTTTGAGTTTATTTTTGTGTATGGAGTGTTCTAATTTCATACTTTTACATGTACCTGTCCAGTTTTCCAAGCACCACTTATTGAAGAGGCTGTCTTTTCTCCACTGTATATTCTTGCCTCCTTTATCAAAAATAAGGTGACCATATGTGCGTGGGTTTATCTCTGGGCTTTCTATCCTGTTCCATTGATCTATCTTTGTGTTTTTGTGCCAGTACCATACTGTCTTGATTACTGTAGCTTTGTAATATAGTCTGAAGCCAGGGAGCCTGATTCATTCAGCTCCATTTTTTGTTCTCAAGATTTCTTTGGTTTTTCGGGGTCTTTTGTGTTTCCATACAAATTGTGTAATTTTTTGTTCCAGTTCTGTGAAAAATACCAGTGGTACTTTGATAGGGATTGCATTGAATCTGTAGATTGCTTTGGGCAGTAGAGTCATTTTCACAATGTTGATTCTTCCAATCCAAGAACAGGGTATATGTCTCCATCTATTTGTGTCATCTTTTATTTCTTTCATCAGTGTCTTATAATTTTCTGCATACAGGTTTTTTGTCTCCTTAGGTAGGTTTATTCTTAGGTATTTTATTCTTTTTGTTGCAGTGGTAAATGGGAGTGTTTTCTTAATTTCACTTTCAGATTTTTCATTGTTAAGTGTATAAGAATGCCAGAGATTTCTGTGCATTAATTTTGTATCCTGCTACTTTACCAAATTCATTGATTAGCCCTAGGAGTTTTCTGGTAGCATCTTTAGGATTCTCTATGTATAGTATCATGTCATCTGCAAACAGTGACAGCTTTACTTCTTCTTTTCTGATTTGGATTCCTTTTATTTCTTTTTCTTCTCTGATTGCTGTGGCTGAAACTTCCAAAACTATGTTGAATGAGTATGGTGAGGGTGGGCAGCCTTGTCTTGTTCCTGATCTTAGTGGAAATGGTTTCAGTTTTTCACCATTGTGGACGATGTTGGCTGTGGGTTTGTAATATATGGCCTTTATTATGTTGAGGAAAATTCCCTCTATGCCTACTTTCTGCAGGGTTTTTTTTTTTTAATCATAAATAGGTGTTGAATTTTGTCGAAAGCTTTCTCTGCATCTATTGAGATGATCATATGGTTTTTCTCCTTCAATTTGTTAATATGGTGTTATCACATTGATTTGCATATATTGAAGAATCGTTGCATTCCTGGCATAAACCCCACTTGATCATGGTGTATGATCCTTTTAATCTGCTGTTGTATTCTGTTTGCAAGTGTTTTGTTGAGGATTTTTGCATCTATGTTCATCAGTGATAT
Organism: Pseudorca crassidens; assembly: GCF_039906515.1. Classification (NCBI taxonomy): domain Eukaryota; kingdom Metazoa; phylum Chordata; class Mammalia; order Artiodactyla; family Delphinidae; genus Pseudorca; species Pseudorca crassidens. The sequence continues at coordinate 70,591,158 of NC_090302.1, read as the reverse complement.
TGGCCTGTAGTTTTCTTTCTTTGTGACATCTTTGTCTGGTTTTGGTGTCAGGGTGATGGTGGCCTCGTAGAATGAGTTTGGGAGTGTTCCTCCTTCTGCTGTATTCTGGAAGAGTTTGAGAAGCATAGATGTTAGCTCTTCTCTAAATGTTTGATAGAATTCCCCTGTGAAGCCATCTGGTCCTGGGCTTTTGTTTGTTGGAAGATTTTTTTTTTTTGCGGTACGCGGGCCTCTCACTGTTGTGGCCTCTCCCGTTGCGGAACACAGGCTCTGGACGCACAAGCTCAGCGGCCATGGCTCACAGGCCCAGCTTCTCCGTGGCATGTGGGATCCTCCCGGACCGGGGCACGAACCCGTATCCCCTGCTTCGGCAGGCGGATTCTCATCCACTGCGCCCCGAGGGAAGCCCCTGTTGGAAAATTTTTAATCACAGTTTCAATTTCAGTGCTTGTGATTGGTCTGTTCATGTTTTCCATTTATTCCTGGTTCAGTCTCTGCAGGTTGTGCATTTCTAAGAATTTGTTCATTTCTTCCAGGTTGTACATTTTATTAGCATAGAGTTGCTTGTAGTAATCTCTCATGATCCTTTGTATTTCTGCAGTGTCAGGTGTTACTTCTCCTTTTTCATTTCTAATTCTATTGATTTGAGTCCTCTCCCACTTTTTCTTGATGAGTCTGGCTAATGGTTTATCAATTTTGTTTATCTTCTCAAAGAACCAGCTTTTAGTTTTATTGATCTTTGCTATAGTTTCCTTCATTTCTTTTTCATTTATTTCTGATCTGATCTTTATGGTGTCTTTCCTTCTCCTAACTTTGGGGATTTTTTTTCCTTCTTTCTCTAATTGCTTTCAGTGCAAGGTTAGGTTGTTTATTTGAGATGTTTCCTGTTTCTTAAGGTAGGATTGTATTGCTATAAACTTACCTCTTGGAACTGCTTTTGCTGCATCCCATAGCTTTTGGGTCGTCGTGTCTCCATTGTTATTTGCTTCTAGGTATTTTTTTATTTCTTCTTTGATTTCTTCAGTGATCACTTCGTTATTAAGTAGTGTATTGTTTAGCCTCCATGTGTTTGTATTTTTTACAGATCTTTTCCTGTAATTGATATGTAGTCTCATAGCATGGTCAGAAAAGATACTTGATACGATTTCAATTTTCTTAAATTTACCAAGGCTAGATTTGTGACCCAAGATATGATCTGTCCTGGAGAATGTTCTATGAGCACTTGAGAAAAATGTGTATTTTGTTGTTTTTGGATGGAATGTCCTATAAATATCAATGAAGTCCATCTTGTTTAATGTATCATTTAAAGCTTGAGTTTCCTTATTTATTTTCATTTTGGATGATCTGTCCATTATTGAAAGTGGGGTGTTAAAGTCCCCTACTATGATTGTGTTACTGTCCATTTCCCTTTTTATGGCTGTTAGTATTTGCCTTATGTATTGAGGTGCTCCTATGTTGGGTGCATAAATATTTACAAATGTTATATCTTCTTTTTGGATCGATCCATTGATCATTATGTATTGTCCTTCTTTGTCTCTTTTAATAGTCTTTATTTTAAAGTCTATTTTGTCTGATATGAGAATTGCTACTCCAGCTTTCTTCTGGTTTCCATTTGCATGGTATATCTTTTTTCCATCCCCTCACTTTCAGTCTGTATGTGTCCCTAGGTCTAACGTGGGCCTCTTGTAGACAGCATATATATGGGTCTTGGTTTTGTATCCATTCAGCCAGTCTATGTCTTTTGGTGGGAGCATTTAATCCATTTACTTTTAAGGTAATTATCGATATGTATGTTCCTATTCCCATTTTCTTAGTTGTTTTGGGTTTGTTATTGTAGGTTTTTTCCTTCTCTTGTGTTTCGTGCATAGAGAAGTTCCTTTAGCATTTGTTGTAAAGCTGGTTTGGTGGTGCTGAACTCTCTCAGCTTTTGCTTGTCTGTAAAGGTTTTAATTTCTCCATCAAATCTGAATGAGATCCTTGCTGGGTAGAGTAATCTTGTTTGTAGGTTTTTCCCCTTCATCACTTTAAATATGTCCTGCCACTCTCTTCTGGCTTGCAGAGTTTCTGCTGAAAGATCAGTTGTTAACCTTATGGGGATTCCCTTGTGTATTATTTGTTGTTTTACCCTTTCAGCTTTTAATATGTTTTCTGTGTACTTAATTTTTGATAGTTTAATTAATATGTGTCTTGGCATGTTTCTCCTTGGATTTATCCTGTATGGGACTCTCTGTGCTTCCTTGACTTGATTAACTATTTCCTTTCCCATATTAGGGAAGTTTTCAACTATAATCTCTTCAAATATTTTCTCAGTCCCTTTCTTCTTCTCTTCTTCTTCTGGTACCCCTATAATTCGAATGTTGGTGCGTTTAATGTTGTCCCAGATCTCTGAGACTGTCCTCAGTTCTTTTCATTCTTTTTTCTTTATTCTGCTCTGCAGTAGTTATTTCCACTATTTTGTCTTCCAGATCACTTATCCATTCTTCTGCCTCAGTTATTCTGCTATTGATTCCTTCTAGAGTATGTTTAATTTCATTTATTGTGTTGTTTATCGTTGCTTGTTTCCTCTTTAGTTCTTCTAAGTCCTTGTTATATGTTTCTTGCATTTTCTCTATTCTATTTCCAAGATTTTGGATCATCTTTACTATGATTATTCTGAATTCTTTTTCAGGTAGACTGCTTATTTCCTCTTCATTTGTTAGGTCTGGTGGGTTTTTACCTTCTTCATCTGCTGTGTGTTTCTGTCTTTTTATTTTGCTTATCTTACTTTGTTTGGGGTCTCCTTTTCACAGGCTGCAGGTTCATAGTTCCCGTTGTTTTTAGTGTCTGTCCCCAGTGGCTATGGTTGGTTCAGTGGGTTGTGTAGGTTTCCTGGTGGAGGGGACTAGTACCTGTGTTCTGGTGGATGAGGCTGGATCTTGTCTTTATGGTGGGCAGGTCCATGTCTGGTGGTGTGTTTTGGGGTGTCTGTGGACTTATGATTTTAGGCAGCCTCTCTGCCAATGGATGGGGCTGTGTTCCTGTCTTGCTGGTTGTTTGGCATAGGGTGTCCAGCACTGTAGCTTGCTGGTCGTTGAGTGAACCTGGGTCTTGGTGTTGAGATGGAGATCTCTAGGAGAGTTTCGCCATTTGATATTACGTGGAGCTGGGAGGTCCCTTGTGGGCTAGTGTCCTGAAGTTGGCTCTCCCACCTCAGTGGTACAGCCCTGATGCGTGGCTGGAGCACCAAGAGCCTGTCCTCCACATGGCTCAGAATAAAAGGGAGAAAACATAGAAAGAAAGGAAGGAAGAAAGGAAGAGAGGAAGAAAGGAAGGAAGGAAGGAAGGAAGGAAGGAATGGAGAAAGTAAAGTAAAGTAAGATAAAATAAAGTTATTAAAATAAAAATTATTAAGGAAAAAAATTTAAAAAGTAAAAAGAAAATGGACGGACAGAACCCTAGGACAAATGGTGAATGCAAAGCCATACAGACAGTATCTCACACAGAAGCATACACATACACACTCACAAAAAGAAGAAAAGGGGAAAAAATAATCCATCTTGCTCCCAAAGTCCACCTCCTCAATTTGGGATGATTCCTTGTCTATTCAGGTATTCCACAGATGCAGGATCTTCTTCCACAGATCAAGTTGATTGTGGAGCTTTAATCCGCTGCTTCTGAGGCTGCTGGGAGAAATTTCCCTTTCTCTTCTTTGTTCTCACGGCTCCCAGGGTTCAGCTTTGGATTTGGCCCCGCCTTTGCGTGTAGGTCGCCTGAGGGCGTCTCTTCGTTGCTCAGACAGGACAGGGTTAAAGGAGCAGCTGATTTAGCGGCTCTGTCTCACTCAGGCCCAGTGGGAGGGAGGGGTTCGGATGCGGGGTGAGCCTGCTGCGGCAGAGGGTGGCGTGATGGTGTACCAGCCTGGGGCGCACTGTGCATTCTCCCGGGGAAGTTGTCCGTGGATCACGGGACCCTGGCAGTGGCAGGCTGCACAGGCTCCAGGGAGGACAGGTGTGGAAAGTAACCTGTGCTCGCACACAGGCTTCTTGGTGGCAGCAGCAGCAGCCTTAGCGTCTCATGCCCGTCTCTGGGGTCTGTGCTGATAGCCGCGGCTTGCGCCCGTCTCTGGAGATCCTTTAAGCGGCACTCTTAATCCCCTCTCCTCGCGCACCAGGAAACAAGGAGGCAAGAAAAAGTCTCTTGTCTCTGTGGCAGCTCCAGACTTTTCCGGGACTCCCTCCCGGCTAGCTGTGGAGCACTAACCCCTTTAGGCTGTGTTCACGCCGCCAACCCCAGCTCTCTCCCTCCATCTGACGGAAGCCCGATCCTCAGCTCCCAGCCCCCGCCCGTCCCGGCGGGTGAGCAGGTAAGCCTCTCGGGCTGGTGAGTGCTGGTCGGCACCGATTCTCTGTGCGGGAATCTCTCCGCTTTGCCCTCCGCACCCCTGTTGTTGCGCTCTCCTCCGTGGCCCTGAAGCTTACCCGCTCTGCCACCCGCAGTCTCTGCCCGCGAAGGGACTTCTAGTGTGTGGAAACCTTTCCTCCTTCACAGCTCCCTCCCATTGGTGTGGGTCCCGTCCCTATTCTTTTGTCTCTGTTTTTTCTTTTTTCTTTTGCCCTACCCACGTACGTGGGGAGTTTCCTGCATTTTGGGAGGTCTGAGGTCTTCTGCCAGCATTCAGTGGGTGTTCTATAGTAGCAGTTCCACGTGTAGATGTATTTCTGATGTATCTATGGGGAGGAAGGTGATCTCCGCATCTTACTCTTCTGCCATCTTCTCAAATCCCCTGTCAAAAGCTTTTTCTGCAGTTGTTGAGATGGTCATATAGTTTTTATTCATCAGTTTGTTAATATGGTGTATCACATTGATTTATTTGTATATGTTGAAGAATCCTTTCATCCCTGGGATAAATCCCACTTGATCATGGTGTTTGATCCTTTTAATGTGTTGTTGGAGTCTGTCTGCTAGTATTTTGTTGAGGACTTTTGCATCTATATTCTTCAGTGATATTGGTCTGTAATTTTCTTTTTTTGTAGTATCCTTGACTGGTTTTGGTATCAGGGTGATGGTGGCCTCATAAAATGAGTTTGGGAGTGTTCCTTCCTCTGCAATTTTTTGGAAGAGTATGAGAAGGATGGGTGTTAGCTCGTCTCTAAATGATAGAATTCACCTGTGAAGTCATCTGGTCCTGGACTTTTGTTTGTTGGAAGATTTTTAATCACAGTTTCAATTTCAGCACTTGTGATTGGTCTGTTCATATTTTCTGTTTCTTTCTGGTTCAGTCTTGGAAGGTTATACCTTTCTAAGAATTTGTCCATTTCTTCCAGGTTGTCCATTTTATTGGCATAGAGTTGCCTGTAGTAGTCTCTTATGATGCTTTATATTTCTGTGGTGTCTGTTGTAACTTCTCCTTTTTCATTTCTAATTTTATGGATTTGAGTCCTCTCCCTCTTTTTCTTGTTGAGTCTGGCTATAGTTTTATCTATTTTGTTTATGTTCTTAAAGAACCAGCTTTTAGTTTTATTGATTTTTGCTATTGTTTTCTTTGTTTCTATTTCATTTACTTCTACTCTGATCTTTATGTTTTCTTTCCTTCTACTAACTTTGGGTTTTGTTTGTTCTTATTTCTGTAGTTCCTTTAGGTGTAAGGTTAGATTGTTTATTTGAGATTTTTCTTGTTTTTTTTGCTAGGATTGTATTGCTATAAACTTCCCTGTTAGAACTGTTTTTGCTGCATCCGGTAGGTTTTGGATCATTGTGTTTTCATTATCTTTTGTCTCTAGGTATTTTTTGATTTCCATTTTGATTTCTTCAGTGATGTCTTGGTTATATAGTAATGTATTTTTTAGCCTCCATGTGTTTTTGTTTTTTACGTTTTTCTCCCTGTAATTGATTTCTAATCTCATAGTGTTGTGGTCAGAAAAGATACTTGATATGATTTCAATTTTCTTAAATTTAGTGAGGCGTGATTTGTGACCCAGGATGTGATCTGTCCTAGAGAATTATTTGTGGGCACTTGAGAAGAAACTCTAATTTGCTGTTTTTGGATGGAATGTCCTATAAGTATCAATTAAATCTATCTGGTCTTCTGTGTCATTTAAAGCTTGTTTTTCCTTATTAATTTTCTGTTTGGATGATCTGTCCATTGGTGTAAGTGAGGTGTTAAAGTCCCCCACTCTTATTGTGTTACTGTCAATTTCCTCTTTTATAGCTGTTAGCAATTGCCTTATGTATTGAGGTGCTCCTGTGTTGGGTGCATATATATTTATAATTGTTATATCTTCTTGGATTGATCCCTTTATCATTATGTAGTGTCCTTCTTTGTCTCTTGTAACATTCTTTATTTTAAAGTCTACTTTATCTGATATGAGTACTGCTACTTCAGCTTTCTTTTGATTTCCATTTGCATGGAATCTCTTTTTCCATCCCCTCACTTTCAGTCTGTATGTGTCCCTAGGTCTGAAGTGGGTCTCTTGTAGACAGCATATATACGGGTCTTGTTTTTGTATCCATTCAGCCAGTCTGTGTCTTTCAGTTGGAGCATTTAATCCATTCACATTTAAGGTGATTATAGATATGTATGTTCCTATTACCATGTTTTTAATTATTTTGGGTTTTTTTTTTGTTGTTGTTGTTAAAAAAAAGACACATTTATTTAGCGTCACGATCAGACTATTACATTTAGTAATCAACAGCATGGGTGCAAAAAAAAAAAAATCTACATTAAAACCCTTTGTTGGAATGCTTTACACTTTCCACAGAACAGAAACTAAAATAACCTGTTATACAATTAGTCACAAATACAGTCCTCGAGTTTTTTTGCCCATACACATGAGTATTGTCTAAAACATGTCTTCTTTGTAGCAGCTAGGCCCTGCCACCACTGTGCTTGGCTGAGCTCACAAATCTGTTGTAACCTGTAGCTTCCCTGTCACTTCTCTGGCTCTCCTCTCCTGCTAAGCGTTGTTTCCTGGCAGTAATCAAAACCTTCTGCCACTGCCATAGCTACTGCTGCTGCTGGAACCACCATAGCCACCTTGGTTTCGGGGTTTGGCAAAGTATTGGCCTCCACCACCATAGGGGCCAGAACTTCTGCCTCCAAAGTTTCCTTCTTTCATGGGTCCAAAATTTGAAGACTGATTGTTGTAGCTGCCAAAATCGTTGTAGCTTCCACCACCTCCAAAATTGCTTCCATCATTACCAAATCCATTATAGGCGTCCCCACTGCCACCATATCCACCACCACCGCGGCTGCCACCAAAGCCACCTCGACCACTGAAGTTTCCTCCACAACCAAAGTTGTCATTCCCATCAAAACCACCTCCACGACCACCACCAAAGTTTCCAGAACCACTTCGACCTCTTTGGCTGGATGAAGCACTAGCCATCTCTTGCTTAGATAGGGCTTTCCTTACTTCACAGTTGTGGCCATTCTCAGTGTGGTATTTCTGAATGACAATCTTGTCTACAGAGTCATGATCATCAAAGGTTACAAAAGCAAAGCCTCTCTTTTTGCCACTGCCTCGGTCAGTCATGATTTCAATCACTTCAATTTTCCCATACTGTTCAAAATAATCTCTTAGATGATGTTCTTCAGTATCTTCTTTAATGCCACCAACAAAAATCTTTTTCACAGTTAAGTGGGCACCAGGTCTTTGAGAATCTTCTCTTGAGACGGCCCTCTTTGGTTCCACAACTCTTCCATCCACCTTGTGTGGCCTTGCCTTCATGGCCGCATCCACCTCCTCCACAGTGGCATATGTGACAAACCCGAAGCCTCTGGAGCGTTTGGTGTTTGGATCCCTCATTACCACACAATCTGTGAGCGTTCCCCACTGCTCAAAATGGCTCCTCACACTCTCATCGGTTGTTTCAAAGCTCAAACCTCCGATGAAGAGCTTCCGCAGCTGTTCGGGCTCTTTGGGTGACTCTGACTTAGACATAACGGCAGTGGAGGGTGGGGGGAGACGTCAACGATGCTTACTCGGCGGCGTCCACGAGCAGAAAACTGGGTTTGTTTTTGTAGGTCCTTTTCTTCTCTTGTTTCCCCCTTAGAGAATTTCCTTTAGCATTTATTGTAGAGCTGGTTTGGTGGTGTTGAATTCTCTTAGCTTTTGCTTGCCTGTAAAGCTTTTGATTTCCCTGTTGAATCGGAATGTGATCCTTGCTGGGTAGAATAATCTTGGTTGTAGTTTCTTCCCTTTCATCACTTTAAATATATAGTGACACTCCCTTCTGGCTTGTAGAGTTTCTGCTGAGAAATCAGCTGTTAACCTTATGGGAGTTCCCTTGTACATTATTTGTCATTTTTCCTTTGTTGCTTTTAATTTTTTTCTTTGTGTTTAATTTTTGTCAGTTTGATTACTATGTGTCTCAGCATGTTTCTCCTTGGGTTATCCTGTATGGGACTCTCTGCGCTTCCTGGACTTGGGTGGCTATTTTCTTTCCCATGTTAGGAAAGTTTTTGACTATAATCTCTTCTAATATTTTCTTGGGTCCTTTTCCTCTATCTTCTCCTTCTGGGTCCCCAATAATGCGAATATTGGTGCGTTTAATGTTGTCCCAGAGGTCTCTTAGGCTTCTTCATTTCTTTTCATTCTTTTTTCTTTATTCTGTTCCACGGTAGTGAATTCCACCATTCTGTCTTCCAGGTCACTTATCGGTTCTTCTGCCTCAGTTATTCTGCTATTGATTCCTTCTAGTGTATTTTTCATTTCAGTTATTGTATTGTTCATATCTGTTTGTTCTTTAATTCTTCTAGGTCTTTATTAAACATTTCTTGCATCTTCTTGATCTTTGCCTCCATTCTTTTTCCGAGGTCCTGGATCATCTTCACTATCATTATTCTTAATTTTTTTTCTGGAAGGTTGCCTATCTTCACTTCATTTAATTGTTTTTCTGGGGTTTTATCTTGTTCCTTCATCTGGTACCTAGTCCTCTGCCTTTTCATTTTGTCTGTGTTTCTGTGAATGTGGTTTTCGTTCCACAGCCTGCAGGATTGTAGTTCTTCTTGCTTCTGCTGTCTACCCTCTGGTGGAATAGGCTGTCTAAGAGGCTTGTGTAAACTTCCTGATGGGAGGAACAGGTGGTGGGTAGAGCTGGCTGTTGCTGTGTTGGGCAGAGCTCAGAAAAACTTTAATCCGCTTGTCTGCTGATGGGTGGGGCTGGGTTCTCTCCCTGTTGGTTGTTTGGCCTGAGGCAACCCAGCACTGGAGCCTACCCTGCTCTTTGGTGATGCTAATGTCAGACTCTGGGAAGGGGGTCATGCCAAGGAGTACTTCCCAGAACGTCTGCTGCCAATTTCCTTGTCCCCATGTTGAGCCACAGCCACCCCTCGTCCCTGCAGGAGACCTTCCAACTCTAGCAGGTAGGTCTGGTTCAGTCTCCTGTGGGGTCACTGCTCCTTCCCTTGGGTCCTGATGTGCATACTACTTTGTGTGTGCTCTCCAAGAGTGGAGTCTCTGTTTTCCCCAGTCCTGTCAAAGTCCTGCAATCAAATCCCGCTTGCCTTCAAAGTCTGATTCTCTGGGAATTCCTCCTCCCATTGCCGGACCCCCAGGTTGGGAAGCCTGACGTGGGGCTCAGAACCTTCACTCCAGTGGGTGGACTTCTGTGGTATAAGTGTTCTCCAGTTTGTGAGTCACCAACTCAGCAATTATGGGATTTGATTTTATTGTGTTTTTGCCCCTCCTACCATTTCATTGCGGTTTCTCCTTTGTCCTTGGATGTGGGGTATCTTTTTTGGTGACTTCCAGTGGCTTCCTGTCGATGGCTGTTCAGCAGTTAGTTGTGATTCCGGTCCTCGCGTGAGAGGGAGTGAGCGCTCATCCTTCTACTCCACCATCTTGAACCAATCTCCAACTTTTCTGAATTAATTTATTCTAGCAGATTTTTTTTCTTTTTGGTCGTGTGTGTGTGTGTGTATTTTTTAGTCTAAGGTTTTCTACATATCACATTGTCTCATCTGCAAACAGAAATAATTTTACCTCTTGCTGTCCAGTTTGGATGCCCTCCCTTTCTCTCTCTCTCTCTCTCTCTCTCTCTCTCTCTCTCTCTGTGTGTGTAATTGCTGTGGCTAGGACTCATAGTACAATGTTGTATAGAGGTAAGAAGAATGGGTATCTTGCCTTGTTCCTGATCTTTTAGTTTCAGGGAAAGCTGTCTGGTTTTCACTGTTCAGTATGATGTTAATTGTGGGCTTTTTGTGTATGGTCTTTATTATGTTAAGGTATTTTCTGTCTATTCCTAATTTGTTGAGAATTTTATCATAAAATGTTATTGAATATTTTCAAAGCTTCTTCTGCATCTGTTGAAATGATCATTTTGGGTAGTGTTTTGATTTGTAATTTAATATCTTCATTTGTTATAGGTCTATTCAGATTGTCTTTTTCTTTTTGAGTTCATTTTAGTAGTTTGTATGTTTCTAGTACTTTGCCTATTTTAGCTAGGTTATCAAATTTGTTAGCATACAGTTGTTTTTAGTATTTGTTTTACAGTCCTTATTATTTCTGTAAGATCATTAGGAGTGTCCCTTCTTTCATTTCATTTCTAATTCTAGTAATTTGAGACTCACCTCTTTTGTCTTGATTAATGAAGCTAAAGTTTTGTCAATTTTTTTTAGAGAATCAGCTTTCTGTTTAAGTGATTTTCTTTATTATTTTTCTATCCTCTATTTCATTAATTTCCACTCTAAGCTGCTATTCTTTTCTTCTTGCTTTAGGTTTATTTCACTTTTCTTTTTCCAGTATCTTAAAATAGAAGTTTAGGTTATTGGTTTGAAATGTCATTTTTTTTGCAAAATAAGTATTTACAGCTATAAATGTCTTTGTGAGCACTGCTTTTGCTGCATCCCTTAAGTTTTGGTATGTGTCTTCATTTTTATTCATTTTGGAGTACTTTTAGAGTTCCTTTTTGATTTCTTCTTTGATGCATTGATTATTTAGGAGTATATTGTTTAATTCCCATACATTTCTGAATTTTCCAGTTTTTATTGCTATTGATTTCTAGTGTTGGAAAGCATATTTTAGTATCATGTCTATCCTTTTAATCTTTTAATTATTTCTATCCTGTCTTCTTCATTAAGACAATCTTTTTATTATTTCTGTCTTCTGCACTTTAAATTCATTGAGGTTTGTTTTATGGTCTATGGTCTGTCCTAGAGAATGTCCCATGTATACTTGGAAAGAATGTATATTCTGTTCCTGTTTTGTGGAGTGTTGTATGAATATTCTATAAATGGTTGGTTTATAGTGTTGTCCAAATCTTCTATTTCCTTGTTGATCTTCTAGCTCATTGTTCTATCTTTTATTGAAAGTGTAGTGTTGAAATCTTAAACTATTATTGCTTTTTAAAAAATACTTATTTTTTAATTTTGGCTGCGTCAGGTCTTAGTTGTTGTATGCAGATCTTTGTTGTGGCATGTGGGATCCTCCACTGTAGTGTGCAGGATCCTCATTGCAGCGCATGTGCTCTGTAGTTGCGGCACACGGGCTCTCTAGTTGTGGCCCGTGTGGTCAGTAGTTGTGGTGCACTGGTTTAGTTGCCCCGCAGCATTTGGGATCTTATTTCCCCCACCAGGGATCAAACCCACGTCCCCTGCATTGGGAGGTGGATTTTTAACCCCTGGACCACCAGGGAAGTCCCAAACTATTATTATTGACTTATCTCTTTCTCCCTTCATTTTCAGTTTTGCTTCATATGTTTTTATGTTCTATTAGGTGCACATTTGCTTATAATTGTTATGTCTTCCTCATGGATTGACTCTTTAATCATTATAAAATGTCACTCTACGTCTAGCAACATTTTTTTTTTTTTTGCGGTACGCGGGCCTCTCACTGTTGTGGCCTCTCCCGTTGCAGAGCACAGACTCCAGACGCACAGGCTCAGCGGCCATGGCTCACAGGCCCAGCTGCTACGTGGCATGTGGGATCTTCCCGGACTGGGGCACAAACCCGTGTCCCCTGCATTGGCAGGCGGACTCTCAACCACTGCGCCACCAGGGAAGCCCTAGCAACAACTTATTTGATTTTATTTTTGCGGTACGTGGGCCTCTCACTGTTGTGGCCTCTCCTGTTGCAGAGCACAGGCTCCGGACGCGCAGGCCCAGCAGCCACGGCTCACGGGCCCAGCCGCTTCACGGCACGTGGGATCCTCCCAGACCGGGGCACGAACCCGTGTCCCCTGCATCGGCAGGCAGACTCTCAACCACTGCGCCACCAGGGAAGCCCTAGCAACATTTTTTTTATGTGTATTTTTTCTGACATTAGTATAGCCACTCCAGGTTTCTTGTGGTTACTGTTTGTATAATATATCTTTTTCCATCCCTTAACTTAGAATCTGTTTGTATTTTGAATCTAAAATGTCTCTTCTGTAGATAGCATATAGTTGGATCTTGTTTTTAATCCAGTCTGACAATGTCTGCCTTTGAATTGTTTAATGTAGTTACATTTAATGTGATTATTGATATAGGCATAATTGGTTTTATTGTGCTTCACTTTATTGCACTTTGCAGATATTGTGTTGTTTTACAAAGGAATGTTTGTGGCATTGAGCAAATCTCTTGGTGCCATTTTTCCAACAGCATTTGCTCACTTCATGTCTCTGTGTCATATTTTGGTTATTTTTGCAATATTTCAAACTTTTTCATTATTATTATATTTCTTATGGTGAGCTATGGTGAGTAACCTTTGATGTTACTACAACTTGCTGAAGGCTCAGATGATGGTTAGCATTTTTTAGCAACAAAGTGTTTTTATTTTTATTTATTTATTAAGAAAACACACATATTCACTTTATTATTTATTTATGTATTTACTTATTTGGTTGTGTGGGGTCTTAGTTGCGGCAGGCAGGCTCCTTAGTTGCAGCTCGCCAGCTCCTTAGTTGCAACTCACCAGCTCCTTAGTTGCAACTCTGCAGCTCCTTAGTTGGTGGCATGTGAACTGTTAGTTGCAGCATGCATGTGGGATCTAGTTCCCTGATCAGGGATCGAACCTGGGCCCCTTGCATTGGGAGCACGGAGTCTTATCCACTGTGCCACCAGGGAAGTCCCTATTTAGTTTTTAAAAAGTTATTGGAGTATAGTTGACTTACAATATTGTGTGCAATAAATTATTTGACTTACAATATTGTGTGCAATAAATTATTTAAAATTAAGGTTGTACATTGTTTTTTCAGACATAATGCTATTGCATACTTAATAGAGTACATTATAGTGTAAATATAACTTTTATATACAATGGGAAACCACAAAATCCTTGTGACTTGCTGTGTTGTGATGTTTGTTTTATTATGGTGGTCTAGAACCAAACCTGCAATATCTTCTAGGTATGCCTGTACTTGGATTTATATTTGCCATTTTACTTTGTGTTTTCTATGTGTGTTATGTCTTTTTTGTTCCTCTGTTCCTCCTTTACTGCTTTCTTTTACATTGAATTAATATTATCTAATATAGCATTTTAATTTCAAAACCCATTGTTTTTGCACTGTATGTTTTTAAAGTAACTTTCTTAATGGTTGCTCTAGGGCTTATAATATACATCTTAACTTATCAGAATCCACTTCACATTTATATTAACTTAATTCCAGTGAGATTTAGAAAAATTACTCTTACATAGCTCTATTCCCTTTCCTATGTTTTCTGTTAATATTGCTATACATGTTACATCTATAAATGTTACAAACCCAATAATACATCGTTATAATTATTACTTTATATAATTTTGTCTTTTAGACTAGCTTAGCTGAGAGGAGAAAGAGCAAGTATATATTTATTATTTTTGTTATATTAACCTTTTTATTTATCATTTCTGGTTCTTTTCATTTATTCTTGCAGAATCAAGTTACCATCTGGAGTTATTTCCTTATTTAGCCCAATACAGCTTTGCTACTATGTACTTTGCGCTGTTATCAGCAAATATATTACAATTTTATATGTTATAGGCCCAAGAATATATTATATACATGATGTTTTATACAATTGCTTTTTAAATTGAGTAGAAGAAAGGAGTAAAATATGCATTTATGCTATTTTTATAATTTCATAATTACCTTTACTGGTGCTCTTTGCTTTTTCACAATAATTGAATTATGACTATTTGGGGTCACTTACTTTCAGTCTGATTAATTTCCTTTAAAATTTCTTGTAAGGAGGGTCTGCTGCTAGTAACAGGTTCTCTGTTTTTATTTATCTGGGAGTATCTTTAATTTGCTTTTATTTTTTAAAGATAGATTTGCTGAATACAGCATTCTTAGTTAATAGTTTCTTTGAACACTCTGAATATATTATTCCACTGCCTTCTGGCCTCCATTGTTTCTGCTGAGAAGTCAGATTTTAATCCTATTGGGATTCCCTTGCAGTGATAAGTCATTTTTTTTCTTCTGTAAAGATTTTCTCCTTATCTTTGGTTTTCACTATTTTTACTATGATGTTTCAGTTTGTGGATCTCTTTGTGTTTTCCTACCTGGAGTTTGTTGAGCTTCCTGGATGTGTAGATTATTGTTTTTCAACAGATTTGAGAAGTTGTCAGCCATTATTTCTTCAAATATTGCAGCACTTAATAGTGTCCCACACTTCTTTGAAGTTTTGTTCATTTTTTCTTCATTCTTTCTATTCTTCAGGTTGCATAATCTTTATTGCTCTTTTTTTAGATTTGCTTATTATTACTTCTGCTAATTCAAATCTACTATTGGCCCTTTTAGTGAATTTTTCACTTCAGTTATTGTAATTTTCAACTCTAGAATTGCCATTCTGTTCTTTATTATAATTCCTGTTTATTGATGATCTCTACTTGCTGCCACATTTCATAATGCCTTTTTTGCTCTTTAATCATGGTTTCCTTTAGTTCTTTGAACATATTTATAATGGCTGCTTTGAAGATTTTGTTAAATTTGATATCTAGTTGCTCTCACAGGCAGTTTCTGTTGCCTGATTTTTTTCCCCAGTGTATGGGTTATACTCTCCTGTTTCCTTGTATGACTAATTTTTGTTGGAAATTAGATATTTTAGATAATACATTGTAGTAACTTTGGGTACTGGTGCCTCCCTCTGGAGCTTGTTATTGTTATTTGCTAGCTTATTGGTCAAGTAACTGGCTGTACTATTTTAGTAGAGTCTATTTCTCTCTTGCACTGGTAAGTTCTGATATTGCTCCTCAGGGAGCATATTCTTGGGTTATGTCTACAGTCACCCTGGGTTAACAGTGGTTTTTTTGGGGTTCTCTTTGGCTGACTCTGTCCCTTACCTTAGCCAGATGTTGAACTCTACTAATTGCTAGGTGATTGTTTAATTACTTTCAACAATGCCCTGGTGCATAAATTGCTCACCAGCTGAACCAGTGAAATTCAGAATCCTTTGAAGGGATAGTTCTGGAAGTCTGTTGAGATTTTTTTCTGACTTCAGGCAGTCTCTGCCCAGCTATGTCCTTCCCAGATTCTCTCACACAAACTAGCCAGTTTACAGTTTAGCTTTTATGTCCAGTGATTCTACCAATACCCCAATTGCCCTTACCACAACCTCTACTAAAGTTGAGAGCACTGGTAGGCTTGAACTTCTCCACACTCTGTTGCAAATGAAGTCAGTTCCTTTTGGAAGAGAATAGCTCCCTGGTTTATGACCTGCTCTCCCTCAAGGCAAAATCTCTGAGTTATGGCTATGGAGGTGGAAGAGGGGACAATGGCAAGCTTCTCTGTCAGTGACACTCCCAATTTAGGAGCTGAGTGCTCAGTGGTGGTGGGGAGGGGACGATACCTTCAGATCTTTTTGTTTGACTCTTGCAGCACAGAATCACCGCTTTACAAACCAGGAGAATGATGACTGGGGCTCAATATTCTCATCAGCACCACACCCAGGATACAGCCTTCTTGGGGGCTGGGCAGAGGAAGAGAGAGCCACCTCTCACCTACACTTGCCCATAACTTAGCCTCAGTAACAGATAGGTGGGGGTAGGAAAAGAAATACTAACATACTGCCTGTCCTGGGATTGTATCCCTCAAACTGAGAGCTGGATCCCTGCGTTCTTGGCTGTATCCAGTCTGGAGTAAAGTTTCCCTCTTGCTGAGTTAGGAGGGAGGAGGGAGGAAGGAGGAAGCAGATCTCAGTTCAAATACCAGAGACTCTCAATATTCTTAAATTGTAGAAAATTTTCTTGAATGTGTGTTTCTATATTTGCTGTATATGTCCTTCAGCCATGTCCAGAGATTTTAACTGGTTGTTTTAAAATAATTTTCACTAGTTTCACTGGTGAGTGAATCCACAGAGTTCCTCATGCTGTAAAGCTGGAGATCAGAGTCACACCACCCACTCTCTTTATTTCCTCTTTCTGGAAAATGCATTCTCTTTAATAAGATCTTTGTTAGAATTTCTGCTACACTTTATGTTTCATGCTGTCATATTTTCCATCTCTTTCTCCGTACATCCTGGGTTTCCCTTTTAGTTCATAATCCAGCTCATGAATTATCTCTCCAACTCTATATAACTCTCTTTTGAGTTTCTAATTTTATTGATTATATTTCAAATTTCCTTCAGTACTATTTAGTATTTTTTAAATTAAATCTGCCTTGTATGTTAGAGTCATTTTTTTCTTGTTTTCTTTTCCTATGGCTTTGTTCTTAATCATTTATCCAATGTGTATTTTATAGTGTATATCTGACCCGTTCTTAAATTCTAAGGAATTTTGATTTCTTGTTTACTAAGCTTGTTTGGCATGAATGACTGTTAAATTTTATGAAATGCTCTGTCTGTGTAAACTAAGATGTTTTCAATCTTAAAATAAGGAGGCTGTCATCTGTCTTTTCATGTATTTAAATGGAGGTAACTTTGAATTAGAATATCATTTTTTTAGAAACTCATATTAAATTGATGGATAGAGGCATTAAAAGCTGAGGGTGCTAAATCCAAGACAGATGAGACATTATGTGGCCCTTGATGGAAGAGCACGCCACCTCCTCTGAAGTAGCTTTGAAAAAAAAACCTGTCTAGATTCAACTTAGCAATTTAGAGGAAGTACAGAGGATCGAGGATTATATTAAATTATGCTATGGGGATGCAGTTACAAAAATCTGGATTATATAAATCTCTCAAGGACAAACAACTGGGTTTCTTCAAATAAACTGTAAGGAGAAAGAGTGCATATGAAAGATTGGAAGAGGGGAGAAAGGAAGAGTGAAAGGACCAGCAAGAGAGGGAGAGTAAACACAGCGATTTAAAAGAAACATAAACTACATATCAACGGATTGCAATGTGTGGACTTTAACTGCCTCCTGATTCAAATAAACAATGTGTAAAAAAATGGCATTTATGAAACATTTGAACTTTTGAGTATTCTGTGCATAGTTGACATTAAGGAATTTTTATTCATTTTTATGTGTACTAGCAGTGTTGTGGCTGTCTTCAAAATACTTATCCTTTAGAAGTAACAGTGAAATATTCAGGGATGAAATTATATATGTGAAATGCTTCAAAAGAACATGGGAGGAGAATAGTGGGTAGGAGTATAGAAGAAACAAATTGGCTATGAGATGATAATTCTTGAAGATGGGTGATGGATAAAGTTAATTACTGTTTTTTGTATTTTTGCATATATTTGGAATTGACTTTCCTATTACTTACTACTTTGGCTTTGTAATCTTGATTATTACAGGGAGGGAATTTGTAAACTAAAGTGAGGCCAAAAAGAGTAGTTAACGAGTGCATCATCACTTTCTGATGTGTAGACTTTTTAATTTTGGATCATCTGTGAAACTGAGGGCATGGTTTGAAAACACTGACAATTTCCTGTTCATTTTCCCTTAAAAGAAAGCATTCAGATGCTTTTTTTTTTATTGTGAAGAAATGTGCTCTACAACAAAATACCTATGAAATCAAGCATATCTTTTTTTCAGTTATATGCTGAATTCTGAAATACTTATGTGTTTCAGTGTTTGTTCTTTTTCAAAAACCATTTTTTCAGGATCTTATTGATATGATTAGTTGTTCAATTTCCAAGTCTGTTCAGTTTAAACTACTGATTGAGGTAAAACCAATAACAATTAATTGGTTGCTCATTAAGTGTAAGGCATGTGCCAGGCTTTTGGGAGTGGCACCTAAATCACTCCACAATTTATAGAAACCTATAATGTCCTTGGGAAGACAAAGTACATGACAAGATGAACAACCCCTGAAAGATGTAAATAATTGTCAAGGCAACAGAACGTTATATAATTTTTTTGCCAACTCAAAATTCAATACCCAGAATTCCTAATTCCCTCCACCCTAGGTGTTTTTCAACTATATTATACCCTGATTAATCCCCACCTCTGCTAAGATAACAAGGGGGCATTAGTTGGGAAAATAGGAGAGAATGGGGAAAAGGGCTCTATTAATACTAATTGAGGCACCAAAATAAGATTTCTACATTCATTCATTCTCCTGGAAAGTGTAGACTTTTGGCTTCTGTCATGCCAGAACACCATGATCGTTATTATGAATGGAACAATTACAGGGAGTGGGTCTCCAGGCTCATATCTACCCACAGGCAGGTCCCGCTTTGCCTCTTAATTAGGCAAATTTGTTCTTAATTAGGACTATGTTGATAAAACATGTGAGAAGCTGAGAAGCTCTGATTTATTTATGATAACTGAACCCACTCGTCTTTCTTCTCTTTTCCAATCTGGTAGAGAAACAGAGAAGAGATTTTTAATGCTTGCAGTAAATCACACAGAGCAGATTTGGCAGCAGTTTTATAGTTTGGTTTGCTCTTTTCCCCTTTAGCCTGACGACTGAAGGATACCTTTTTGCAAAAGGGAGAAATAAGCTTTGTTCTTAATTGATTATTTAGGATCTAGCTCATCACTGATAAATGAAATGAACAAGGTTGGTATATAACAACATTTTGATGAATGATTGATTACTTTTATCTTCAGAGAGATGGACACATACCCTGTACTGATAGACTAGACAATGAATCAGATCTGACCAATTCCAGATAAATGAAGAAGTTTGTGAGACAAAAGATATTTTGATGAATGATTTACTACATATACATGTAGATGGAGTCATTCAGAAAGTAGTTTTTCTTTATGAAATATTGCTTTTAAAATCCAGTCAAAAGGTGGAAAGAAAGGAGGGTTTATTTTTTAAATTAATTTATTTGGCTGCGTCGGGTCTTAGTTGTGACTCTCGGGATCTACGATCTTCTACGGTCTTAGTTGTGACTCTCGGGATCTACGATCTTTTAGTTGCAGCATGCAAACTCTTAGTTGCAGCATGTGGGATCTAATTACCTGACCAGAGGTTGAACCCAGGCCCCCTGCATTGGGAGCGCAGAGTCTTAGCCACTGGACCACCAGGGAAGTCCCTGAAAGAAAGTAGGCTTTAACATCATAGTTAAAACAAGAAAAAAAAGTTTCATTGGATTATCCAGGAAAATGCAATTACCAGACACAAGATTCAAACCAGGCAATACATTTAATAATTTTGTGAACACCTAATATGTAGGTAATTTTCTTTTCCAGAATTCCTGCTCTTCCAGTGTTCGTTATCTAGTTGGGGGAGTAGAATTTGTACATAAGTAAAACCATTCTAATAAATGGTCTGTGAGTAATATGGACTTCAAGTAGTTTGGGAGTACAAAGGAGAGACTGTTTACTGTGGGCTGGTCTGCCTAGAGTTCCTAGGGAGAAGTGATTTGAACTAGAAATGAAAGGATGACTGAAATTTCAGTTGGCAGAAATGTCATGGGCTTATACATTTATTTAACAATTATACATAGTAACTCTCATGTGTAAGTCACTACGCTAAATAGACATTGAATCAGACAATTATATTGGGTTGGCCACAAAGTTCGTTTGGGCTTTTCCTTAAGATGTTAAGGAAAAACCCGAATGAACTTTGTGGCCAATCCATAATAACAGTGTGACAACGTACTGTAATAGAACAGGGTGTTTGTGGAACACAGAGGAGAGACAGACAGCAAATGAGCCAAATGAAGAGGGGTGGTGATGGAGCAAAGAGGACCCTCTTCCAGGTGGAGAGACTGCAGTTGAAAAGGGCCAGAGGCAAGAGGGGGCGCAGACTGCTTGGAGCTGCAAGGCCAAGAACTGCTCTGTCCACTATGGTAGCCCTTTGTCACATGCAGCTGTTGAACACTTGAAATATAGCAAATGCGACTGAGACACTGAATTTTAGTTTTATTTAATTTTATTAATTTAAGCTTAAAAATTAACATCTGCTTCAGTATACTTGGAACAACTAACAACATGTGAACCTACTTTCTGAAAGTAAATTTTATTAAATTTAAATACAGATCGAATATTTCTGATGACAATTTAGAATCCAAATTGTGGTGTAAAGTTGGTATAAAATACACACCAGATTCCAAAGGTTTAGTATTTGTAAAAGAATGTGTAAAATTTCATAACTTCTTAATATTAATTATATGTTGACATAATATTTTGGATATATTAGGTTAAGTAAATTAATTTCACCTGTTTCTTTTTACTTTTTGAAAAAAATTTTATTTCCTATTGGAGTATAGTTGATTAACAATGTTGTGTTAGTTTGTGTACAGCAAAGTGATTGTTATACATATACGGGTATCTATTCTTTTTCAAATTCTCCCATTTAGGTTATTACAGAGTATTGAGCAGGGTTTCCTGTACTATACAATAGGTCCTTGTTGGTTATCTATTTTAAATATAGCAGTGTGTACATGTCAATCCCAAACTCCCAGTCTGTCCCTCCCTCCACACCCTCCCTACCCCAGTAACCATAAGTTCTTTCACTAAGTCTGTGAGTCTGTTTCAGTTTTGTAATAAGTTCATTTGTGTCATTTTTATTTAGATTCTGCATATAAGCGATATCACATACTATTTGTCTTTCTCACTTAACATGATAGTCTCCAGGTGCATCCATGTTGCTGCAAATGGCCTTATTTCCTTCTTCCTAATGGCCGAGTAATAATACATTGTATATATGTACCGCTTCTTCTTTATCCATTCATCTGTCAATGGACATTTAGGTTGCTTCCATGTCTTGGCTATTGTAAACAGTGCTGCAATGAACACTGGGGTGCATGTAACCTTTCAAACCGTATTTTTCTCTGGATATATGCCCAGGAGTGGGATTGCTGTATCATATGGTAGCTCTATTTTTAGTTTCTTAAGGAGCCTCCATACTGTTCTTCATAGTGGCTGTACCAATTACATTCCCACCAACAGTGTAGGAGGAGTTCCCTTTCTCCACACCCTCTCCAGCATTTGTTGTTTCTAGACTTTACTATGATGGCCATTCTGACTGGTGTGAAGTGACATCTCATTGTAGTTTTGATTTGCATTTCTCTAATAATTAGTGATGTTGAGCAGCATTTCATGTGCCTCTTGGCCATCTGTATGTCTTCTTTGGAGAAATGTCTATTTAGGTCTCCTGCCCATTTTTTGATGGCATGGTTTCTTTTTTTGATATTGGGCCCGATGAGCTGTTTGTAAATTTTGGAGATTAATCCCCTGTTGGTAGCAGTGTTTGTAAATATTTTCTCCCATTCTGTGTGTTGTCTTTTCATTTTGTTTATGGTTTCCTTTGCTGTGCAAAAGCTTTTGAGTTTAATTAGGTCCCATTTGTTTATTTTGGTTTTTATTTCTATTACTCCAGTAGATGGATCAAAACAAAGATATTGCTGTGATTTATGTCAAAGAGTGTTCTGCCTACGTTTTCCTCGAAGGGTTTTAGAGTATCGGGTCTAACACTTAGGTCTTTAATCCATTTTGAGTTTATTTTTGGGTATGGTGTTAAAGAGTGTTCTAATTTCATTTTTGTACATGAGGCTGTCCAGTTTTCCCAGTACCATTTATTGAAGAAACTGTCTTTTCTCCATTGTATAGACTTGCCTACTTTGTTGTACATTAATTGACCAGAGGTGCGTGGGTTTATTTCTGGGCTTTCTGTCTGTTCCATTGATCTATATTTCTGTTTTTGTGCCAGGACCATACTGTTTTGATAACTGTAGCTTTGTAGTATAGTTTGCAGTCAGCGAGCCTGATTCCTCCAGCTCTGTTTTTCTTTCTCAAGATTACTTTGGCTCTTCGGGGTCTTGTGTGTCTCCATACGAATTAAAAAATTTTTGTTCTAGTTCTATGAAAAATGCCATTGGTAATTTGATAGGGATTGCATTGAATCTGTAGATTGCTTTGGGTAGTATAGTGATTTAGACAATATTGATTCTTCCAATCCAAGAACAAGGTATATTTTTCTATCTGTGTCATCTTTGATTTCCTTCATCTGAATTGTAATAGTTTTTGGAGTATAGGTCTTTTATCTCCTCAGGTAGGTTTATTCCTAGGTGTTTTATTCTTTTTGATGCAATGGTAAATGGGATTGCTTCTTTAATTTCCCTTTCTGATCTTTTGTTGTTAGTGTATAGAAATACAACAGATTTCTGTGTATTAATTTTGTATCCTGCAGCTTTACCAAATTCATTGATGAGCTCTGGTAGTTTTCTGGTAGCATCTTTAGGATTTTCTATGTATAGTATCATGTCATCTGCAAACAGTGACAGTTTTACGTCTGCTTTTCCAATGTGGATTCCCTTTATTGCTTTTTCTTCTCTGATTGCCGTGGCTAGGACTTCCAAAACTATGTTGAATACAAGTGGCAAGAGTGGACATCCTTGTCTTGTTCCTGATTTTAATCCTACTTGATCATGGTGTGTGATCCTTTTAATGTATTGTTGGATTCAGTTTTCTAGTATTTTGTTGAGGATTTTTGTGTCTGTGTTCATCAGTGATACTGGCCTGTAATTTTCTTTTTTTGTGTGATATCTTTGTTTGGTTTTGTTATCAGGGTGATGGTTCCCTCACAGAATGAGTTTGGGAGTGTTCCTTCCTCTGCAAATTTTTGGAAGAGTTTCAGAAAGATAGGTGTTAACTATTCTCTAAATGTTTGATAGAATTTGCCTGTGAAGCCATCTGGTCCTGGACTTCTGTTTATTGAGAATTTTAAAATCAGTTTCAATGTCAGTACTTGTGATTGGTCTGTTCATATTTTCTATTTATTCCTGGTTCAGTCTTAGGAGATTGTACCTAAGAATTTGTCCATTTCTTCTAGGTCCATTTTATTGGCACTTAGTTGCTTGTAGTAGTCTCTTATGATCCTTTGTATTCTGTGGTGACAGCTTTAACTTCTTTTTCAGTTCTAATTTTATTGATTTGAGCCCTCTCCCTCTTTTTCTTGATGAGTCTGGCTAAAGGTTTATCAATTTTGTTTATCTTTTCAAAGAACCAGCTTTTAGTTTCATTCATCTTTTGTATTGTTTTCTTTGCCTCTATTTCATTTATTTCTGCTCTGATTTTTATGATTTTGTTCCTTCTACTAACTTTGGGTTTTGTTTGTTCTTCTTTCTCTAGTTGATTTAGGTGTAAGGTTCGGTTATTTTAGGTTATTCTTGTTTCCTGAGGTAAGATTATATTGCTGTAAACTTTCCTCTTAGAATTGCTTTTGCTGCATCCCATAGGTTTTGGATCGTTGTGCTTTCATTTTCATTTGTCTCTAGATATTTTTTGATTTCCTCTTTGATTTCTTCAGTGATCCATTGATTGTTTAGTAGCATAATTTTTAGCCTCCACGTGTTTTGTTGTTTTTTAAAGTTTTTTTCTTGTAGTTGATTTCTAATCTCATTGTGGTTGGAAAAGATGCTTGGTATGATTTCAGTTTTCTTAAATTGACCAAGGCTCACTTTGTGGCCCAGCATGTGATCAATCCTGGAGAATATTCCATGTGCATTTGAGAAGAATGTGTATTCTGCTGCTTTTGGATGGAAAGCTCTATAAATATCAGTTAAGTCCATCTGGTCTAATATATAATTTAAGGCCTGTGTTTCCTTATTTTCTGTCTGGATATTTATCCACTGATAATAGTGGGGTGTTAAAAGTCCCCCACTATTATTGTGTTACTGTTGATTTCTCCTTTTATAGCTGTTAGTATTTGCCTTATATATTGAGGTGCTCCTGTGTTGGGTACATATATATATATACAATTGTTGTATCTTCTTCTTAGATTAATCCCTTGATCATTATGTAGTGTCCTTCTTTGTCTCTTGTAACGGTCTCTTGTAACAGTATTTTAAAGTCTATTTGTCTGATATGAGTATTGCTACTCCAGCTTTCTTTTGACTTCCATTTGCATGGAATAACTTTTTCCATCCCCTAACTTTCAGTCTGTATGTGTCTCTAGATCTGAAGTGGGTCTCTTTTAAACAGAATATATATGGGTCTTGTTTTTGTATCCATTCAGCTGGTCTGTGTCATTTGGTTGGAGCATTTAATTCATTTACATTTAATGTAATTATCGATATGTGTGTTCTTACTGTCATTTTGTTAATTGTTTTGGATTTGTTTTTATAGGTCTTTTTTCTTCCCATCCTCTTTTGTTCTCTTCTCTTGTGATTTGACTATCTTTAGTGTTGTGTTTGGATTCCTTTTTCTTTTTTTGTGTGTGTATCTACTGTAGATTTTCGGTTTGCAGTTACCATGAGGTTTTGATACAGCAGTCTGTATATGAACAAGATTGTCTTAAGTTGCTGGTGTTTTAATTTCAAATGCATTTCCAGTTTATTGCATTTGTGCTCCCCTCACAATTGCTGATTTTGATATCATATTTGTCTGCAGATGATTTCCTATCTCTACTGTAAGTTTGCCATTACTGGTGAGCTTTTCCATTCATAATTTTGTTTCTAGCTTTGGCCTTTTCTTTTCTGCCTAGAGAATTCCCTTTAGCATTTGTTGCAAAGCTGGTCTGGTGTGCTGAATTCTCTTAGGTTTTGCTTGTCTGTAAAGCTTTTGATTTTCCTGTCGAATCTGAATGATAGCCTTGCTGGGTATTCTTGGTTGTAGTTTCTTCACTTTCTTCACTTTAAATATATTGTGCCTTTCTGGCCTGCAGTTTCTGCTGAGAAATCAGCCGATAACCTTACGGGAGTTCCCCTGTATGTTATTTGTTGATTTTAATATTTTTTTCGTCTTTAATCTTGGTCAATTTGATTGTCACATGTTTTGGTATGTTCCTTCCTGGATTTATCCTGCCTGGGACTCTCTGCACTTCCTAAACTGGGTGAGTGTTTCCTTTCCTGTGTTGGGGAAGTTTTCAGCTACTGTTTCTTCAAATATTTTCTCAGGCCCTTTCTCTCTTTGTTCTCCTTCTGGGACACCTATAATGCAAATGTTGGTGCATTTACTGTTGTCCCAGAGGTCTCTTAGACTGTTTTCATTTCTTTTCTTTCTTTTTCCTTTACTTTGTTCCGCAGCAGAATAAAGACACCACTCTCTTCCAGATCACTTATCCGTTCTTCTGTCTCAGTTATTCTATTCATTCCTTCTAGTGTAGTTTTCATTTCAGTTATTGTATTATTCATCTCTATTTGTTTCTTCTTTAGTTCTTCTAGGTCTTTGTTAAACATTTCTTGTATCTTCTCCATCTGTGCCTCCATTCTATTTCTGAGATCCTGGATCATCTTAACTATCGTTACTCGGAATTCTTTTTCAGGTAGATTGCCTATCTCCATTTCACTTAGTTGTCCTTTTGGGGTTTTACCTTGTTCCTTTATCTGGGACATATTCCTCTGCCATCTCATTTTGTCTAACTTTCTGTGATTGCAGATTGTGTTCCACAGGCTGCAGGGTTGTAGTTCTGTCTTTTAATGGCTATCCCCTGGTGGATGAGGCTGTCTGAGAGGCTTGTTGTGCAGGCTTCCTAATGGGAGGGACAGGTTCCTGCTCACTGGTGAGTGGAGCAGGGTCTTGTCCCTCTGGTGGGCAGGGCTGTGTCAGGGAGTGCGTTTAGCAGGAAGCTGTGTGCTCAGGAACACTTTAAGCAGCCTGTCTGCTGATGGGTTGGGCTGTATTCCCATCCTGTTGGTATTTTGGCCTGAGGCATCCCAGCACTGGAGCCTACAGGCTGTTGGGTGGGGCCCAGTCTTGGTGAGAAAATGGTGGCCTCCAAGAGGGCTCATGCCAATGAGTACTCCCCAGAACTACTGCCGCCAGTGTCCTTGTCCCTGCAGCGAGCCACAGCTACCCTCCACCTCCACAGGAGACCCTCTAATACTAGCAGGTAAGTCTGGCCCAGTCTCTGATGAGGTTACCACTTTTTTCCCTTGGTCCTGGTGTGCACGTGACCATGCGTGCACCCTATAAGAGTGGAGTTTCTGTTTCCCCCGGTCCTGTGGAATCCTGTGATTAAACCTCACTGGCCTTCAAAGCTAGATTCTCTGGGGGCTCCTCCTCCCATTGCTAGAACCCCAGGCTGGGGAGGCTGATGTGGGGGCTCAGAACTTTCAGTCCTGTGGAAGAACTTCTGTGGTATAATTATTTTCCAGTTTGTGGGTCATGCACCCAGTGTGTAGGGATTTGATTTTATCGCAGTTGCACCCTGTCTACCATCTTGTTGTGACTTCTTCTTTGTCTTTGGATGTAGAGTATTTTTTTGGGTAGGTTCCAGCATTTTTTTTGTCAGTGGTTGTTCAGCAGTTAGTTGTGATTTTGGTGTTTCCATAAGAAGAGGTGAGCTCACTTCCTTCTACTCCACCTTCTTGTCTCCTCTCAAAAGGGATTTTTCTTTCCAGTGAGGAATGGTTTTCAGAATCGTTGGGCTGGAGGCAGTGAACTAGCTGCTGGGGCTGAGGGCTGGCTGTCCACACTTACGGTGCCAGGGTCTGTCTCTTCTGCTATGCTGTGGGGTGGCGGTGGCAAAGGAAGGCAGGAGGCAGCAGCTGCTGCTGAACAGCTCCTCAGTTATCTCTTTTTACTTTTTAAATGTGACTCCTAGAAGATTTGCAATTATATATTGGTGCACATTATATTTCTATAGGATAGCTCTGATCTAGACTGCCATGAGATATGGGAAGTGAGAGAAGAGGCTGGAGTAAGCCATAACATGTTAGAACATGCAGCGCTTGTGATAAGGAAGGGGAAACCGTACATTCAAAAGTATTGGCTGAAAGGCTACTAAGTGCCAGACACTGTTCCGGCCATTTGGGATGTGTATCAGTGAATGACAAAATTCCTGCAGAGTTTACATTTTAGAGAAAGCAGGAGGGTCAGCGAAGAAGCAAACACAAATAACATACTAGAGTATGTTGGGAATGTTAAGAGCTATGGGGAAAAAAAAAAGTTGAGCCAGGTAATTGTTCTCAGGAGTGCTGGGCGTGTAGAGTGAGGATTCTTGCTTTCCGTTAAAGTAGGATGGTTGGGGTTGACCCACTGAGGCATATTTTGAACAGTGATTTGAAGAAGGTGCTAGTGTGAGCCACGTGGTTATCTGGGGCAAGAGTTTTCCAGGAAGAAGGGACACCAAGCAAGTACTCAAGGAGAAGGCCTGGTGTGTTGTAGGAAAAGCAAGGTTGGTGGTATGGAGCAGAGTGAGTTGGAGGGTGTTAGTGAGAGAGGAAGTCAGAGAGAGAAAGGACAGGTGCTGCTCCCATGGAAAAGGGTAGAAGCTGGAAGACCAGTTAGAAGGTTATTTCAGTATTCAGGTGAGAAATGAGAGCAGCTCAGAGCAGGGTAGAAGCAGTAGATATCGTGAGAAATAGTCAGTTTCTGGATATGTTTTGATGGTAGAGTGAATAAGGTTTTCCTGGTGTGAATGTGGGTTTTGAAGAGGCCAGGATGACTCCATGTTTTTGGTCTGAGGAACTGGATGAATGAAACTGCCAGTAACTGTGCTGGGAGAGCAGATTTGGGGGGAAGATGAGAAATGGTCACCAAGGAATGAGTGAAGATACAAAATCCAAAGATTGAGATCAGGGAGAAGAGGAGGAACCAGCAAAGAAGACTGAATAGCAGCTGTTGAGGTAGAAGAAAAGCCGAGTGTGGTGTCTTTGGAAGCTACATGAAGAAAGTTTATTAAAGAGCAGGAAGGGATAAAATGTATCAAATGCTGCTGACAGGAGAAGGGTGAAGTCTGAGAATTGACCAATAGCTTTAATACAAGTGACCTTGAGTATAATTTTTGTGGTATTGGAAGTGAGATGCTGGCAAAATTTGATTTGGAGTGGGCTGAAGAAACAATGAAGATGGGACTTCCCTGATGGCAAAGTGGTTAAGACCTGCCAATGCAGGGCACATGGGTTCGATCCCTGGTCTGGGAAGATCCCACATGCTGCAGATCAACTAAGCCTGTTCACCTAGAGCCCATGCTCTGGAACAAGAGAAGCCCGTGCGCCACAACGAAGACTAGCTCCCGCTCGCCACAGCTAGAGAAAGCCTGTGTGCGGCAACGAAGACATAATGCAGCCAAAAATACATAATAAATAAATTTATTTTTTAAAAAAAGAATGAAGATGAATTGGAGGCAGTGAAAATAGATAGCTCTTCAAGAGGTTATATTTCAATGAAAGTCAAAGCATTAAGACAAAGAGTAGAGAGAACTGTGGTCAAGAAGTATTTTTTTAATAGCAGAAATAACAGCAAATTTGTGCATTGAGATGCAGTGATCCAGTAATGAGGGGCAGTTTGATTATGGAGAAAGGGGCAAGTGCCAGAGTGATGTTACAAGATCTAGTAAGTGGATGAGCAGGGAAAAACATCTATGATAGCAGTTTTCAAAGTGTGGTCACCTGGAACTTATTAGAAATGTACATTATTAGGCCCTATCCCAGACCTCTTGAATCAGAAACTCTGAAGCCCTATTTTATACCTACACCACTCACAAAAATTAAATTGAAATGAATTAAAGACCTAAATGTAAGACCTGAAACCACAAACCTCCTAGAAGAAAACACAGGAAAGACATTTGTTGACATGGGTCTTGGCAATGATTTTTTGGATATGACAGTTAAAGCACAAACAACAAAATGAACAATAAACAAGTGGGACCACATCCAAGTTAAAAGCTTCTGGAAGTCAAAAGAGACGATCAACAAAATGAAACGGTAGCTTACAGAATGGCAGAAAATATTTGCAAATCATGTATCTGATAAGGGGTTAACATTCAAAATATATAAAAACCCGTATAACTGAATAGCAAATAATAATAATAATAATAATCTAACTGAAAAATTGGCAACGGACCTGAATAGACATTTCCCCAAGATATTCAGATGACCAAAAGGTACATGAAAAGGTCCTCAACATTAGGGCAGTGCAAAGCCACAATGAGATAACACATCACGCTTGTCAGAATGGCTATCAGAAAAAAAAAAAAAAAAGAGATAAGAAACGCTGGCAAGGATGTGGAGAGAAGAGAACCTTTGTGCAAGGTTGGTGGGAATGTAAATTGATATAGCCACTATGAAAAACAGTATGGAGGTTCTCAAAAAAATTAAACAAAATCACCACGTTGAAGAGCTATCTGCACCCCCATGTTCATTGCAGTATTATTCATAACAGCCAAGACATGGAAACAAACTATGTACCCATTGATGGATGAATAAAGAAAATGTGGTATGTATATAAACAGTGGAATACGGTACAGCCATAAAGAGAAGGAAATCCTGCATTTGTAACAATACTGATGGACCTTGAGGGCATTATGGTAAGTGAAATAAGTCAGATAGAGAAAGACAAATACTATTCATCTCATTTATATGTGGAATCTAAAATAAAACAGAACACTAAACTCATACAAACAGATATCGGATTTGTGGTTGCCAGAGGCAGGAGGTGGAGGGTAGGGGAATTAGGTGGAGTTGGTTAAATGTACAAACTTCCAGTTGTAAGTTAGTACCGGGGATGTAATGTACAATATGATGACTATAGTTAATAACGCTTTATGGTATATTTGAAAGATGCTAAGGGAGCAGATCCTAAAAGTTCCCATCACAAGGAAAAACATTTTTTTTTCTGTAACTGTATGAGGTGATGGATGTTAACTAATCAGTTTGCAATATATACATATGTCATTATGCTATCTTAAACTTACAATATTGAATGTCAATTATATCTCAGTAACACTGGAAAAGAAAAAGAACTAAAGATGTTCAGGCAAAACGTCTCTTGGAAGGACAGGCTGTCATCCAATATTAGAATTGTGTTGTGTGGAAGAGATTAGATGGCTCCCTAGTAGTTCCAGAGAGGGACAAATGAAAGTTACAGGTAGATTAACTTCAATTCAAAATTTAAGAAAAAGAATTCTTTCTAACCATCCCCTGTCCACCAGTGGAATGGGTTATGTTGGGAGCAGCAATCAACAAGCTCAGCAGAGGCTGGAAGATGCAAAACACAGAAAGGGGGACTGAGACACCAGTACTGAAATGTGTGCACAATTTCAAGATGGCTACAAACCTCAGATTACTATGTCCCAGACTGATGACTTCTAAAAAAGAAACTCTAGGGTGGGATCATGCAGTCTGGCTTAAGAAGCCCTCCAGGTGCTGCTAATATGTGTATTGTCAGAAAAGACAACAGAGGGGAGAGCTTGGGGGAGGGTAATGGGGGTATGCCTGGAAGTTGTCTGCTGATGCTTCAGTTTTGTCAGTGAAGAGAGAACTGAAGTCACTCGCTGAAAGTGAAGACGGAGGAGGAGGTGTATGAAGAGCTGATGGAGGTTTTATGTAGGAAAAATAGGATCAGATTTTCACTTACGCAGATATTCACTGATCTTGTGCTAAGTACAAGGAACAAAGGATCCCATAATAAGTAAAAAAGATGTTTCCTGCTTTTATGGAGGCTTATCAGTAGTGAGAGAGGTTAGTCCAGAACTGAACAGCCCTTTAAAAATATTTGAAATGCTCACATAAGATTTTCTCTTAAATAGTTAGACATATTCAGTCCCTTTAACCATTATGTACGTGGCATGGTCTTCCCAGTTCCCATACGCTTCTTTCGGTGCTTTTCAGGTGGTCAGAGTTCCCCTGAAAGTGTTGTGCCCAGAAGTAGACACGCTGTCCCGGACATGACCTCGCAGAATTCAATGTCAGGTTAAAGAGGTTATTTTATATAAACTGCTATAGAGCAAGGCCTCCCCTATTCTCCATGCCTCAAAATGAATAAACCAAGAGTAGATAAGATGCCTATGGTAAAAAGTCCAAAGAGTACAGAAAGGTACGAGGTAGACAGTAGGTCCCTTGGCTTGTACCTCAGAGGTTATCACTCAGCTTCTTTCCAGAAACTCTGTGGACATAAGCATAAATATGCTATCCACACACCCACACAAACTGCATTATTTTACTTTACGTATTTCTCTGGTTTCCACTTTTATCACCGACATTGTTTTATACTGGCACATAAAGATGTTATTTATTTGAATTAATGTACCTTATTTAGACCCCCCCCGCCCCGCCCCACACCACTGAGAATTTTAGCCGTTCTTAAGGTTTGGCCTATTATGAACAACTCCAGGATGCACTGAGGCTAATTTGCGAAGTATTTTCAGGTCTCAAATGTAAGCCTGCTGTTCCAGCCTTCTCCACTCTTTTTGGTTAACACTGAATATGAACTGTTCTGGTTATCTAATTGTCAAAATCATGAACAACAATGCAGAACAAAAATAAGCAGGTCACAATGCCAATACACATTTCTAAATAGATGCAGATGTACTAATTAGTAACTCAGCACTCTTCCAAGGGGCTAAGTCACTAAGCTAGAACTTTTCCATTATGCCCATAATCCACTGGGGAAACTTCGAAATGCTCAAAACTGATCACAGTGTTCACTTATTTTTGTAGCTAAGAAAAGGAGTGAAGAATCATAGAAGTGGAAGTGTTCTGGGAAGAAATGGTTAGCAAAGTCCTCAAGAATGAGGTAGGAGGAAAATTATATTATTGGCTTTGTTTAAGGAGTGAATGATGGGTAACAAAACAAGAGTACCATGTACTCCATTTGAGAAGTCTAAAAATGAGGCTGCAAGAAAAGGCTACTGGATCGAGAAAAGAACTTCTTTAACTTGGGAAGCACTGTACTTTGGGAAGGCAACAAGAAAAATGCCCACATTTTGGCGTTGACATCCTCAGACACCTACCAAAAATGAAGGAAAGTAAGGCATAGCATATATTACAGGGTAGTGAAAACAATCATGGGGTAGAGAGCCAGAGAACCTTAGGTTCAGACCCATCAGGTCCTCTGTGGCTCCCTCATATGCAGAGTTGAAACCACTGCATCTGAGAATCCAAGAGCCATACTCACATGTAACCCAGACAGCTTAGTATTAATGCTGAAGGGTGGGTAACTAGTTTATTGTTTACAATTAGCAGCTTATTATCTTGAAGACAGTTTCTTAGACACAAACACATTCATTCTACAATCTCTTTAAACAGACGAGATACGTCACTAAAGGACCCAGTAACAGACCACAGTGAGAAGGAGTAATTTTGAGGGAAGTATGATCTCCCTGTGATAAGAAAACAAACCACATTCCTAAAAAATTGACAATAAAAAACAATAAGAAGCTTCCATTTTCTTTATTAAAAAACAAAAATCACCAACTCATGGAAAATAATTCATCAAATCATAAAAAGGAGTAGAAACAAAAAATCAAATGTCAGTTTAAAGAATATCTGACACACTATAATGTGTGTATACAGTCTCTTAAATAATTTAAGATTAGCTCCATATTAAACACCCAGCTTTTCTCACATTGTTGCAAACCCAAGTATTGTTCTGACTATACAGTCATTAATTATCTTTGTTAACAAAAATAAAGATTGAACTCAAACAGAACTCCTCTTAGTATTGCCATTTTAACTTTTGCTGCATTACCAGAAACAGTGTGTTTTCAAGAACTGGGTTTTTCTAAGCCCATTTTTATTTTATTTTTTTTAGTTTTTATTTTATTTATTTATTTATTTATTTTGCGGTACGTGGGCCTCTCACTGTTGTGGCCTCTCCCACTGCAGAGCACAGGCTCCGGACGCGCAGGCTCAGCGGCCATGGCTCACGGGCCCAGCCGCTCTGCGGCATGTGGGATCTTCCCGGACCGGGGCACGAACCTGTGTCCCCTGCATCGGCAGGCAGACTCTCAACCACTGCGCCACCAGGGAAGCCCCCATTTTTATTTTTAAAACTTCACTATTTGATTATATTCATTGTAGAAAAATGTGAAGATATGGAAAAATATAAAGAAAATTAAAAATTTATCCAATATCCCTCCCCCCAAATATAATAACAAAAGAGTATATATCTTTCTATTCTTTGTAAATATTTAAAACAAAATTAGTACTGTAAAATGCTTCTATATCCCCATTTCATATTATACAGCAACAATTTCCTTAGTACGTTAAATATTATGTGAAACCATGGTGTTCAGTTGGCTGCTTCACAATCTAATTAGAGCTTAACCATGATTACCTCCAGTTGTTGGATATTCAGATTGTTTTGAATATCTGCTATTAAAACTATGTTCTACATCCTTCTTTATACATAATTATTTGTATGTATCTCTGATAATTTCTTAAAGATAAATTCCTAGGAGTAAAGTAACCAGCACAAAGGGTATTTTTTAAGCTTTGTGATACATTTTACCAAAATGCCCTCCAAAAAGATTATACCAATTCACAGTCACATCAATAAATAGTCTAAGAGCTATTTCTTCACATTCCTTGGCAACATAGGAATGTTACTGCTTACCTTTACTGTTACAAATTTGGGGGAATGGTGAAAGGTGTCTTCTTTTTTTCTAATGTGTAAATATTTCCCCACGTTTTCTGGTTATTTGCTTTCCTTCTGTTATTTGAAGCAGTCCAAGTCTTTTAGAAGGCATCTCTGATGTGAGCAATGTCTTGTCTTATCACTTGTTCTTCCTTAGGGGGCAAGGGCACAGAAGCTGCATATCTCTTCTGTGTTTTCTCAAGCAGGAATTCCCCAAATGATTGGAGTTAGAGGGTTACCTTGTCTTCTGGGCAGCCATGCTATTTTAATGTCTTGGTAACATAACAGAAAACTGGGCCATTTTCTGAAAGAAAGCAGGCACAAATTATGGGACTTTGAGTGTAACTCCTAACTTTTAGTTCTTCATTCTTCTTTCATGTAAGGTGAGGTTCAGAATGTTTATCTCAGAGGACTGTTCTGATTCTCACTTATCTCCATCCGCCTTCACATCCACTAGGACATATTTTATACACCAACCTCTAGCCTGGATTGTTGTTTATGCAACCTCCATCATTTGCCTTATTCCACTGAAAAATGTCATTGAAATTTCTATGTTAGTATCACCAAATAGAATCGGAGCTTCTTCATTACAGCGTCTTACATATCTTGACATACAGTGGGTGCTCACTAAGTGTAGTGAATTAATGATACACACTTCAGTGTTGAGAGAGCTGAAAATACTGCCCTGGAATAAGGGATTATTAGTATGGTGTTCCTTAATGCTATAGAATGGAGGCCATGATTCTTAATTTTGTCTAGAGCAGCAATTCTTCATTTTCTCTTTTCTACACATATTGACCCTCTTAAAAAATGCATACATACAGAAACACACAATTTTACACACACTTTCAGAAGCGTCACAGAAAGAACACCAATTTCTACTATCCATACATCTTTACTTAAAAATGCAGCTGAAATAATAAATTTATTGCTTGACAAATTATCTTTAAGTTCAAGGGACTATGGTCAAAATGGGGTCAGAAACCTAAAAAAAAAAACGAAAAAAAAACAAACCCAAAACACACCATCCCATCTTGCAGGTTATACCCTCAGCAGCAGCAAAAGTAGAGTCACATTTCCTGCCAATCAACAGTGTGTTTATTTAGACAAGCCAAAGTCATGCTGCTCTATCACATTACACTCATTATGTTTAGCTAAATGTAACTGTTTCTAGTTTAAAGTGACATTCTCCAATTCTTAGAATTTGTTTTCTGTTCCCCTTTTCTTTATCCTTATAATAAGGGCTGCCTGTATTTCAATTATGATGAAATACTTCATGGGGGGAAGGGCTTAACATTTACTCATTAAAGAACATTTATCTCCTGGGTATATAGGCTGAAACCAATGGATGTGTTTCCTGCTCCTTATGGATTTAAAGTCTAGTAGGGAAGACAGATTACAAATGTCAATATTCCTGACTTTGCCAGTCCTCAAGGCTGAGAGGCATATTATTACAGTGGTGTGCTGGAGCCTGCTTGTACCAGCTTGTAAAAACCTGATTATGTACATCACTTCCCAGCTTACCAGTGGCTTCATGTTAGTAGCTTGAAGTCGGCCGTGCAAGAGCATTTATACCACAGCAATCAGCAAACACTACAAATCTTGGCACCTCCATGCCCAGCAATTGGCAATCATTTACTACCACATAGTGTCCTTGTCACACTAAAACAGTGGCTCTCATTCCAGGGCTCCTCGGTAGTAATTCAGGTAGAGAGGGCTTTTATCAACTTTTCGAATCCTCTCTCAACTACTTTTCTTAAGACCTAAGAGTACAGATGTGTTCTAGGAGACCTTAGGATATACTGGCTACTAGGTGAATGTAACATCTGATCAATTTCAGGCAACTTCTTATCCAAGGTGGTTAATCAAGAGAGTCTCAAGATGTCCAGATAAAAACCACACATCTCTGAGCTCAGCAGTCAGTTCAAATTATATTCTGGGAATTAATACTAGAATTGAAGAGCTACCAATGTGCAACCCATCACTTGTTTATCATTAATTACTGTCTTAGTTTGACACAGCATTAACTGTAAGTAGACATTCCCTGGCACCATTTCAGTATTGCTGTTGTCAGTGTTTTGGCTTTAAAGGCTGC
Organism: Pseudorca crassidens; assembly: GCF_039906515.1. Taxonomy (NCBI): domain Eukaryota; kingdom Metazoa; phylum Chordata; class Mammalia; order Artiodactyla; family Delphinidae; genus Pseudorca; species Pseudorca crassidens. Next base: position 70,555,541 of record NC_090302.1, on the reverse strand, counting down.
CAACACTTTGCATGGATCTGCCAAAGAGAAAACAGCCTTGTCTGCAGTGTAATCCATGTACAGAGCAAATACTACCGATCTTCTGAAGTAAAACTTAGGGATATACTGCAAAGCAGGACAATGTTAAGAACCTGGTAGACTAGATAATAAAACTCTCCCCACCTTAACTTCCAGTGCTCTTGCATTACCAGCCAAAATGTGTATCTATTCCATTTATGGTTAGTAGTAGTAAATGGCATGAAAACTTGTAGAAAACATCTAGTCTAGTATAAAATACATAAGAAGATGGACTAAGGGTGAAATGCAAATTAAGAGAAAAAGGCAGCTGAGGGCCTATGGAAGTGTCTGCTTACAGATGGCTGAGGATACTTACCCTAATGTTATGGAGGGTTTCTGACCATTCCGTGGATCCTATCTGAGGTATGGTAGTGAGAAGTAAACTTTTGGCTTTATTGGCATTTTCTTTCAGGGTCTTTAAGACCCGGTCCACAGAAACCTAGAGAAACGACAACACGGGATGTTAACAGCAATTTAAAATTCCACTGCTTTTCACAGAACATCTTCTTGAGTTCCTACCTGATCTGTTAAAGTCAGTTTACCCCAGTTTCAATCCCCTGAGCGCAAGCTCTGCATGTATCAGGGAGAGCTCTTGGAGAAACCCAATGACATCTCTGAAAAGCACTACTGGTTTTCAGTATGGCATCCAAGAAAGTTTCTCAGATATATAATGTGTTAGCATGGCCTAAAAAGATGGTGGCTCTTCTCATGTCCATAGAATGGATTCCAGTTTTAAAAACTGTTGCTATACTGGATAAATCAGAAGATAAGCACATTTCTCTTTAGAGAAGTCTTCCAGCTAATAAAGAAAAATGATGGAATCAAAGCATCAACCATTTTACAGTCCCAGTGAATTAATGGATGGGCTGTTAACATCACAGAACCAAAAAACCCAAACCAAACAAAGAAACAGTCCACTTTAATGAGCTTCCTTGTGGATTATGATGACCGAATATGATCAAATCTCTAGATCCTATTGCAAATTTACAGAAAATAACAGAGCACTGAGAAATTGGATAAACCACCCTCAGGAGATGATTTCACCAGTTCGGATGGTGGGAAACTCTACAGGACAAATGACCTGCTTTTCACAGAACATCTTCTTGAGTTCCTACCTGATCTTTTAAAAATACCTGGAAGAAAAAAATCACTTATGCTATTTGAGATAACTAGAAAATTGAACTTTGCCTGGATGTATTAAGCAATTATTGTTGGAATGCGATAACAGTAATGTGGTTATGTTAAATGTTTCCTAAAATGTTTATGGATAAAATTATGGATCAGAGTATAGATGAAATATGATTGGCCTTAAGTTGTTATGTTTCTGATTGAAGCTGGATGTTGGATTCGTGGACGTTCATTACCATTGTTTCTGAGTAAAGTTGTTTAATAAGAAAGCTGAAAAAAGTTACGTGTAAAACAGATGATCAGAAAGAGTACTTGTCATGTTTCACTATGCTTAGAAGAAACCCAAGATTCAGGGGCAGGGCACAGTGATTACACATTTCTGTTTCCTGAAGTATCAAGTCCAGACCCCTCCCACAACATTTAGATGTGTTTAGAACAAAATGATGAGCACTGTAGCAGAGGGGAGTCCCATCACTGTGCGAGGGGATCACAGCACAAGTTGGTGACCAGCTAGCTGGGTGCCTGGCCAGCTATGAATCTTCAAATGCAGGGTCATGAAGCATCCAAGAGATTTACCTTGTATTTTACTCTTTTCCTCACACTTTGTGACTAATATAGATTCTGATCTCCTTTTTCTCTTTGTTTCTGCTGTTGTTCTTCACCCAAAATGTCCTTTCTACTAACTTCCTCACAATAAATTCTAACCTTCTGTTCAACATCCAGCTTAAATCTCAGAGAAGTTTTCTTCAGAAACTACCCCCCTCCCCCATTCCATCACACCTACCATCTGATGACCACCCTCTCAGGAGCCAGCACTATACTAGATGCGCTACATTTATCATATGGCTTAATTCTCCTAATAATCTCATCTCCTAATAAATCTCCTAATAATCTGCAAGGTCAGAAATGTAACTACACAACCCCCACCCATGCGAACAGGTTAAATAACTCAACCAGTATTACAAGTAAAAAGAACAACAGGAATTTGAAGAAGGGTTTAGGCAACTCTAAAACCTTTTTGCCGTGCCAGGCTACACATCTGGTTTAAAGCACAATGACACACATAGCTGACTGAGATGATGCCATCTTTGTCTGTGTTTTCCTGGTGGCATTTAATATTATTTGCTTTCGTGCCTTACCACTTACAAAGAGCTTAGGTTTGTTGGTTTTTTTTTTTTTTGCTTTTAACTGAAGTAGCTCCAACTGACTGTTTTCCAAACCTCATGTGGGCTACTAAACGAAAGTACCATTCGCTCTGCATGGGGGACAAATGTTACTAGACCGAGCAGAAAGCCACAGGCAGGAAGCAATCTGCTCTTGCGGAGTGGCAGAGGCTGGAGTCTCCTATTAATTGGAAGCAGCTTCTCAACATCATGAGGCTGAGCTGTCCCTTAGGTGACCAAAGCTGCCAAGTCAGAGACTTTGTTGAGTCAGGATTTGCAAATCTCTTACATAACAAACATCCTAGCTGTCAGCAACGGTTTATTACACTGCGGAGTCAGGATAAGACATTCATGCAAAGAATCTGTGTTCATCTATGACCCAAAATCCATACCCACGGATGCACAGGCAGCTAGAATATCTTACTCCATTTTACATGAAATTGGATGGTGAAACAAGCAGCCTGAGATGGTGGTAAGGTCCCTTTGGAGAAGATGTCACCTTCCCTAAGTGTGTTCAGAACCGCCACCCCAGCACTTCTTCCTTCAAAATTTCTTGGCTGTAGTTTTATCACTTTCTCTTTTTAAAATGAGATAAATGACAAGACAAATGATCTGGTTTTTTCAAGTAAAATGCAAGGAATGAAAAGGGAGGAGAATATTACAGTAAATGATTTAAGAGGCATATCGTTCAAATGCAATGTGTGGATTATAAGGGATCCTGATTTGAACAGTTAAAAATTATAAAACGAGGGAAAATGTGACAAATCTGGACATTTGATTATATTAAGGAATTAGTATCAATATTTTTTCATACAACAATGGTGTGGTTTTAAAAAATTATTTTAAAAGAGAGACCTTTTAGAAAAATTTACTTCAAAATAATTAGGGTAGGGGAGAGAAAAGTGGGTAGGGGCATATAAATAAAACAAGATTTGACATGGCTGATAACTGTGGAAAGCTCAGTGATGGTAACTGGGAGTTCATTATACTAGACTCTACTTTTGTAGATGTTCAAAGTTTTCCACAAAGAAAATATTTGTTTTGGAAGCCTGACCTCAGTGGCCCAGTGTCCTCAAATACCAGCTGGATCTTGCTGTCTTTCCTGCCAAAAACCCTCATTGACCTCCCATCTGAAATCCTTACACAGCCTATGTGGCCCTGCCTCCCTCTTCTCCCTCCTCTCCTCTCCACTCAACTCAGGCACGGCCATCTTTCCCATCACACTTAAACCAGGAAGCCTTCCTGGATTTCAAGTATTTGGTTGGGCCAATTTGATATGTACTTCTGTACCTTATCACACTATTTCTTTATAACCCTGAGCCTTCTCACATTGGTTTGCTTGGCCTCTACCCAGCCCCACAAAACCCAGAATGTTGGCTCCTTATGGACTTGTCTGTCTGCTGTCGTATTATTATACCAAGCACAGTACCCAGCCAAGGTAGGTGAGACAAACAGGAATACAGACAGACATGAATACAGAGTCCTTTTACCAGGAAGAGGTACGTAATAGTAGGGTTCTCACCCTACATAATAAACAGTAGCATAGCATACAGAACTTATAACCAAGTCTTCATCCTTAAAGTAAGGGCCAAGTCTCAATATAATTCCCAACACACCTACATGTTTACAATGTACTGTTCCCCTGTTGATCCTTGGATAAAAGTGTCTTTTTATTCTCTATGAAGATTTCTGTTCTTCCAGTGGGAACTACAGAAAAAAATCTGTTAATACCTAATGACAGTGTATAAAAAGCTGACTTTAAAACCTGGTAGAATGGCACTTTCTGCAACTAATGTAATATAAACAAAGAGTTAAGACACTCTCTTACTGGCTCACACAGCACGTGGAAACCCAGGCCATACAAGTTCCAAAGAGAATTTCACTTACTACTTCCTCATGCTCCTTCCAGCAATCATAATCTGTTGCCATGGCGATACTTGCGTAGCAAATTCCAGCCTCCTTAGCAAGAATCACCTCTGGAACTGTGGTCATGTTGATAACATCCGCACCCCAGGTTTGGAACATGACACTTTCTGCCCGGGAGCTAAAACGAGGTCCCTCAATTGTGATCATTGTCCCTTTTGAGTGGCACCGGAGTCCTAGCTTCTTAGCGGTCTCTATGAGGACCTAGAATGCAAAGAACCAAACTCAAAACATACGAACATACAAACAGAAGGTCAGCTTAATTTATTTTTCCTCTGATTGTTTAAAAGATTGTTACTATAAATACCTAGTACCTGTAGGCCCTCAAAGAGAACCTAGGAAATCACAGAAGGGTGTTTCCTAGACCCTTATCCTTACATAGTGCTCTGTCCTGCCCCAGCCCCTAGCTCACAGCTACAAGAGCAAACAGTGAGGTTTTTCTACACACCAGGCATTTGTTTACATGCTTTAATCTCACTTCTTAACAACTTTAAGAGACTATCATGGATTGTGAATGGGGGCTTGAGCCTGAGCTCTTAACCTCCAAGTCTACACTAAGGTGCCTTCCTCATTCACATCTCAGAGATGTGCAGAGTGAACTGTTTTCAAGCTCCTGAGAAACTCATTCTCACTGGTCTTTTATACAAAACCTGAGGGCTTTTGTGAAAGCTTTTTGGGGGTAGAAAGTGATTTCATAATCTCTTTTGCCTATTGCCTCTCTAAAGACATACAGTAAAAAACAGAATGGGGCTGTGCTGATTTCTTCTATCCAGAGATAAACTTATCTTGGCATCCCTTTAGAGACAAGGCCACATATGAGTTTAGAAACATTATTTAAAAGTTTGATCACTTTTTTTAGTGTCTAATAATGTATGTCTAATCTAATTTCATTATTTTCTTAGCCTGTGCTTCAACATTCCTTTTTAATTAAAAAAAAATTAGTCTTTTAAACTTAACTCTTAAAGCACTGCCAAGAATTCACTTACCCTTATGTACATCCTAGTTTTTTCATCTGTAAAATGGGAATAATATTATATAACTCAGAGATACTGAGAAGTTTTTTTTTTTTTTTTAAGAATTTATTTATTTATTGGCTGTTTTGGGTCTTCATTGCTGCATGTGGGCTTTCTCTAGTTGCAGCCAGGGGGGCTTATCTTTGTTACGGTGCGTGGGCTTCTCATTGCAGTGGCTTCTCTTGTTGCGGAGGATGGGCTCTAGGCGCGGGGGCTTCAGTAGTTGTGGCTCGCAGGCTCAGTAGTTGTGGCACACGGGCTTAGTTGCTCCGCAGCATATGGGATCTTCCCAGACCAGGGCTCGAACCTGTGTCCCCTGCACTGGCAGGCGGATTCTTAACCACTGTGCCACCAGGGAAGCCCCGATACTGTGAATATTAAATGAGCTAAGGAATATATATAGCAAGGAATCTAAATGCTTAACTGGTCTTCTAATTATTAACACTGGCAGCTTCTACACATTTCCCAAATAATTTGTCAAGTTTCCTATAATACCATATATAAGATGGAGTGACTCAAAGTCAATAGAAGGCTCCAATCTAGGCCAAAGTCTTGCCTGCACATGTCTGAACCACATAAGCAAATTAACCTATTTCCTTAAAAATAACACATTATGCTATGGCAAGACGAGAAAGAATTTTAACAAGAGCTTCGGCAACTCCAAATTTAGAACCATGACAAGCCCTAGATGACTAGCTGATGCTACATCATGTTTATTTTTCCTATACATGCTGAAAATAAGATTCTGCTAAATAAAAACTTTTCCTTAAGGAGTACAGGTATAAATACAAGGGCTTATTAAATCACTCTTTCCCCTGATGTCCCCCCCCACTTTCAAAATTAAGATATAACCAGCCCAGTCCTGTCTTCATTAAATGTCTTTAAAAATCCCAAATAACTGAGCTGTATGTCTCGGCCAAACTTCAGAGTGCTTCTAGAGATGTGTGAAGGAAGATCACAACTATCGCAGGCCAGTGGCAATGTGCCTTGTACGTCTTCACCATCACCCTGAGTGGTGGGTGCCACGATGGGGAGGAGGAAGTAGAGGCTTATCGGCCTGGGTGGGCCAGGCAGTGACAGACCCTGGGCCCTTGCCACCTGGGCAAGTACTCTGCACTCCCACACAAACAGATAACGCCACCGTAAGGTGCCAGAAATATAAACTACAGGCTGAGAGGTCTCTTTACTGTGTCAGGACTTTAGAAGAATGTGTTTCAGATTACCTTTAGACTAGAAGTACTATTTTTGGAATAGGTAATACTTGCACATGGTGCAAAAACGTAAACAGTACAAAAGGATATTATTCTGTGACAAGTATTTCTTCTACCTGTGTACTAGCGACCCAGTTTCCCCATGGGAAACCACTGTTACCAGTTCTTCGGTCAACTTTCCAGAAACACTCTATTTGCATATAAATATTTTCATATTTATCTCTTTTATATACACATATTTCAACACAAGTGGTAAGATATAGTACAACCATAGTGTACCTTGCTTGCCACTTGACAATCTGTCATCGGTACACGAAAGTACACAATGATGTTGAAAGTTAAAGTGATAATTACGAAGGGGCAACACCACCCACTCTTTACGTTTTTTGGACAATATTTTAAAATCTCTTTTAGGGTATATAAGAATAAAGTAATACTCTGAAGACGTTATTTTCCCATTTTCTTAAACTGCCCTCCCCAGCACTCTTTTAAAGTCTTTATGTGAGGGTCCTTAGCTTGACTAGACTAATAATAGCTGAATTAATTCAGTCTCAAGGGAGGCCAAACTGCATTACTGGAAACTATCATCCAGCCACCACATTTACATGTGCTCTGCATACATCATTAGCACTTTTCCCTTACCCACCTCTACTCCTAGTACCCAAATCACTGGGCAGTAGTACCTCTGATTTCCTACTAACATGCATATTCTCTCCCTAGTCTATTTCTTCCCAAGCTGCCCCCATTTTGAAGTGGACAGAAATGTTATTGCACACATCTACCTTCCTCTGGAGAGCAAATTTATTCTGTGGACAGATCTGTGTTTCAGACTTACATTGTTCTGATATATTCTGCTGATAACTACCCAGGAACACACACAGTTGATCCTTGAACAACATAGGTTTGAACTGTGCAGTCCACTCATACATGGATTTTTTCCAATAAATTCATACTACAATACTATACAATCTGTGGTTCGCTGAATCCTTGGATGCAGAACTGCAGATAAGGAGGGCCAACTGTAAAGTTATACTCAGATTTTCAAGTGCATGGTAGGTCAGTGCCCCAACCCCTCACGTTGTTCAAGGGTCAAATGTATTCTAAACTCACACTTAAAAGTTAACCTGCCCTTTTTTTTGTTTTAAAGAAGTAAAGAAGGTGCTTTCACAGAAGTCACAGAGAATCAACATGCAGTGATATATCTGAAATGGCTCCAACGCCTGGCTTTGGATTCTAGATTTCTGAGACCAGAGTGAGGTTAAGGTGCCCTAGCTCTTAACTGTAAGGAAGCTAGTTTTACATGATTATACAAAGCTGAACATATACTACTTTCCACATTCAGGTGTTAAAATCACCTGAATGATTAACATGTTTAGGTATCTGTATCGTCTAAATTATTTTATAAAGTAGATTTTACTAGGCAGTTTGTCTCTGACAATAACTTCTGACCTACTGGGTTGCACCTGACTTTCAAATCTTGAGTTATAAGAAAAATACCATGGATGGACTTTTGAATTGTGGTAGCCATTTTTATTCTCTGAAAGCTAAGGCTGTGATTCCTCACTTTATATCACCATTGGCTTTTGTAGGGCTGCCCCTTTAGTCCTGAGATCTTACTATAATCCTGGAGAGGAAGCTGGACAGTAACAGCCAAACTCACCTCAAAGGCAAATGATGCCAATCTAACAATTTACAGATTATTAATAACTTAATTCATAAAAGCAGTTAACAGTCACTGGATGTCTTATAACTAACAGGCAGCACTCAAAGCACTTTATAAGTAAATAACTCTTTTATCCCTCACAGTCCTACGAGGTACATGTTATCATCACCTTATTTTACAAACGAGGAAACCAAACCCGAGGTTTTGGTCCAAAGACACACACCAATTAAGCTGAAGAGTAAAGACCTGATCATAAGAAATCTGGTTCCAGATTGTATACTCTAGACATACTATGCTACCGTAAATTATTTTAAAAGGTATCCTGACAGCAAAATCAAAACTTAGTTAAGAAAAAAGAAAAAGTAGGTTGCAACTTTGAGTGATTCATCTTACAAATGACTGAGAGTAGTGGAGACATTATTAGCAAAGGGAAACAACTCTTCATAAAACCTTGAGTAAGCAGCAAGCTAGAGAGGGGAAGAGAGACCACATGCTTGGCCAGTTAATTCTACGTCTAGATGCCACCCCAAGCCCTCATGATTTATTCTGGTGCACCTTCCAGAAATATTACGAACCTCTCTTGTTTTAGGGCAGAACGGCTCAGCCATTGGAATATGACACACTCCTCTGGCACAGGAATGATTTCCGTCGTAGAAGGTCTGAAGCCTTCTGGTAGTCCTACAAAATAAAATAAAAAAGAGTAGTTTTTAAAAAGCCACCTTCCCACCCTCTAGGGGCTGGTAATCAGTTGTATCTAGGTCGATATCTTGGTCCTCACTCCAGAATCAATAGTTCTGGATAAGCTGAAGGAAACTTTTTTTTTTTTTTTTTAAAAAAACAACAACAAGAAAAAGAGCTTCTGGATGGTATTTGGCTTTTTTGGCTCTGGGTTGGTGGCAACGTGCTTCCCAACAGGAATTAAAGTGTCTGTGGTCTGGTGGCTGTGATAGGATAACCACACTGAACTGTAGATGCAACTCAACTGTGGGCTCAGGAGGCCAGGTAAAACACTTAAGAAGTCAATATGAAAATTTTCCATCATCTCAAATGTAGAGGATTGTATAGTGAACCCCATATATATCACTTAGATTCAAGAGTTTCCAAAATTTTGTCAAACTTGCTTCATCTGTTGCAAATCCCAGACTTTGTCACTTCACCCCTACTTCAGAAGGACCAAAATATGTGGAGTATTTTCCACGGCAATGTCATTATCACAGCTGATAAAAATGACATTAATTCCTCAGTATCGCCTAATATATAGACCATGTGCAAATTTCCCTGGTGTCCTCAAAAAAAAAAAAAAATCTTTTTTTAAACCGTTGCTTGATTAGTTTCATGTTCAAACACAGTCCAAACTTTGCATTTGATTGCCCTGTCACTAAATTGAGAGTAATTCCTGCCCTCTGCCCTCAACCTTATTTTTTCATGCCTTTGACCCACTGAAGAAAGCAGCCATTCATCCAGCTCCACATTTCAGAATCATTTGTCTCTTTGCTCCCTTACTTAAGCTTATGCGTCTACCCGCCAGAATTAGTTCTAAAGTCTCATGAAAGTTCTAAAGTTAACTTTCTGATAAAACATTTTTGAATCTGTAGGAGAGAGGGTAAAATTAAGCCAGTGGCAAGTCACCCAGCAACTTTTCTCTCAAAGTTTTCAGAATAAAGCACTTCCTATATCCATTATATTGTTCTAAACTTGAACTCATGAGTAATATAGAAAAGAAAGTCCTCATTTCCCTAGAGAGGTGAGAGCAGGGGAGGGACACGGCAAGGGAAAACCAACAGCTGAAGGCAAATCACTTCATTTCTGCTTCCGGGGGTGGGAGGGTAGGCGACGGCATGGAGAAATATTCTGGTTCAGTTTACACAGCTGGCATGTCCACCTATCAAAGTTAACCTGTTACTTCCTCCCCATCACATATTAAACAGTGACACTAGCTGGCACCAAAGCCACCTTGCTCAGAGATTAGGCCTCAGAGATTGGGAGGAATGAAAACCCAGTCTGTGCTCCTCTCAACCCCTTATCATATACGGGTCTTAAGGAAAAGGCTAAGTTAACCCCAAAGCAATTTCAGATGGCATTGAAGAACAGGTCAAATGACTCTTCCAGCCTATATAAACAGAGGCTTTTCTCTTTTTGTAAAACTGACTAATAAAATGGTTCCACATATTCCAGCTTTGGCTTGGTTTCAGCCTTCAATGAGTCAAGTATTAGCAAAAATCCTACTTACAACCATGATTAAGTGTGAAAACAGGGCCACAAAACCCTTCAGTGGCTATACCCCAATAGACATCTATGCAGTAACACCCCCATCTTATCTATCTCTGTCCCTCTCTATCTCCATCCCTTCTTTGCCTAATTACTCCTCTCTCTGTTTTGAACATTTACCTTAAGACATAATATGTATTAGTTATTCCTTATGTTATGCTATATACATGTGATACTAACTGCCTACAGTTTTAATTCCCTCTCAACTGGAACATTTTACATTTTTCTCTTTAAACAAAGCTCCCTAACTCCCACCTCTAAGGCTTATAGCAAACCACCATATCTTCTTGATTCTTCATTTCCCAATTACAAAATGTAGTGTTCATCCACCCATTTATAAGAGTGTTATAAGGATTAAGTGAGCCCTGATGCCTAGATATCCCACGGCAGCTCAGGACTGAGGTCTGGGCTAGAGACTGAATTGGGAGTCAGCACCAAGGAGAAGCTGTAGCTGAGAATGGGGCCTCAGAGCACCCAACCTTGCAGGAGGGGTAGCCCCGAGGAAGAAATAGGGACTTTAATACCAGTATTTCTAATAGGTTCAGGGTTATGCTGTTAAGATCCCAGGAGGGAAAGTGCCAATAAGAAACATCTCTTCACACAGACTGCCCACCTACTTGTGGTGTTCTGCATAACTCAAACAGTGACATATTCAAGGAAAAGTAATGATCTAATTTTAAATCACTATAAGTACTCCTATGCTGCATAAAATAATGAGGCATGATTATGCTGAATGAAATTCAGACCAAGAGCAATGGGGTTTGCAATCACAAGTGAAGGACACCACCCAAGTGAAATTCTAAAATGAAAATATATGTGATTTTAAGATCTCCTGTCCTCCCCCTGAGAGTTTTTAAGGAGAAGTGAGAGCTTCTGTAATGTAGCAAGAAGCAAAGGACGTCCCACACGGTGGGGACTGTTACCTCATTGAGCCTGTGTTAAAGGGGGTTCCTGCCTGTTCACTCCCAATTTCCAGTCAAAAGAGCTCTTCTATAAACAAAACAGTAGTTTACTCTCAAGTGGAGCTTTCTGACGGATATGAAGAAAATATAGAAAATGTAGTTTTGTACCTGGATTTCAATCCTGTTACTGATTTTTCGTGTGGCCTTGAGCAAATTACTTCCTCAGGGAAGTAGAGCAAACCTCCCTGAGTTCTTTCTTCATAAGGTATTAGCAACATCCACTTACACCCTTGTTTAAAACAGGGCCGCAAAAAACCTCTGGTAGCTACATCCCAATAGGGTGATGCAATAACTCCTCCATTTATATGTCAAATGTGCGTTTGGGGATAAACAGTAATTGTTGCAAAGTGCTACTACTATTGCCCTGAGGATCAATGAGGGAACAGATGCAGCACCTGGCCCACAGTATTCACCCAGGTCACATTACCGATGGACACAGGCGCAGCAGAAGCAAGCACATGGAGGAGCTCATCAATGGAAGACACTTGCAGATTTTTCTTGAGGGCAGAAACTAGGTGTGCAGCCGTGCCTAGGTGAGCACCTTTCCCTAATAAAGGGGGCCCTTAATGAGATCTCTTCTTCCTCCCATCAAGAGATAGAACTGGAATCTCTTCCTGGGCCACAGGAAAAAAATTAGCCTTAGACAACGTCAGACTGGCTGGATCCATTGGGAAGCTGTGTTTTAGGCTGTGGGTGAGAAGAACAGGAAGGACCACACACCTTCCAGAAGCAACCTAGACCAAGGATGAGAGTTTAGGGGTGGCGGCTCTGTCCTACCAAGCTATGAAAGTGGCATGTGGCAGCAAACAAAATAATGCCCCCCTACACCCCTGAATATCCACACCCTAATGCCCAGAACATATGAATATGTTACCTTACATGGCAGAGGGGAACAGAGGTTGCAGGTGGAATTAAGACTGCTAACCAGCTAGACTTAGAAAGATTATCCTGGATTAACCAGGTAGGCCCAGTATCATCACAGGAGTCCTGACATGTGGAAGAAGGCAGAAGGGTCAATACTAGTGATGAAAAGGACTTGACCCGCCATTGCTGGCTTTGAAGATGGAAAGGGGCCAGGAGCCAAGGAATGAAGGTGGCAAAGAGCAAGGAAAGGGATTCTCCCAAGCCTCCAGAAAGGAATGCAGCCCTTGATTTTAGCCTACTGAGACCCATGTTAGACTCCTAACCTGCAGAACTAGATAATAAATTTGTGTTGTTTAAGCCACTAAGTTTGTGGTAACTTGTTACAGCAGCAATAGGAAGCTAATACATGTGCTCATATGGTTTAACACAGTTAACGCAATGCAACTCTGTCCCTAACTCTTGCCTCAATTGGTGAAGCCTCCTAGCGAGGCAAAGGGACTGCTAATTTCACCCCCCTCTCCACCATCAGCCTGGGATATATATCCACTGGAAGTAGAGTTCAGGGACTGCCCAACTGACTGGCTTTACTGCTCCCTGGCTGGCTGTGTGCCTCCAGGAGAGAGTCACTCTGACCTGTGTTCACCTTATCAGTCTTCTCATATTTTAAATGGGGAAGTATGAAGGGTAAATACTGTGTGAAGACTGAATAAGAACACATGAAGCAAGTGCTCAGCCCGAGTAACTACTGCTGGTAGAAAATCTGCTTCTGTACCTGTCGTCTGCCAACTTCAGAGCAGACGTACTCGGGTCTCAAGTCAAGGGTACCCCCAAAACGGGGATATGTGATGAGAAAAGTTAGCAAAACAAACAACAAACTGCGTATGGAAGAGTGAAGAAGACAAAATGATGTTGTGTACTGGCAAGAGAAATGAGTTCAAGGCCATCAGGGAGAGAATACCGGGCACTTTCAGACACAGTGGGGGAACAAAGCCCAGAGAAAGACTGACCAGTAGGTTCTTTCTGGATCAAGATCCTTGAATTGGCACAAAGACAGCCATTTGTTAATAGTTTTCCTTTGAGGAAGTGCTGAGTTGCAAACAAGATGAGGGAAAACACTTTTCCCACAGCAGAAGCAAACACACCCGCACACTTCCAAGGTGGTTCTGGAGCACAGCACATGTCCACGAGCCTCAGCACACAGGAACACGAGGTGGTTAATTTACTGGCAAAGCGGGGCCAAGGGCTGCTCATACACAGCTTGGTTTCGGGGAAATGATTCTACCCATATCACTTAAAGTCTACCCAAACAGTCTATCTCATGAGTGCCCCTAAGTGAAAAATGCATCGTTTGGTGCATTTACTCTTAGCACTGCAAGCTGCAAAAGGGAAAGGCTGGTTGGAAAGGCATGCATATTGAAAACTTTAGTAATGTGTCAGATTGCCTTCTATTACGATTCTAACCATCTCTACCAGTAATAGGTATGTGTGTTAATTATCCAGGGCCTGACAGCATCTCACAGGTGGGAAGAACTTAATATTTTTCTTTCCCTTCATAATTATTCAGAAATAACTTGACTTCATGTTCAAAAGACCAGAGATGACCAGATAATAAACATTAATACTTCACTGGGGAAAGGGAAATGAGCAGGGATGCAAAGTACAAAAGCAGTGAAGAAACCACCACAAAGGGGACAAGATAGTTTTAAGTACACATCAAAGATCATTACCATCAATGACAAAAGGAACTAGGAAAAAATTACATCAAATTACAGGAAGAGCTGAATAGCTGAGGTCTTCTACCCAGGGACAGCCCTTCTCTGGACCGTGCTGCTTATTCAGAAGTCTGCATACGAGCTGATGCTCAGTAACAGATTCCGGGGCAAGCCCTCCCAGAGGGTAGCAGTTGTTTGAGCTTGGTTTCCAGCACTCCTGTGACCGTGTCTTCCTTCCTGTTATATTTTCTGGGAGTAGTATGGCAACCAGCTTTGAGGGGAGTCAAGCTGGGAGAAGTAAAAATGTTAAGAACTAACCCAGATGAGGGCAGTGGTGACAGATGACAGGGTGGATTCAAGGCACACATGGGCACGACTTAGAGACCGACTGGATGTAGGGGTGACAGATCCACAGCAGCGATCACCCGGTAGATGGCAGTGCGATGGTATTACCAACTTAGCAACTTACCAAGTGGAGAAGAGGGAGCTCGAGACGGGGGAAGGTGTGGGGTTAGAAGACAACCAAGGGGGAAAATAAATGAAGTGTGAATTACAAAGTGTGAGGTGTCTTTGGGACCTTGTCCTGTATCTAGGAGCCAGTGTGGATCTCAAGGTGGAGGCCAGAGCTGGAAGTCCATGTGTCAGGAGTGGTTGAGGTCATAGGGTTTGCAGATGAACCTAATTCAAACCCCACAGGTCCCACTTATTAGCAAATGACCAATATTTCTGAGCTTAAGTTCCCTCAATTTAAACTGAGGAAACGACCCATATATGTGGTAAACAGGGTTAATTGATTTGTGGTACTTGGTAGGAACTCAAACATTGGGAGCTTATAGCATTTTTTAAATAACAGTAAGGATATAAGGTGACAAGGTAGTTTGCAGAACAGAGTTAACCTCACACAGGGAACAGCTGCTCCCACTTCAAGGACAGCAGCAAGATGACAAAGAAGAACAGGGATGCAAGTAACTGGTGAAAGGGAGGGTGAAGGAAGATGGCGAGTTTGTGCCTAATACCATCTGTTTTCTTGTAAAGAGGCAATGTTCTCAACCAAGAGCGAAGGATATGGGCAGGAAGCTGTGAGAGAACAGAAAGGGTTCAAAGTAGCTGCTGACAGGAATGGGAGAAAGAGCTAAGCAAAGGCTTCCTGTATAATTCTTTATCATAAACCTCCATTTCTATTGGTAAGAACAAACCCCGTGCCCAAGAGGCTGAAAGACTGAGAAACTGACATCATTACACACCTCAACCTCTAGGCCTACCTTCCAAGGATGGCTAAGAACTTTGTACTGTAAAACCCTGGGGGAAGCCCAAGGCAGGGCTATGTCTTTGGGAGAGGGAAATAAACTGACATCATCCCTTACCCCTGTGGTTACAGCGGGACTTTCCTGATGAGTAAGTGTGCATCACCAGCCAACGCTCATCCCAGCCCCCAACCTCTCCCGATTCTAGCGAGAAAATAATTCTCTTAAGAGGGTGGGCATCAGAACTCTTAGGAATCAATCCAACACCCTCATTTAGCAGATGAGGACACTAAGTGACACAGGAATTTGGGGGCAGAGCCAGGATACAATTTTGGATGTCCTCACTTCCAAGCTGGGGCTTCTTCCACCACATTCTTTTAGTTGAACCTAACCAGGGGCCTCAGGCCAGTGTGTTAACAGCATTTTGCAGAAAATACTTGGCATTAGGAATTACATCCTGCCTTTTTTTAATCTTAATTTTTTGGCCATATTTTTCTCACTGTTAAAAAAACAAAAAACAAAAACCCCCCAAACACCTTAAACATTCCTGATAGAGGCCGCTATTAAAAAGAAAGAATCTTATTCTCATCCTTACAGATGTTACCCAGCTTCACCTTGAGATATTTCTGGTAGTGACAGAAGCAGTTTAAGGGACCCTACTAGTATGCATCTTTTTTTTTTTTTTTCGCGGTATGTGGGCCTCTCACTGTTGTGGCCTCTCCCATTGCGGAGCCCAGGCTCCGGACATGCAGGTTCAGTGGCCATGGCTCGCGGGCCCAGCCGCTCCATGGCATGTGGGATCTTCCTGGACCAGGCCACGAACCCGTGTCCCCTGAATCGGCAGGCGGACTCTCAACCACTGTGCCACCAGGGAAGCCCTTTTTTTAACTTAATATAATGTGGGCATCTTTCCAAACACTCTGCATATCTAATTGTTCCTTTCATAAATATGGTGAGGGACTTCCCTGTTGGCACAGTGGTTAAGAATCTGCCTGCCAATGCAGGGGACACCAGTTCAATCCCTGGTCTGGGAAGATCCCACACTCTGCAGAGCAGCTAAGCCCATGCGCCACAATTACTGAAGCCTGCATGCCTAGAGCCTGTGCTCCACAACAAGAGAAGCCACCTCAATGAGAAGCCCACGTGCCGCAACAGAGAGTAGCCCCTGCTCAACACAACTAGAGAAAGCCTGTGCACAGCAACGAAGACCCAACGCAACCAAAAATAAATATATAAATAAAACTAATTCTTTAAAAATAAATAAACAAACAAATAAGGTGAGTTGAATTCCCTCCAATGATGATACTCAGGATTGATGGTGAAAGGAGAAAGGTCATATGTGGAAGTTGCTAGAATCTCCTGCCCATGTGTACCTTCCATGGCACGGAAAGTTACTAGTCTAGGGTGGAAGAGAGGCCATATAATCAGTCCCCACCCCCCACAGACAAATGAATTTCTAGGAGTATCTAACAACAACTGGGTCAACAATGGAGGGTATGTGCAACAGAAGGAAAACAGGAAGAGACAACAAAATGCCTCATGCTTTGAAAAAAGCATCTAGGGGAAACAGTGTTGCTTGCTCTATAATAGTAAAAATCTCATTAGAAATCACTTCTATACTCCACTTTATAATGTATCATCCAAGTCAGGCCTTAAAAGTGGGGTGGGATGCGAGGGATGGTTATGTCTTTACCTGCAAGGCTGAAAAGCAAAAACAAAACAAAAGCCAAGTAAATGCATAGTTATGCCTCTAAATTTCTAAGTCTTGTCTCAGAATTTGGTTAGTCTTATACGGAGCCCTCACCAAACCACAGGCAGGGAGGATCCAGCTTCATAAAACACCTACCACTGATCCTGCTGGGCTCAAAGGAGGGAGGTGCTTCCACCAGCAGGAAGGGAGGTAACAGCAGAACCACTGAGCAAGTAAAGCCGCTGGCTGTCCCAGCTGCTTCCTGGACAGTGGCAAATAGATACAGGAGATCAGAAGACACAAGGATGCAGGCAGGTATAAAGCACAGTAGAGAAACAATTTGAAAAGCCTTAGTGGAACCCTGAGAGTAGCTAAGCTTTCAGATTTCTGTCTCTGTTTCATGTGCAAAGCCAGATTATGGGGAGGGAATCAACTTGGATTCCCTATGAGGTCTTTTCGCTCCGTCACTCAGGCAGTCTTGCTTCCACCAGAGACACTGTGAGAGCCAGATGTACCCTACACGGGCAGAGGTTTGTACCACAGGAGAACTACCCCAAATTATGAATCTTGGGAGTGTCTCCCTTATAAGATCGTTTTAAAGTAGAAATAGCCTCACAATCCTAAAACAGATGAAAGGTCAGACAGACACATTCTCTCCCCAGTTCACATGGACTGTTTAATAATGGTCAAGAAGCAGAACAAGCCCCATTCTTAACCATGTTTTATCATGAATTGCCAAATGACTTATGGCTCTGATGGTGGGGACCTCCACCAAGTAGAAGAAAGGGATTAATCAAACCCAGTGGGCTTCCCTGGTGGCGCAGTGGTTGAGAGTCCACCTGCTGATGCAGGGGACACAGGTTCGTGCCCCGGGCCAGGAAGATCCCACATGCCACGGAGTGGCTGGGCCCGTGAGCCATGGCCGCTGAGCCTGTGCGTCTGAAGCCTGTGCTCCGAAATGGGAGAGGCCACAACAGTGAGAAGCCCGCGTACTGCAAAAAAAACACAAAACAACAACAACAAAAAAACCAAAAATCCCCCAGTATATCAGGAGGCCCAAAGCAGGCACTGAGGACACTTACTGTGGGCGAGCCTCTTACAAATTCTTGGTATAAATTACTATTTAAAATTTTTGGTTTGTGAAGAATATTGCACATGGGGTCCAGGATAAGGGAAGATTCAGGAAACCTGTCACTGTGCAACACACATGGGAAAATGACCAGAGAACACATTCTTTCAGCATTTAAGTTCTAGATCCACATACATTTTCCTTTCTACAGCAGCCCTAATCACAAATGAAAGATTACTTTCACTTTAAATATTAGCAAAGGTTATTTCCTTGCATGTTTGAGAAACAGATGAAAGGACTGAGTACACACACCCAAAAATACTGGAACCAACTCCTCTCCCCACCTGTCTGCTGTCCTGATTTCTCCAGGTCAGCCACACCCAGGATTCCCCTTTTCTCATGCCGAGGCTTTCAAGTTTTCACAGGTTGGAATGTAGCATGAGCAAACCCAATGATTTTCAGAAGAGAATGATCTTATTTTCCTAAAAGAGCTTTCAGCCTGTCAGACACCTTCAAGGGTATTTTTCATTTTTAGCTTATAGGCATCTAATGATTTTAAAAACAACCATAAAAATCAAAGCTACCTGTCACTCTTAAATCTTAATGACTTCTAAGTTATGCACGGCATGGTTGACAAGCCAGGTTGGTGTTTTTTCCCCCTATGTTGAGCACTGAGGGCAAAGAAAGCAAGATGCTCTAGTTCTGCCATCTATTAAAAAAGAATAGCCATACTATTCCATTTTGATTCTTTATCACAAATGTATGTCAGGGAGATTAAAACAGTCCCTCTAGTCTTGGAAGACACTTTAGGATGAGGATATTTTTTCTAAGATGATGTGCTGGAAAAGTTATAGCAGTAGTAAGCAAAAATGTGTTTCCAGATCAATCCCTGGAGAAGAACCCATGGACAGTGCAAGGAAAAGGGAGCTTAAGTGATAGAATTCAACCTGTAATTTTGAAGAGAGGACCATGGCCCACATAGGTAAAGTGATCTGCCTGAGGCCAAACAGAGCCAAGATGACCCTTCTAGAGTTCAGTGCTCCTGCCCCCACAGCTCTGATCCTCTGTGCACCTCTGCAGGATGCTGCAGTCCTATCAAATATTCTGGGGCTGTGGTTACAGCTATGGGCACTGAGGCTGTAAACAGCAGAGCCTGCAGCTCACCATTCATGCCTGATGACAGGACTAAGTGGAGGTTCAGACGCCTGCCTTAACACACCAGGATTTACTCTGTTAAAATAAAGTGCTGTCAGTACAACACATGTAGGGCATTTCTCACAAGACAAAAAGTTCGGATTCTCCTCTCCTGTAAGACATTCTCAAGCCTGGTTAACAGAAACCACATAGCTCAAACAGCAGCAGTAACACTTAGAAGATGCTCTCCAATAGCAAAATAATACAAGGCACATATGTAATTTAAAATGTTCTAGCACCCACATCAAAACGGTATAAGAGAAACAGGTAAAATGAGTTTTAGTACCTTATGTAACTTAATATATCAAAAATGTTATTGTTGCAATATATAATTGATACAAAATTTGAGATTTCATTCTAAATGTTACTTACTTAGGGGATCCTCCTTTTAACAGACCTTTTTTTCTGTTTTTACCAAGTGATGTTGACTAGCAGACATACTCCAGCCCAGACTCACAGTAAAGGCATTTATTGGGCAGGTACCACAGGCTAGATTCATAAAAGGCACTCGCTAGGGACTCAGAACTCCCAAGGCAAGACTAAGGAGGCAGGTTATAGACATGACACATAGAAGAAAACAGACACCGGAAGATTTTAAGGTCACACAGCTAATAAGTGCCAAGGCAGAAAGAAACCAGATCTGATGGCAACGCCTGTTCTCTTTCTATTCTCTTTGTGCCCCACCTGCTTTCTTGAGAGCCAGTATGTGAAACATTTACATTTACTACATGTGAGACAAAGATCTGGGAAATGCAACAGTGTACAGTTACACCACGTAAGTAACAAATTAATCCCAGGCTTAGTATCCAAGCCAAACTTTTCCTTCCAGTACCATCTACCATACTTTATAAATCCACATCATTCTAGAGTTTTGTGCACTGCATTATTAAAAAAACCACATTGCACCCCTTTTCTTAGGTCATTACCCCCAAACACATGTCTTTAACGGCCATAGAGATTTTGATCAGGATGTCCCCTAAACACAAACTCCAGTCTCCCTCTCCCTTCGAACAATCATGTTCATTCAGTCACTCAAAAAATACTGACTGAGCAACCACAGGCCAGGTAGTATTGTGGGTGTTGGGGATAAAGTGGCAAACAGGACATATGGGGTCCATGCCCTCACACGGTTTACATTCTAGAGGGGAAGATGAAAAACATATAGTGTCAGGTGCAGAAAAATGATAGGAAAAATGAAAGGGGAGGGGCATGTAATGATTTTAGTCTATCCTCATTATTTATTAGGTTGAACCACATGAAATTACTGATATTCAACCATTTCTAGCTTACAGAACAGGCAATTTCATTTGGTTCAAGCTAATAGCTTCATTTCATCAGGTAACATTCAATGCTTCTGATGGACTAGGGAATATTTAAATACCTGAAAAGCAGAAGACACACAGAACAGGACTGAATAAACCTTCCTTCCATAATAGTCAAGGTAGGAGAGGCGTTGGGTACAGCGAGCCCAGAGTTAACAGACTGGAAGAGTAGGATGGACTGAGGTGATGGTCGGGGTGAATGGATGGGGGACGCTGATAGGAGCTACCAAGTGGTTTACTCTCTGTGGTTCTTCTCCCCACCGCTCTGGCTCAAGTAGCAGACTGCAGTTACCTGTCTCCATCCAGAGCATTCTGGGAAGTGGTTACTTCCCCCAGGAATGGGAGGTGGGGGCAGCAGGAGGATGGGATCCCTAGGATACCACCCCTTTCCTTATGACTTCTTCAACTACTTCTAAATGCAGAGAAAGCCCAGGATCTTGGCAGTCCATTATTGTTCAATATTTTGGTAAAGGAACATTATAGATTCCTTGTGCCATTAAGTAACAGAAAATCCCTAGCTCAGGAACCAACTATTGATCTTAACATCACGAAAAGACAACCAGACATTACGTGCCTCCTGATATGATGCAGAAAGATTCTCACCAAGAATTCAAACCTGGTTCCAATCAGGCCTCCGGAGTTAAGCACTGGTTTACGGTAAACACAGGGGACAGGGGAAGACACTAAATGAGACTTAAGGATGCAATCAGTAAAATCCAGCATGTGGGGAGACTATAGGACAAAAAAGAAAAAAAGCCTTCTCTGGACCCTCATTTCAACAAACCAACTACAAAAAAAAAGTCTGTGAGACAATAGGGAAAAAGAGAACACTGCCTAGACATCTAATACTAAGGAAATATTAACTAATTTGTTTTTTAAAAAGTTCTTTTAAAGTTACAAACTGATAAATGTTGAAGCTGAGAATTAGGAACTTGAGAGTTCATGATGATTCTTCTATTTTCTATCCGTGGGCCTGTGTCCCCTTTCCCACAAGTCCCCACACATTGTCCACTTGAGCTGAGAACGATTGTACAGGAGGAGCCTGAGCATTTTAGACGACTGCTCACCTGTCAATGAACTGATCAATAATGACGATATCGCCAGGCTGAATCTCTTCCTTCAAGGAACCGCAAGCTGTGGTCACTATGACATGTGTACAGCCCTCCTCCTTCAGAGCCCAGATGTTCGCCTGATAGTTGACTTTCGAAGGCATGATGGTATGCTGCCTCCCATGCCTAAGGAAAGAGAGTAAATATATTAAATATGGTAGAGGAGTGAGCAGGGCATTTTTTTTTTTTTTTTTTTTTTTTTTGCAGTACGCGGGCCTCTCACTGCTGTGGCCTCTCCCGTTGCGGAGCACAGGCTCCGGACGCGCAGGCTCAGCGGCCATGGCTCACGGGCCCAGCCGCTCCGCGGCATGTGGGATCCTCCCGGACCCGGGGCACGAACCCGTGTCCCCTGCATCGGCAGGCGGACTCTCAACCACTGCGCCACCAGGGAAGCCCGAGCAGGGCATTTTTAATACTCTTGGAAAAGAAAACTCATTTACAGCAGTGCCTTCCAGCCTTTCCCACCAAAATGCTTTCCTTGGCAGAGGAAGAGTGAGAACAGGCCAGGCAATAACCAGCCTACTTCAGGTATAAACTATGTGGTTTTAAAGTGCAGACTCGGGACTTCCCTGGTGGTGCAGTGATTAAGAATCCGCCTACCAGTGCAGGAGACATGGGTTCGAGCCCTGGTCCGGGAAGACCCCACATGCCGCGGAGCAACTAAGCCCATGCGCCACAACTACTGACCCTGCACTCTACAGCCCAAGAGCCAAAACTACCGAGCCCACGTGCCACAACTACTGAAGCCCACGCGCCTAGACCCCGTGCTCCGCAACAAGAGAAGCCACCGCAATGAGAAGCCTGTGCACCACAACGAAGAGTAGCCCTGCTTGCCGCAACTAGAGAAAGCCCACACGCAGCAACAGAGACCCAACACAGCCGAAAATAAAAATAAATAAAGTGCAGACTCAATTTACATTTCATAGTTTACTTTGCTATCAAGAGTAGGTAATAGCTTACTTAGAATTCACTCTCCAGGAAAATATGCCATGTCTATCCTGTGGGGCACCAACACCCCAGAATCTGAGGCATCTGGTATCTCATAAGCCATGACACAGAAAACAAGAGGTGCCAAGGAAGAAACACCCAAAATAGAAACTCAAGTTTCCAGTCTCATCTCTTTATTCTTTTCTGCCTGATCACCCAAAGAAATTAATGAAACATTTAAAATATTAGATTTCCCAGTTGTTTATGATGACATCAGCAGGTATGGTCCAAGAATGGATCACCTCACTCATCATTACTGTTATGGGCTGAATTATGTCCCCTCCAAATTCTTAGGCTGAAATCCGAACCCCCAGTACATCAGAATGTGACCATATCTGGAGACAGGGTCTTTAATGAGGTAATTAAGTTAAAATGAAGTCATTAGAGTGGGTCCTAATCCAACACGAATGGCGTCCTTATAAAAAGACACAGACATACACAGAGAAGAACATGTGAAGATACAGGGAGAAGACAGTCAGGTACAAGCCAAAGAGAGGGACCCGGAACAGATCCTTCCCTCCCAACCTCAGAAGGAACCAACCCTGCTGACCCCTTGATCTCTGACCACTACCCTCCAGAACTGTGAGGAAACAAATTTCTGTTGCCACTCAGTCTGTGGCACCTTGTTATGGCAGCCCCAGCACACTTAACACAACCACTAATGATTTCGTGTCACGCTTCAAACAAAATCCAAACACTCTGCCATGGCGCTCGTATCATCTGGGCCCAGCCTACAAACAGCAACGTCAGTCCTTACCTTTATCCCTTCCCACCGGGGCTCAGCCTCACTGGCCTCGCTGCTTAGCTCCCACATCACCTCCCCAGAGGAGTGCTTTCCACGACCACTGCATCTCCATCACATCACTACCCCTTGACCTTATTTTTCTTTCTGGCACCTATTGGCCACTCAAACTATATATTTCCTTCTCAGTGTCCATCCTTCCCACTAGCATCAGCCCTGAGACGGTGAGGCCCTTATCTGTCTTCCCTGCTGGTGCCTAGAACTGGACTTGCCATATGAGTAGTTCAATCTGTTGGATGAAAAACTGAGTACTTACACACACACTCTTTCCCCCTATCTCTCTCACACACCCACACACACACCCACACCCACACACCCAGTGTGCCAGGAAACAGCCAGTAACAGGAACTTGATTTCTAAAATTACTTTTAAAAATTCACACGTTAGAGGGTATATTTATAAGCAGTATTTCACAGAGAGTTAAAATTATCCTGAGCTGCTTGAAAAAGTATGAACATCACAGGTAATGTTCTGCCACAGGAAGGCTAAGTGTCAAGAGACCAGTCGTCTTCACATGTGATAATATAGAAACAGGCTTTCAAGGAAGTAACAACACACAAAAATCTCACTTTGTACGATAATGATTAAAAGTTTGGGCTTTGAAGTAAAACTGCCTGGGTTCAAATCCTAGGTCTGCCACTTACTAGCTGTGTGACCTCATCAAAATCACTCAGCTTTCTCAGCCCCCCATTTTTTTTTTTTTGATCTGTAAAATGGATAATAAAAAACCCTGCACCACAGGGTTGCTATCCAATATCCCTTGTATCATTCCATATTGATATTTTGAAATAAACTTTAATGTCTCTTCTTCACCAACAACAGAATTAAGAATACGGAAATAATTTGTACATAATTGCAGACAAGCATTAGCATATGAGGGTTTTTACCCCAAGGTCATAAACGACCTCTCAGAAGGTGGAAGTCCATGAATGCCCAGAAAGTATGGTAGTCCCCGCTTATCCACAGGAAATGCGTTACAAGACCCCCCTGTGGCTGCTTGAAACTGCGTATAGTACTGACCTCTATATCTGCTATGTTTTTTTCCTATACTAACAGGTGGGTAGTGTACAAAGCGTGGATACGCTGGACAAAGGGATGATTCCTGACCCGAGCAGAGGGGGTGGGATGGCACAAGATTTAAAACTTATGAATTGTTTATTTCTAGACTTTTCCTTTTAATACTTTTGGACCGCAGTTGACTATGGGTAACTGAAACCGTGGATAAGAGGGGACTACTGTACATGCATTTTTTCTAAGGCTGGTCTCCAAATCTCTGATTAGATTTTCAAAAGAAATTCACATATCAAAAGGAGTTAAGAACCACTGCATAAAGTGGTTCACAGTCCGACACACTTCATTTCAGCTGGCAAGAGTATAAAAGCTTCACCATGGGGCTACAACACAAACCATTTTCTCTTACAGTCTGGAGAAAATTAAGCGTTTCTCCAGCAATGACCACAGACCAACAAAGAAGGTTGCCTGAAATCAACCCTATGCGACCATCTAGAACTAAAATTTAGTTTTACTGGACTCAGCAAAGCCACTTCCGTTTCAAAAATGCAGTGTGGCAGACAGACCCTAGGGTGGTCTTCATTTTCATGCTCTGAATAATTCCTTCCTTCTCGACTGTGGGCGGACCTGAGATGCTTCCAACCAACAGAACACAGCGGAAGGTGCTGGGAGTCACTCCCATGATCAGGCCCCAGCCTGCCAGCATGCACTACCTGGCCCTCCTGCTGGCCTTGCAGCAGCAAGCTGTTGTCTTGTGAACTGCCCACGGGGAGGGCCACAAAGCAGGGAACATGGACAGCCTCTAGGAGCGGACGGCCTCCGTCCTTCAACCCTGAGGAACTGAGTTCTGCCAACTCCTACATGAGCTTGAACGAGGACCTGGAGCTCCAGATAAGAACAAGCACTTCAATATACCCATGTGACACAATATTTACTTGTGTGACCCTGAAGAGGACCCAGATGAGCTGTGCCCACACTCGGGTTAGCTGGAAACTGTGGGATGATGTATGCTATTTCAGGCTGCTAAATTTGTGGTCATTTGTTATGCAGCAATAGAAAGCTAATACACGCAGTCTGACTAATTTCTAACTGTGTGATAAAATGACTTGCTCTTCTCTTTAGGGGACAGCACGAGCCTTGTCAAGGCAATAAGGGTGTAGACACCACCGAGAACCCACTTCAGTGACCCGAAACCCACTCCCCACAAATCTAGAACTATTACTACACAAGGGGTCATGAATGAAGCAGTTTTTCTCGATCTTGTGAACTAGAAGATAAAAGACAGAAAAGAACAAAAGAAAACATTTCCTCTTGCAGCTAGAACTGAAAGCAGAGCTTCACGTTTAGTCAAATCATTGCATCACTCATTGGATTGTTCTAAACCTTTTCCCAACCTAAGGGGGGATAGGCAAGATCTTTAATCTCCAAAGTCAGTAAAACCTACCCTGAAACTGTAAGCGATAAAGATGACTCAGATGCTATAGCTCCACCGACACATTAAAAACTCATACCTGCATCATGACTCTTTTCATAATTTAAGTTAAATTTAAAATGTTCTTTAGTAGTAACATTCAAAAGCTTGAAATACGTTACCTTGCAAGGAGGACGCAATCAACATTCTTTATCTTCCCCAAAATTAAGGCATCAGAAGGCTGCACACAGTGAAAAATGGTTACAAGTCAGTGATTTAAAAACACATATAGAAACAATCAAAAAGCTGCCATTTCAATAGTTCATCTGTAGTAGGAGTCATAGAAACTTGGGGTCTGAGGGTATATTTCAAAGAAGTGAAAGAGTCTCGATTTGATGGATCAACTTAGTCACTCAATATTTACTGAGCCCTCTCTACCAGTACAGAGATTCGTAAGACTTAGAAGCGTGCGTGGGTAGGTACCATTTAGTAAGATCTATTTGTAGCAAGCACCCCTGGGGACTCTGATGCCACACTGATCATACACAGATGTGTCAAGGCTATTTGGCAGGTTCAAGAACAGGTGTGAGAGTGAAATGCAAAAGGAATAGGAGGCCCCTATCAGGGAATTTAAGAACTCAGCACTGGAACCGTTTGCTGTGTTAACCAGGTCTAAGATGGCCACAAGATGACCTCAGGTAATGGAGGAAAAAGTCTGAGAACCTAGGAGGTTAAGAAAACATGAGGCTAAGAAGTGAACAAGCTGACAGCAGGACTTGGAAGATACCGGATCAAATCTAAGGACTTGGCTGAAAAGGAGGGTTTGGTTGGGATTGCCAAATACAGGGATCTTCGTAGGAGGATCAGAGGAACCACAGCATTTGGAAGTAGCCCTATGGAGTTAGGAGAAGGCAGACACCCTCACCCTAGCTGGGAGAACTAAACAGCCTCCTTTTAATAGAAAAGGAGGAGTGTTTTATTTCCAATTCAGTTATGCAGTTGTGTTCTCATTCCCCCCAAAATCCCCCTTTGGGCCAGGGCTTACTAAGAAAAGGCCATTAGATATCTCCTCCCATTTGTTACAGACTGTAGTATGACCGATAGGCCCCAAATTAGAAGCTGATTTGAATGCAGTGATCTGGAGAGTACAGTTCCTGTGTTTGAAATGGGCATCTGGCTTCTAGGGATATAATTAAGAAATTATTTGTACACATTTAAAAGCCATGTTCTCAGTCGTCAAGTCCAAGGCAATCTCAGGGATACTGTCTCAGTTGGCAGAGCCCAGTAACAGAAACTCCTGGCCTCTCTCAGCCTGGGGCAGGCAGCCCTGTGCTGCCAAGACAAAAGCAATTTAAAAAAAATTTTTAACTTAAAAATCAAGCCAGGAAGGAGAAAGAAAAAAGCTAGTATGTCTCCACTAACTGGATATTAACCTTGCCAAATGGAGTGTCCACATATTTTTCGGTTCTTCCTTCTAAGATTTCTGGATCATCCAGGCCTGTCCCACCAATTATTCCAATCTGAAGGAGACAATAAAAAGATATCACATTTGATCAGTTTGCAGTAGAAACAAAATCACTATTTTAAGCAAATTCGTTTATCCATACTCATATGCTCTTCTCCATTCCTGGTAAGCCCTAGTTATTTTAAAAATCTGAACATTCCTGAAAAGCAATCATTTATTCAGCAAACATTCGAAAGCCTTCTATATTCCAGAAATAACCAAAGCATGAGTCACCTTTTCGGACTAAATCACATTTTTGCTGACTATCTAAATAACAAATTAGCATGGAAACGTACTTCAACTAGTTTAAATCATAAAGCCAAACCTAAAAATAGGTAAATATGGTTGGAGAAAGTACTTTCTAACCAATTTTATTATCTCTACTAAATACGTGATGGAATAAATGTTCAAAAAACAACTAGGATAGAAAATATTCAGCATTTCCATTTGGTAAGGATTTCTCCTCATTACCACACTTGATAAAGAAACGAGAGATTTTCTTTCCTATGCCACTAAAATCAGAGCTGTAAGGGATCACAGATAGAGGAATCTGGAATAGCATGAAAAGTTAACCTCTATATTTATGAAATCCAACTGTCATTCATATACATGTAAGTGTAAGTAAGTAATTCAAAGGTCTGTAGTTCCAAATTATTTTCAAGTGTCTTATTGCATTTTTCAGACATTAACTTAATTGTCCTCGTCTTCAGGAAGTAATCTGAGTCTAAAAACCCTGATATTACCCTATAGAGTTAATCTAATTTGATGATTAAGACACTTGAACAAAAACAATTACAAAGATAACTAAATATATTAACTAAACTGTTAACTAAAAATGAAATAACTGAAATCATTAGGAAGGTTTCCCTGGGTTGATACTTCCTAAAGGAAAAATACTATTTAAATTGTCAGCAACAGGCTACAGAGATGAACTAGAAACCTAATAAAAAGTCACCTGAGCATTTTTTTTTTCAATGAACAGCTTTAAATCTATTGTCACTTGAGTAAAATTTCTACTCAGCGGAAGTAGCTCCTTGAGAACAAAACTCCAAAGTTAAAAATTAACTGAACATCTGAATTAAATAATTTTGAGATCAGGTTACACAGTTGATTTACACTAGTATGTGGGAAAATAGTTACCTCTCTGGCGCTATTTCCTAGAAAAATAAATCAACGAAATAAGAAAAAGGGCGATTGAGTAAGATTTTTACAAAGAACTGCAGGTTACATGATTTAGTACTTGGAAAGCATCTCACGACTTCCTCAGGTGGCTAAACCAGTTTTTGAAGTTGCTGCCACCTTGTGGTACATTGTTGAAACCACAGCAGGTTACATATTCTACAGCAAGTCAACATTTTTCTTTGTTACAACTTAACATTGTAGGTAAAGACTAATCAATACAGGACTGCAGTTTTCAAATCAACAGAAGTGTTCACTTAAGTCAGTGGGTTTAAATTCATTTCAGTTCAGTAGAAATTTTTTAAATTGCACTATTTTATGAAACCCTAACCCATCCTCTAGCTGGTGTCTTTATTTTATCATTTCATGTAAGGCCAAAGCACCACAGATCATAGTTGGGATGGGGTAGGGGGTGCAATGAACTGTCCAGCCCATGTCATCACCTCAGACCGCCGAACTGAGTTGCTGACTTTGAAATTACTCTCAGCCTACCCTCTGGGGACTCTACTACTCATGGAAACGTCTGGTGTTTTTTTGCTTCCTTTTTTTTTAAAAATACTACCACTCTGACTTGGCTGTTTCTGGCCGTTCCCCTGGGCCATGGCATCTCGCATTCTGGATCTAACACTGGACTCAGACTCGTACATACAAAACAAACCAGACTTGGTTTTGAAACCACCCTCTGTTCAGGCAAGCCAGCCCAGCCTCACAGCAGTGAATAAGAAATGCCAGTTGGGGTCTTGCTGAAGTTCAGTGCCCTGGAGCCCACCCTCAGCAGCCCCAAGCTTCAGCCCAAACCACTCTGGCTGCATGATGACCATGCACTGGGTAGCTGCTAACTCAGCCCTCAGTGAGGAATATTTAGTACTGAGTGTGAGAACAAGAGCCGTTACAGCTCATCAGAAAGGCCAGGATGTGTTCTCTGGCACTGGAGTTATCTGCAGGAGAGCCCGTCCAGTCAAACTGGCTCAAGCTGTTTCTCAAAACCCATATCTTGGAAGGGACACAGGACAAGTGTAGCAACTGAGTACAGCCACACCAGGGAACTCAATCCCTAACCTTTTTCTTCCTGCAGACGGAGGCCAGCAGTGCCAAGATATGGCAATGTCGCCACCTGCTGGCTCCATGGTAAAGTATAACTATGGGACGAAACTCCCAAGCACCAGTGGCCTGTCATTCCCCTCCAGCCTCTAAATTCAAATGGTCAGCTCAGTACCTGCCTTGATAAAGTAACTGTGTCTTTGCATTTACATGTCAGAGGCACTGTGGCCAAGTTCTCCAGGGGCCTTACCTCATTTAATTTTCACAACCACCCTGTAAGATGGGCCCTATAGTGTAACACCCATTTTATAAAAGAGGAAAGAGAAACACAAAACTTAAAAGAAATTTGTCCAGAGAGCAAATTATAAAGAGCAAAGCTGGGATTGGAACCCAGGTCTTTCATACTCAACCACTATGATGTACTACCTCCCAGTATCCCCTGGAATCCTTGATAAACACCATAACCTATTAGAAATTTGTCTCCATGTTATGAAGAAACTGATCCTCAGAGTTCAAGTTCTGGACCAAGGTCACAGAGCAAGCATGGAAACAGCAACTCTGGGCACCTGAGTGAACCACCTTGGAAGGGAGGGGGCTGTCCATGCATGATCTCATGCATACTTACCAGGCTTCCTAGGCCAGAGGCATCGCCCTCAGTCCAAGCAGTCCTAGGAATGCTTAGGAAAAGTGTTCAAGGTCTGAGATGGAATTTCTGGGCCAATTCTGCCCAGCCAGGACTTCTTCACTACACAAGATAAAGTTCTGAAATAAGGACCCCCTGGTCCATCAAGGCCATTGCTAGATTTTAACAGCAAGTTGATTCATCCCACACTTTTCCACTTGCAGACCACCAAGTCAAACTCCTCAAAAAGAAGAGATGGTTTGACTTCCTCTCTGAGACTGTGTAAGCATTTTATCTAAATGTTGGCTTACCCAGCCAGAACGGTTACTTCCAACGATGCCAAAAGGGTTCACACCAACCCCTACCCTGTGTCCACTTCCCCTGGTACCAGCCACAGGAGATTTCACATACCCCACTTGGTTTCAACAGCCGCTCACCATCACTTTATACTACATGGAGGAACCTAGCACCCCATGAAGTGGAGAATTTCATTCTTTTCTTATGGCTAATATTCCATTGTGTATACATATACCACTTCTTTATCCTTTCATCTGCTCATGGGCACTTAGGTTGCTTCCATCAACATTTGTTATTTGTAGACTTTTTGATGATAGCCATTTTGACAGGTGTGAGATGATCTCATTGTGGTTTTGGTTTGCCTTTCTTTGATGATTAGCCATCATCAAAGGGCAGGATTTGACTATTTTTGGAAATAGAGTCTTTGAAGAGGTAATTAAAATTAAATGAGGTCTTAGTGGGGGGAGTGCTAATCCAAAATAACTTCAGGTTCAGAACATCTGTAGTTTTTATTTAACCAACCTCTCCTTGCAAAGTCAAGATATTATTCTAATGGGCAGACACCCTCTTTGAAGATACAGTTCACTTCCGGAAGTGGTCAGTGACTTTTTGAGGAGGATTTTCCTCAAAGCTTACTGTACTCTGTAGCACTCTCCTTCACTTGTAGAAGAACATAGGATTCTTCCTGGTGCTCCTCCTGGGTCAGCTGCTGGATACTAGAATCCCCAGGGGAGCTTTCAGTACCAAAGCCCAGGTCCCAGATTCCAGATATTCTAATTGAGCAAGACAGAGTTGTTATTTTTCTTAAAGCTCCTCAGGTGGTTCTAATGTGTAGCCATAATTGAGCACCCTTGCTCTAGGGCCCAGATCATCAATTTCTAAAATCTGGGCTAGCTGAGCATCATAGGCTGAATAATGGCTCCTGCAAGAGAGCCTGTCAGCATTCTAATTACGAGAACCTGTGCATGTTACCTGTGTGATTAATGATTTTGAGATGGGGGGATGATTCTGGATTATCTGGGTGGACCCTAAATGTAATCACAAGGGTCCTTTTAATAAGGTCGAATGAGGAAGAAGGCGATGTGATGATGGAAGCAGGGGGAGAAAAGGCGATGTAATGTAGGGCCCAGAGCCAAGGAACGCTGGTGATCTCTAGAAGCCGGAAAAAGCAAGGAAACATTCTCCCTTAGATCCTCCAAGAGGACCTGCCCTATTGACATCTTGAGTTTAGCTCCATAGGACTCATTCTGGACTTGTGACTGCTAGAATTGTTAAGCGACTACACCTGTGTTGTTCTATGCCATCCAGTTTGTGGTGGTTGTGAGAGCAGCCAAGGAAACTAGTTCACTAAGAAACACCTGAGGAACTTGTTAAAAATGCAGATGCCCAGCCTTTTCAAAGCTCCATGGCCAATGGTTATCACATTTTAGCGGGTACCTGAATATACTGAGGCTCTTGAAAATCCAATTTGCTGCCCGCCTCCCTATTTCAGATTCAGCAGGATTGGGGAAGGGCCCAAGAATTTGCATTTCTAACAAATTCCCAGGAGGGTGCAGATGCAGCACAGGCTTTGAGAACTACTGCTTTAGATGCTTTTGAGGCACAGACTAGAATACCATGATTATAATCACAATCAAAAAACCTTCCTCAGGGATTTCCCTGGTGGTGCAAGGGATAGGAATCCGCCTGCCAATGTAGGGGACACGGGTTCAATCCCTGGTCTGGGAAGATCCCACATGCCGCGGGGCAACTAAGCCTATGCGCCACAACTACTGAGCTTGAGCTCTAGAGCCCATGAGCCACAACTACTGAGCCCACGTGCCACAACTACTGAAACCTGTGTGCCTAGAGCCCGTGCCTCACAAGAGGAGCCACCTCAAGATGAAGCCCGCGCAACACAATGAAGACACAAAGCAGACACACACAAACACACACACACACACACACACACACACACACACACACAAACCCCTTTCTCAAAGTAACAACAGCAAAAAAGCCCCCATCTCTGTTTTTCTCTGCTGCTCAGGACACCAACCTGGCTGCTGCTTCATCTCCTCACCAGGCGGTCTCTGTCTCAGGGATTTACAGCCCAGGGGTCCTCAACCAAGTGCTGAGGCTCTCCTGAGAGGTGCCTGGAAATCCACGGGGAAATTTCTGGCTGCCACAATGACTGGAGGGAGTGCTACCAGCATTTTGTGGGGAGAGGGGACCCAGGATGTGTTCTATGTCCTACAATGCT
Organism: Pseudorca crassidens; assembly: GCF_039906515.1. NCBI lineage: Eukaryota > Metazoa > Chordata > Mammalia > Artiodactyla > Delphinidae > Pseudorca > Pseudorca crassidens. The sequence goes on along the minus strand of NC_090302.1, from coordinate 70,522,853 downwards.
CAGGACAGTTATACTAAGGGAGGAATTGTCGTACCCCAAATGGCATTGTGTCTCTAGGCAAAAAATGAAGGCTCATTGGTCATTTGGTTTCTGACTGGGGCCTGTGGGTTGTCTACCAGTTTCTGAAGGTCACTCAAGGACTTTCAGTGTGAAGGCCTTTGCTGGCCGCACTCAGCCATCGAAAAGGAGAGTTTCAAAGGCCTGTTCTCCACAGTCTAGACTTGCCCGTCCCCCTTAATATTGATACCATTTTGTTTATAGCCCACTACCCAACTATGATGGGACCATATCCCCTCCTTGTCATAGCAACCATGTAAACAAGAGTTATTTTTAATCCCTCAGAGTAAAAGCTGGGCAGCTGCCTAGGGGAGCCATGGCCCATTACAGGAGCCCTCCAGAATGCCAGAGATCCGGTTCAGCCCTCTGCATGGCCAAGCATGCCACTGCCCGTGGCTGTTGCCGGAGGACACTGTCTCCCTGAGGTCCTCCCAGACAGTGGCTGCTACTAATACTATGGGAGAGTATCCACTGGGCATTCGGCAAGCAGCTTGCTTCATGCAAACACTCCCCCTTCCTTAAGGCTGCATGGCCTTTGTCAACAGAATAAAACAGGGCACAGGGACCACATGTCAGATTTCAGAAATGGCTCACAACATGTAGTTGGCGGAATGCCAGGCTCTAGGCCAATTCTATCACTACCTAGGTCCAACTATAATTCTGGACTCCTTAGGTGACCTTTCTGGGCCTCAGCTTTATGTCCACAAAAAGAGGTTTGTGTAGTTATATGGTCTTAAGGAACACTCCAGCTCTATATTTTATGATCTGGGGATAGGATATGGTTTCCATTAGCTTATTTTGCTCTGGACACTAGCAGTTCATGTTTTCTATATAGGATGTTGCCTCAGCAGTCTGGCAGAAGTGGTGTAGGAATCATGGATTTGCAACAGCAAAATTATCACCTGTTCTAACCCCAAAGAGAGAAATCAGCAGGCAGGCCTAGCACTATTTGTACCTATTAATTTTATATTCAGCAGCTGGCCAAGAACAAAAATGTACATCATTCAATATTTACATCAGGGCTCTGATCACAGTGCCCATTCTGCACTTAAATGCACTGCACTAATCTTACAGGGAAACTGTGGTAGGGAGAATGCAAAACCAGGTTAAAGTGAGACTGTTTTAAATACCACCGCTATTTTTAATGTCACTTTAAGTGTATTCCTGTAAAGGAAAGGCAATAGTTTCCTGCCTGCCCACTGAAAACTGTGGCCTATCATAATTTAATTTTTGGAGAAAAGATGTTCAAAATTAATCTCATCTCCCTCACTCAGAAGCACTACCATTTAATAAGTTTCAGCCATGTGCTATAAAGACAATACAATTCTAACGTCCCAGCAAACCCTGCAGTAATGTTCCCATTTTACTGAAATGAAAAAGAGCTTCATAAAAATTCTGCTTTGTTCTCCATGACTGATAAGGAAGAGGCATTCTACAATATTTGTTTAATGCAAGATTCTTTTCAAAATGGCAAAGGGAATACAGTATCTAAATGTGACTGCAACTCTCCCCAACCCACCCCCTGACATCAAGTGTCTGAAAGCTGCAAGGGCCTACTAAGCTAATCACTCTGGTTGATTACACACTGATCTCAGAGATTTGCCTTCTCCAGGGGGAACTGAACACAAAACGCGGAGTCAAGAGAGAGACTTGAAGGCGACGGGCCTTCCTATCTCACGGCCAAGAATTTCTAAAGCCAAACAAGTCAACTGAGTTTTTAGCTGATCATAAACAGCCTGGAAGAGATCTTAACTTTGATCCTGTTTATTTCTGTGGACTGGAATTCTACAGTCCCTCCCTGCGAGACATCAACCAGGAAGAAGTGCGTCAAAGCCCCAGGGAAACTTGTTGCAATCCTCGGAACTCGTGCCCTCCTCCGGCCAAAGCTCCCACTGCACAATGATGCCTTGTACCGAGACCTGTGAGGACCAAGGGCACAAGGAAACTGATCCCTAACTTTCAAGGTTGCCAGCAAAGCAGTTTAAAGCCAGAGGCCTCCAGAGAGTGGCCCAGCATTCCTATACTCCATTTCGGTGTTGTAAAAAACTCTCGAGAGTTCCTAAAGCAGAGAAGGCCTAAGTTTAGAACACACAAAAAAGCCGGAAGCTTGCAAAAGAGCAAGCATGCAGTTTTCCCACGTGGGCCGCGGGCAGAGAGCCAAGTCAGAGCGGAAGCTTTGAAGTCGGTCAGGGCTCAAGGAGTCCGTCTCAGCGGTTGCAGGTACCCACCCACCTGGCACACCCGCTAGCCCCTGCCAGACGCATCTGCCCAGAAAGGTGCTCGGGAAGGGTTGGGCGCGGGCGCAGCACCGGTCCGCTGTCCCTCTCTCTTAAGTGCTTGCCTACCCGCTGCGCGCTGCGGATGCAGCTGAGACCAAAGGTTGGGGGACGACTCTGCAATTGTTCCCTCTCCCCCGCTCGCCGCCCCTGGGCTAACCGGCCTCAGACCCTCCCCGCCGCGGCGGGGGCGCACTGGCTGGGCGCACGGCCCAGAGGCGCGGTCCCCCCGAGCGGGAGCGGGATCGTACAGGGCACGGAGGACCGCAGCAGCCGGAACGACTAATCTCACCTTCACGGCCGCGGGAGTGGCACCTGAGGCCATGGCTGCGCGAGGAAGGAGCGACGGCCTCGGGCGGGGTGGAGACGTGCAGCGGCGGAGCGAAGCGGTTTCAGGCGCTGGGCCCGGGGTTGACCAACGAGGTCCCGGGGGCGGCTGTGGCTCCTCCTCTTCCTCCCCGGGACAGCTGGATTGGCTGCTGGTGTGGGCTCTCCCCCGCCACCCCCCCACCTCAATTTGAGGTTCCAGTGTCCCGCCCCGTTTGCAGACCTTTCTGTTTCTCCGTTGATTTTTTTTCGACCCCCAGTTATAACTAACGGGCTCATGATAGTGAGAATAATGGAGACCGCTGATTGAGTACTTATGTTGTTCCAGACTCTGTGGTTTGCACTTTAATCAGCTCCGTTAACCATCACAAGAACGCTACAAAGAAGGAAGAGCAGCACTCCGGCTCCGCCTCGTCTCAGCTGCAAGCTCGGCCTTATCTGTAAAACCAGGCCCATTCTCGGTGCAGAAGTTCTCGCGGGAGGGAAAATCGTGGAGAGGAGGGAACAGGCTCTTCGCCAAGGTTACCTCCAGCTGCTAACGCGGGGCGGGGCGGGGCGCGGTTGGCTCTTCTTATCACCGTGACCCAACCGGGGGTTTGCTCCTTTCTGTTAATTCGTGGGGGACAGAGCAGGGGAGGGGTTGACCCAAGACTCAGGGATGGCAAAAAGAAAATAAACAGAGTAACGTGCTGCTGGATAACCTTTCTGACCTACAAACTCTGGCTGTTTGAGGTCAGGCTTTCAAGGGGATAAAATATTACCTAACTCCCAGCCTGGGTCAACAGGGCCGGGGCCATCTTTAACCTTACCCACACCAGCCAAAATCCAAGCCAACTAGATTTCAGAATCCAGACTCATGTCTTCATCACTCAGCACTGGCTGGTCACCCACCCCCCCACCCCCCACCCCCGTTATACCAGCCCTTCACTGGGATAATCCCTTACTCTCAAAATCCCCATCCCTTCTCTACTGGGATAATCCAATTTAAACTCCCTGAATGGATTAAACTCTTCAACAAAATGCTGGGTGACAGTGATGTTCTGATATACAGAAACTTTGCAGATTACTCTGGGGGTGGGAGAATGGCTGTGGAAGGGTAGACTTTCCTCTTTCCCTATAGCAGTAAAACACTGAAACACGATGCAAGCATAATTTCATTCAAAACATCACTGGGTGCTTCCTGTATACTGTTCACTTAAACAGTAAAGACTTTCACTCTCTCCTTATCATTTGCTCTAGGTTTAAATTTTCTTGCAATGTAATTTTTCTTCTATTTCTTTTAAGTCATAAAATGAAATAGCAAAGAATAAAAGTAGAAGATTGGGGTGCTCCTTTGAAAGAGCAGGAGGCTGGGAGTTCCTCCCAAATGTAGTTTCCTAGGAGCCTGCCTGCTGCTTGTCCTATTGTTGGTAGCCCACTACTCAGAGGGGAACCATTGCAGGGACACAGGTACTTGGGTTTTATGGCTGCTTCACAATTAGGGGATCTTGACCAACTTATGTGCTTTAATGTGACCAGCAAGTCCAGTTTCTACTCAGCACTGCCTCCCTGCGGAGAGTTAGTTAGACCCTGTAAACAAGTTAAATCCTGTAAGCATTAGAAGACCCCTAGACAAAGAAGGAGTTGGAAACCTGGAAGGGTTAAAAACAAAATTCAACTGAGTAAATTGGAAGTCTGACTAGCTTTATTAGGCAATTCATAAGGGCAGCATCCCACCTAGCTAGAACTAGAGCGCTCTCAGAAGTGTTGTACACAATGGAAGGTTTTTATAGGAAGAAGGATGGGGCAGGGAGCTATTAGCAAAAGAAAAGAAATGATTATTTTTAGGCCAGGACATCTTTTTGGATGGAAAGGACCAGCAAGGGTTTTATCATGCATATTGCCTCTTCTTCCTCTGTAGTGGGGGAGGGGAGGAGGGAGAGATGGATGGAGAGGACCCTTGTGACAGATTACCTCATTGGTGCTGATCAGAAAATTTCAAACTATTTCTGAGGAAGGTCGAAACTGCGGTTAGGTTAGGTATTGAGTCTAATTTTGGTTTCATGGGCTTTTAGCACAAGCAAGTGATGCCATTTTGGGCTTGTAGTTTTCTTTTTAACAGGGCTAAACTGGACTTCTGGACTTTTCTACTTTAAATTTCAGGACAGGGCTCAAGCATTTGCTCTTGAACTTGTGATGTCTGTGAAGGGAACAGTGTCCCAAGTCTGGTCTGGTTTTTTCAGTGATGTAATTTATAAGCCATTTCTGGGAAGAAATTAGCATTTCTAGACAAAATTTAAACAATTTTTTAACTTCTCAGAAAACAGGCACCCACCCACCAGCTGACTGTAAGGCACTATTTTGTTCTTTGTGTATGGGGCATGGAGTTCAAGACAAATTGATCCCCCTTCCAAGGGGACTCTAGCAGTTTTCATCATTATGCATTTTGAGAAAAGAGCATACAAATATTAGAAGCATGGGACTGGCCTGCTGTAGGTAATTTGAACTGACAACAACCACTGTAGAGTTTTCTTAATAAAAGAATCGATTTTAGAAGAACATGTCAAATTAAGTTTTCAGAAAGTTAAAAACATTCAAACAAATAAATAGTTGGCACATGTCAGAGATGTATTTAACTCATTAATAAAGGAACCAGCAGGATGACAAAGCTGATTCAACGGAGGATGTAAGATGCTGCAACAGCAGAAAAGAGAATGTTAGAATAAGATGGAAAAATTAGTTACAAAACTGGTATATATTTTACAAGGCAATAAACCTCTAGCCTTCGGGGTTATCATGTCTGTGAACAGATACCACCTGCATCTTCAACTTCGAAAAAAGATTGTCACTTATCTATCTTAACAAGCAAGATATCAACCACCAGAATCTGAACGCTTATCAGTAAGAAACAATAAAACAAAGTTACAGCGCTCAGGTAAAGGGTCTGCAAACCTTGCCTACAAAGAGGCAAAAATTGAGGAGTGTGTGAAACTCAAAAACATAAACAATATCTGATTGAATGAGCCTGGCTGTATTCCAGTACAACCTTATGGATGCTTAAATTTGAATTTCATATACTTTTCACATGTGACAAAATATTAACCTTCTTTATTATTTTTTTAAAATCTTTATTGGAGTATAAATGGTTTACAATGGTGTGTTAGTTTCTGCTTTATAACAAAGTGAATCAGTTATACATATACATATGTTGCCATATCTCTGCCCTCTTGCGTCTCCCTAGCTCCCACCCTCCCTATCCCACCCCTCTAGGTGGTCACAAACCACCGAGCTGATCTCCCTGTGCTATGCGGCTGCTTCCCAATAGATATCTATTTTACATTTGGTATTGTATAAATGTCCATGTCGCTCTCCCACTTTGTCACAGTTTACCCTTCCCCCTCCCCATATCCTCAAGTCCATTCTCTAGTAGGTCTGTGTTTTTATTCCTGTCTTACCGCTAGGTTCTTCATGACATTTTCTTTTTTCTTAAGTTCCATATATATGTGTTAGCATATGGTATTTGTCTTTCTCTTTCTGACTTACTTCACTCTGTATGACAGGCTCTAGGTCTATCCACCTCATTACAAATAGCTCAATTTCGTTTCTTTTTATGGCTGAGTAATATTGCATTGTATATATGTGCCACATCTTCTTTATCCATTCATCCGATGATGGACATTTAGGTGGTTTCCATCTCCGGGCTATTGTAAATAGAGCTGCAATGAACATTTTGGTACATGACTCTTTTTGAATTATGGTTTTCTCAGGATATATGCCCAGTAGTGGGATTGCTGGGTCATATGGTAGTTCTATTTGTAGTTTTTTAAGGAACCTCCATACTGTTCTCCATAGAGGCTGTACCAATTCACATTCCCACCAGCAGTGCAGGAGGGTTCCCTTTTCTCCACACCCTCTCCAGCATTTATTGTTTCTAGATTTTTTGATGATGGCCATTCTGACTGGTGTGAGATGATATCTCATTGTAGTTTTGATTTGTATTTCTCTAATGATTAATGATGTTGAGCATTCTTTCATGTGTTTGTTGGAAATTTGTATATCTTCTTTGGAGAAATGTCTATTTAGGTCTTCTGCCCATTTTTGGATTGGATAGTTTGTTTTTTTGTTATTGAGCTACATGAGCTGCTTGTAAATTTTGGAGATTAATCCTTTGTCCATTGCTTCATTTGCAAATATTTTCTCCCATTCTGAGGGTTGTCTTTTGGTCTTATTTATGGTTTCCTTTGCTGTGCAAAAGCTTTGAAGTTTCATTAGGTCCCATTTGTTTATTTTTGTTTTTATTTCCATTTCTCTAGGAGGTGGGTCAAAAAGGATCTTGCTGTGATTTATGTCATAGAGTGTTCTGCCTATGTTTTCCTTTAAGAGTTTGATAGTTTCTGGCCTTACATTTAGGTCTTTAATCCATTTTGAGCTTATTTTTGTGTATGGTGTTAGAGAGTGATCTAATCTCAAACTTTTACATGTACCTGTCCAGTTTTCCAAGCACCACTTATTGAAGAGGCTGTCCTTTCTCCACACTATATTGCCTCCTTTATCAAAAATAAAGTGACCATATGTGTGTGGGTTTATCTCTGGGCTTTCTATCCTGTTCCATTGATCTATGTTTCTGTTTTTGTGCCAGTACTATACTGTCTTGATTACTGTAGCTTTGTAGTATAGTCTGAAGTCAGGAAGCCTGATTCCTACAGCTCCGTTTTTCTTTCTCAAGATTGCTTTGGCTATTCGGGGTCTTTTATGTTTCCATACAAATTGTGTAATTTTTTGTTCTAGTTCTGTGAAAAATGCCAGTGGTACTTTGATAGGGATTGCATTGAATCTATAGATTGCTTTGGGTAGTAGAGTCTTTTTCACAATGTTGATTCTTCCAATCCAAGAACATGGTATATCTCTCCATCTATTTGTATCATCTTTAATTTCTTTCACCAGTGTCTTATAATTTTCTGCATACAGATCTTTTGTCTCCTTAGGTAGATTTATTCCTAGATATTTTATTCTTTTTGTCGCAGTGGTAAATGGGAGTGTTTTCTTGATTTCACTTTCAGATTTTTCATCATTAGTGTATAGGAATGCCAGAGACTTCTGTGCATTAATTTTGTATCCTGCTACTTTACCAAATTCATTGATTAGCTCTAGGAGTTTTCTGGTAGCATCTTTAGGATTCTCTATGTATAGTATCATGTCATCTGCAAACAGTGACAGCTTTACTTCTTCTTTTCTGATTTGGATTCCTTTTATTTCCTTTTCTTCTCTGATTGCTGTGGCTAAAACTTCCAAAACTATGTTGAATAAGAGTGGTGAGAGTGGGCAACCTTGTCTTGTTCCTGATCTTAGTGGAAATGCTTTCAGTTTTTCACCATTGAGGACGATGTTGGCTGTGGGTTTGTCATATATAGCCTTTATTATGTTGAGAAAAGTTCCCTCTATGCCTACTTTCTGCAGGGTTTTTATCATAAATGGGTGTTGAATTTTGTCAAAAGCTTTTTCTGCATCTATTGAGATGATCATATGGTTTTTCTCCTTCAGTTTGTTAATATGGTGTATCACATTGATTGATGTGCGTATATTGAAGAATCCTTGCATTCCTGGAATAAACCCCACTGGATCATGGGATACGATCCTTTTAATGTGCTGTTGGATTCTGTTTGCTAGTATTTTGTTGAGGATTTTTGCATCTATGTTCATCAGTGATATTGGCCTGTAGTTTTCTTTCTTTGTGACATCCTTGCCTGGTTTTGGTATCAAGGTGATGGTGGCCTCGTAGAATGAGTTTGGGAGTGTTCCTCCTTCTGCTATATTTTGTAAGAATTTGAGAAGGATAGATGTTAGCTCTTCTCTAAATGTTTGATAGAATTAGCCTGTGAAGCCATCTGGTCCTGGGCTTTTGTTTGTTGGAAGATTTTTAATCACAGTTTCAATTTCAGTGCTTGTGATTGATCTGTTCATATTTTCTATTTCTTCCTGATTCAGTCTTGGCAGGTTGTGCATTTCTAAGAATTTGTCCATTTATTCCAGGTTGTCCATTTTATTGGCATAGAGTTGCTTGTAGTAATCTCTCATGATCTTTTGTATTTCTGCAGTGTCAGTTGTTACTTCTCCTTTTTCATTTCTAATTCTATTGATTTGAGTCTTCTCCCTTTTTTTCTTGATGAGGCTGGCTAATGGTTTATCAATGTTGTTTATCTTCTCAAAGAACCAGCTTTTAGTTTTATTGATCTTTGCTATCGTTTCCTTCATTTCTTTTTCATTTATTTCTGATCTGGTCTTTATGATTTCTTTCCTTCTGCTAACTTTGGGGTTTTTTTGTTCTTCTTTTTCTAATTGCTTTAGGTGCAAGGTTAGGTTGTTTATTCGAGATGTTTCCTGTTTCTTAAGGTAGGATTGTATTGCTATAGACTTCCCTCTTGGAACTGCTTTTGCTGCATCCCATAGGTTTTGGGTCATCGTGTCTCCATTGTCATTTGTTTCTAGGTATTTTTTGATTTCCTCTTTGATTTCTTCAGTGATCACTTCGTTATTAAGTAGTGTATTGTTTAGCCTCCATGTGTTTGTAGTTTTTACAGATCTTTTCCTGTAATTGATATCTAATCTCATAGCCTTGTGGTCGGAAAAGATACTTGATACAATTTCAATTTTCTTAAATTTACCAAGGCTTGATTTGTGACCCAAGATGTGATCTATCCTGGAGAATGTTCCATGAGCACTTGAGAAGAAAGTGTATTCTGTTGTTTTTGGATGGAATGTCCTATAAATATCAATGAAGTCCATCTTTTTTAATGTATCATTTAAAGCTTGTGTTTCCTTATTTATTTTCATTTTGGATGATCTGTCCATTGGTGAAAGTGGGGTGTTAAAGTCCCCTACTGTGAATGTGTTACTGTCGATTTCCCCTTTTATGGCTGTTAGTATTTGCCTTATGTATTGAGGTGCTCCTATGTTGGGTGCATGAATATTTACAATTGTTATATCTTCTTGGATCGATCCCTTGATCATTATGTAGTGTCCTTCTTTGTCTCTTGTAATAGTCTTTATTTTAAAGTCTATTTTGTCTGATATGAGAATTGCTACTCCAGGTTTCTTTTGGTTTCCATTTGCATGGAATATCTTTTTCCATCCCCTTACTTTCAGTCTGTATGTGTCTCTAGGTCTGAAGTGGGTCTTTTGTAGGCAGCATATATATGGGTCTTGTTTTTGTATGCATTCAGCAAATCTGTGTCTTTTGGTGGGAGCATTTATTCCGTTTATATTTAAGGTAATTATCGATATATATGTTCCTATTCCCAGTTTCTTAATTGTTTTGGGTTCGTTATTGTAGGTCTTTTCCTTCTCTTGTGTTTCTTGGCTAGAGAAGTTCCTTTAGCATTTGTTGTAAAGCTGGTTTGGTGGTGCTGAACTCTCTCAGCTTTTGCTTGTCTGTAAAGGTTTTAATTTCTCCATCAAATCTGAATGAGATCCTTGCTGGGTAGAGTAATATTGTTTGCAGGTTTTTCTCCTTCATCACTTTAAATATGTCCTGCCAGTCCCTTCTGGCTTGCAGAGTTTCTGTTGAAAGATCAGCTGTTAACCTTATGGGGATTCCCTTGTGTGTTATTTGTTGTTTTTCCCTTGTTGCTTTTAATATGTTTTCTTTGTGTTTAATTTTTGATAGTTTGATTAATATGTGTCTTGGTGTATTTCTCCTTGGATTTATCCTGTATGGGACTCTCTGTGCTTCCTGGACTTGATTAACTATTTCCTTTCCCATATTAGGGAAGTTTTCAACTATAATCTCTTCAAATATTTTCTCAGTCCCTTTCTTTTTCTCTTCTTCTTCTGGGACCCCTATAATTCGAATGTTGGTGCGTTTAATGTTGTCCCAGAGGTCTCTGAAACTGTCCTCAGTTCTTTTCATTCTTTTTTCTTTATTTTGCTCTGCATTAGTTATTTCCACTATTTTATCTTCCAGGTCACTTATCCGTTCTTCTGCCTCAGTTATTCTGCTATTGATCCCATCTAGAGTATTTTTAATTTCATTTATTGTGTTGTTCATCGTTGCTTGTTTCATCTTTAGTTCTTCTAGGTCCTTGTTAAATGTTTCTTGCATTTTGTCTATTCTATTTCCATGATTTTGGATCATCTTTACTATCATTATTCTGAATTCTTTTTCAGGTAGACTGCCCATTTCCTCTTCATTTTTTAGCTCTGGTGAGTTTTTATCTTGCTCCTTCATCTGCTGTGTGTTTTTATGTCTTGTCATTTTGCTTATCTTACTGTGTTTGGGGTCTCCTTTTTGCAGGCTGCAGGTTCGTAGTTCCCGTTGTATTTGATGTCTGTCCCCAGTGGCTAAGGTTGGTTCAGTGGGTTGTGTAGGCTTCCTGGTGGAGGAGACTAGTGCCTGTGTGCTGGTGGATCAGGCTTGATCTTGTCTTTCTGGTGGGTAGGTCCACGTCTGGTGGTGTGTTTTGGGGTGTCTGTGGCCTTATTATGATTTTAGGCAGCCTCTCTGCTAATGGGTGGGGTTGTGTTCTTGTCTTGCTAGTTGTTTGGCATAGGGTGTCCAGCACTGTAGCTTGCTGTTCGTTGAGTGAAGCTGGGTGCTGGTGTTGAGATGGAGATCTCTGGGAGATTTTCACCATTTGACATTATGTGGATCTGGGAGGTCTCTTGTGGACCAGTGTCCTGAAGTTGGCTCTCCAACGTCAGAGGCACAGCACTGACTCCTGGCTGTAGCACCAAGAGCCTTTCATCCACACGGCTCAGAATAAAAGGGAGAAAAAGTAGAAAGAAATAATTAGTAGAAGTAGAAAGAAAGGAGGGAGGGAGGGAGGAAGGAAGGAAGGAAGGAGGGAAGGAGGGAAGGAAGGAAAGAAAGAAAGAAGATAAAGTAAAATAAAGTAAGATAAAATATAATAAAGTTATTAAAATAAAAAATAATTATTAAGAAAAAAAATTTAAAAAGAACAAAAACGGACGGATAGAACCCTAGGACAAATGGTGGAAGCAAAGCTATACAGACAAAATCTCACACAGAAGCATACACATACACACTCACAAAAAGAGGAAAAGGGGAAAAAATCATAAATCTTGCTCTCAAAGTCCACCTCCTCAATTTGGGATGATTCGTTGTCTATTCAGGTATTCCACAGATGCAGAGTATATCAAGTTGATTGTGGAGCTTTAATCCGCTGCTCCTGAGGCTACTGGGAGGGATTTCCCTTTCTCTTTGTTCTCACAGCTCCCGGGGTTCAGCTTTGGGTTTGGCCCCGCCTCTGCGTGTAGGTGGCCGGAGGGCGTCTGTTCTTGGCTCAGACAGGAAAGGGTTAAAGGAGCCGCTGATTCGGGGGCTCTGGCTCACCCAGGCCGGGGGGGGGGGGAGGGAGGGGCACGGAGTGCAGGGGGGGCCTGCGGCGGCAGAGGCCGGCGTGATGTTGCACCAGCCTGAGGCGTGCCGTGCGTTCTCCCTGGGAAGTTGTCCCTGGATCCCGGGACCCTGGCAGTGGCGGGCTGCACAGGTTCCCGGGAAGGGGAGTGTGGATAGTGACCTGTGCTCGCACACAGGCTTCCTGTTGGCGGCAGCAGCAGCCTTAGCGTCTCATGCCCGTCTCTGGGGTCCGCGCTTTTAGCCGCGGCTCGCACCCGTCTCTGGAGCTCGTTTAAGCAGCGCTCTTAATCCCTTCTCCTCGCGCACCAGGAAACAAAGAGGGAAGAAAAAGTCTCTTGCCTCTTCTGCAGCTCCAGACCTTTTCCCGAACTCCCTCCCGGCTAGCCGTGGTGCACTAACCCCCTGCAGGCTGTGTTCACGCTGCCAACCCCAGTCCTCTCCCTGCGCTCCGACCGAAGCCCGAGCCTCAGCTCGCAGCCCCGCCCGCCCCGGCGGGTGAGCAGACAAGCCTCTCGGGCTGGTGAGTGCTGGTCGGCACCGATCCTCTGTGCGGGAATCTCGCCGCTTTGCCCTCCGCACCCCTGTTGCTGTGCTCTCCTCCGCGGCTCCGAAGCTTCCCCCCTCCGCCTCCCGCAGTCTCCGCCCGCAAAGGGGCTTCCTAGTGTCTGGAAACCTTTCCTCCTTCACAGCTCCCTCCCAGTGGTGCAGGTATCATCCTTATTCTTTTGTCTCTGTTTATTTTTTCTTTTACCCTACCCAGGTACGTGTGGGGTTTCTTGCCTTTTGGGAGGTCTGTGGTCTTCTGCCAGTGTTCAGTAGGTGTTCTGTAGGAGTTGTTCCACGTGTAGATGTATTTCTGGTGTATCTGTGGGGAGGAAGGTGATCTCCGCGTCTTACTCTTCCGCTGTCTTCCTACCCCGACTAATCTTCTTTAGATATTTTCCCAATCACTTAAGATTGTAAAAACCATTCTTCATTTGAAGCTATGCAAAAACAGGTGGAGAGTTGGTTTGGCTGAGCAGGGCTTGGGCTGTTGTTTGCCATTCCCCTCCCAGAAGGAGATGACCTTTGGGCAGACTTGTTGAACAATGCTTTAATATGTCTTTGAAAAGGCAGACAGTAATCTTTTTGGCTTATTTCCAAGTTTTAGATAATTTTTTCTTAACAATCCCCAGAATCAAAGTATGACAAAATTTCTAATAATCAGTGGTCTCCCTTTTTGATTGGTATAAAGAATCTTCAGCAAGACAATAGGAGTCTCAAGGGTCTGTCTATGAAAGTAGCATCTTGCCCTACTGTTCTGGCCTATAAATTCCTACTGTTTACCTGTACCCTTGTCTTTCTGAAGACAATTCTAAAAAAGTACCGATGCCATCTTACAACAATTCTGATTATGGCACTACATGGATATTTCAATAGCTTTCTCTATTTTCATGTAATCCCTTGTACATACCTTGCCAGCTTCTATCACCTAGCCAACAAGGTACTGAGATGGTGTTGCCAATAGCTGTCCACACCAGGTCTTGAGCAATGGTCCTTCCATGTCCCACGTTCCCTTGTCGGGGAAAAATCTACAATGGTTTATGTCTTTAAATATGACTAAATTACATGCTAATTTAAAAGACTTTTCTAAATCATTCCAGGAGCATCAAATATTGAAGAAGAAATGTTCACACAAATGCATGAAATATATCATCTCAGCTGACCATATCAGCTTTCCCACTGAAGGTCACATCTCTGGTACTGACCAGTGTGTCAGTGCTGGATGGGTACTACAAAATAGACCCAGGCTGGTGGTAACCCTTCCTCAACTGGGCACGTTAAAGCTGTCAAGTTGTCATGGCTGAAGCAACTCACATAACTCCCCACCACCTTGTAGAAATTTGCTGAAATAAAAATTCTGAACAACCTGAGTGTGTCCTTGCAGATCCCCAATTCTGTGTGACTCAGATCTTTTTACAATGTTTCTGTGTCACAGATATTATGGGTAGGGACATTTTGGCCACCACTTTTGTCAGTGGATTAGAGTTTGGCATTGGAAGCTTAGGTAAAAAGGTGAAATTGTATTAGCAAGCAGCCACTTTGGATGTAGCAGAACATTGATAACAAAATATCTTAAGAGGGGGCTTCCCTGGTGGCACAGTGGTTGAGAGTCCGCCTGCCGATGCAGGGGACACAGGCTCGTGCCCCGGTCCGGGAAAGATCCCACATGCCGCGGAGCAGCTGGGCCCGTGAGCCATGGCCGCTGGGCCTGCACGTCCGGAGCCTGTGCTCCGCAATGAGAGAGGCCACAACAGTGAGAGGCCCGCGTACCGCAAAAAAAAAAAAAAAAAAAAAAAAAAAATCTTAAGAGGACAGTAAGAAAATCAATAGTAATAATAATAAATTTTAAAAATTGTTGCCCCTTCAAATCCCAGTCAGGCAAGCCCATGCAGACATGAAGACCCCAGAGATGTCTCAACTGGTATAAATTCGGATTCAAAGACTGCAATGTCATCATTGCATACAGTATAGTCATTGGAAAAAAAAAAAAGTCAAATAGACACAACAAAACTTAACAAAATTGTGTTCAGAGAAATTTTTCCATAGGCAGTTCTCTAAATACTTAAATTCTTTTTCCCCGCCACGAGAAGAAAAAAACAATTCTTAAAAGGAAACAGTGCCTGGTATTTATTAGGATAAGAAGTAAAAGATATGCAAATATGTACTAGGCCAGCCTTAAGGTAACATTCTATTTTTAAAAAATTAGTATAGCTTGGTAAGTATATAAAAGATCTATCTGCACCCCAAGTTCTTTAACACTCCTGGTTGTGGTAAATAACTGAATGAATTAAACTATTTTATTAGTTTTTTGTTTTTTGTTTTTTGTTTTTTTTTTGCAGTACGCAGGCCTCTCACTGCTGTGGTCTCTCCCGTTGCGGAGCACAGGCTCCGGACGCGCAGGCCCAGTGGCCATGGCCCACGGGCCCAGCCGCTCTGCGGCATGTGGGATCCTCCCGGACCGGGGCACGAACCCGTATCCCCTGCATCAGCAGGCGGACTCTCAACCACTGCGCCACCAGGGAAGCCCTCAGACTGTTATTAAGCCCAGGCATCACAGATTTTGTACAACTGAACTGATGGATTCTAGGGACATTTAAAAACAGATTTCATGTAATTTTGCCTTGAAATTCTTCTTTGTTCTTTCCTTGTCACATTGTTCAGTTTTGTGTCCCAGTCATCTGCATACATCATGGTTTGTAGGTGCATAGGATGGCTTATATTCATTCATCGAATGAATAACTGAGTGAACGGCTATATGAGTGAATGAATGGAGGAACAAATGCATTAATTACTATGTTTTTAGTGTCAGCAAGAGAGAAAAGCTGGGAAATGCTAAGGAATTTGAACAGCAGGGGGCAGCAAACATTACCTTTTTTTGTTTTTAACCCTACAAGTCAACATATGAGAAAGAGAGTGAGAGAGTGAGAGAGGTGTTATAATTTAAAGGGCAATTCTAAAGTGACAAGTGTACTCAGCTTCAGTTGCTGGTAGAACAACGCATGGAGTTTTTCAGAGTTCTTTCCTCAAGGACCCCAAACTCTTATATAGATGGCCAGCAGATGGCAGCACTTTTCATGGGTCAGGAATATAGAACAGCATTTTTCTGGGGAAAAAAGATATACAGGGCATGAAATCTTTATTTTAAAAATTACAGAAGTAAAATAAATACTTACTAGAGGATTGAATTTTCTAGTCACAAATATCTTGATGAAAGGAAGGTAGAATTTTAACCATGAGTACATTGTTCATTTTGAAGCAAGGTGATAACTAAAATGTTTTAAAATGTCAAGTTTGAGCCTTACAAAAGGTGAGCTGTAATTGATGGCAATCATTTGGATTTTACTGGGTACTTTTACAATGTTCCTTTATCAGATTTTTCAGTGATCTTTTCACAGATGTTAGCCAAGAGAAAGACACATGCACGTAGACACAATGCATTTAGATTACTGATTAATAGCACTAAATGACTTCCTACGTTGTCCTTGGCTACATTATTTAAGTTGTCAACAAAGTACCTCAGTCTCTTAGTATTACCATGTCTTCAGCTTTTCTAAACATTTAACTACTTTAGTTGGAATATTTATAATCAGATTAAAAACAGTAACAACGTCTGTAGTTTGAGTACTTGAACTGCAAAGGAAAATGCAGACCTACTGGTTTTTTGTTTTGTTTTGTTTTTTTACATCTTTATTGGAGTATAATTGCTTTACAATGCTGTGTTAGTTTCTGCTTTATAACAAAGTGAATTAGTTATACATATACATATGTTCCCATATCTCTTCCCTCTTGCGTCTCCCTCCCTCCCACCCCCTAGGTGGTCACAAACCACCAAGCTGATCTCCCTGTGCTATGCGGCTGCTTCCCACTAGCTGTCTATTTTACTTTTGTTAGTGTATAGATGTCCATGCCAGTCTCTCACTTTGTCACAGCTTACCCTTCCCACTCCCCATATCCTCAAGACCATTCTCTAGTAGGTCTGTGTCTTTATTCCTGTCTTACACCTAGGTTCTTCATGACATTTTTTTTCTTAAATTCCATATATATGTGTTAGCATATGGTATTTGTCTTTCTCTTTCTGACTTACTTCACTCTGTATGACAGACTCTAGGTCCATCCACCTCATTACAAATAGCTCAATTTCGTTTTTGAGAGTGACAGCACTTACCCTGAAACTTCAGACAGGCCTGTGAAATTTCCTTCTGGGTAAAAGAGCAGAGGCCAGTCTAGCACTTAGTTTATTTTTAGACCTTCCATTCCTTAGCTGTGCAGGTAAATAATAAGTGCTTGAATGAGAATAAAAAGCATTTCATTGCATTTCTGCGTGTAATGAAATGTCCCCGTCGTTGGTTTTTTGATTTCCCACATGAAATTCTACTTGGATTTTACTGCAATAACAAAGAACACTAGAAAAAACAGAAGGGTCATATTTGCTTAAATTGCTGTTTGCACCAAAAGAAACTCCCTAATGGGGTTATCACCGGGTCAGGCTGCACTCTGTTTTTCACCAAGGCTGAATCAAGGGCAGATGAATTCAGAAGGCTAGGTGAGTTTAGATTCCTTAAACACCATTATTTTAATGAAGTTTTGCCTTCTTGGCAAAATAGCCTCTCAGCTTTTCTATTTGACTGGCAACTGAAAGATACATAAGAAAGGGATTAGAAATACTAAAGAGTGGTCAACTATTAGGAAATGACACTTAGATTTAATTTTATTTCCAGCAAATAACACTGCTCCATATGGGAGGAAATATGGTCTAGAAGTGTGGCCTCTAACTCCAGGGTATTTGGTGTTGAATCTTGTCACACCCTGTGCTTCAGTTTCCTCATCTGAAAAATGAGGAGGATAATACCAGTCCAGTGTGAGAGTTCAAGTTAATACTTGTCAGGCATTAGGAATGCAGTTAAGTACTATATGTGTTAGTGATGATGGTGATGTACCAGGTACTGCATTAGGTACTGAGAATACAGAGATTGATAAAATACTGTCCCTGTCTTTGGGGAGCTTAGAGTCTCTTAGGACGAGTCAGGTAAATAAAAAAGAGCAGTAAATTACAAATGTAATTGAGAAGTTATATAGAGTTTGGAGAGAGGGGTATAAGGCACAGTGTGGTGAGTATGGCCTAAGTAGGGGTGAGGGATATCTTGAGGAAAGGCCAATGAGCTGAATCACAAAATATGACTTCCATGTTCGCAGGCAAGAAAAGGGCGCAAGAAGAGGCTTACAAACATGGGACTGAAGGCAGTGCATTTACAGAGCTGCCCTTCTCAGACTATGACTGGAGGACAGGGTATGTGCCCTTCTCAGACTATGACCAGAGGACAGGGTATGTGCTTAAGGAGAGATGAAGCCCTACAGGTGGCAGACATCAGAGTCCAGCCTTGCAAAGCGGGCCCTGCGGCCTGAATTTGGAAATTAGATTGGTTTTGTTTGGCTCATTCAGTATTCTTCTTAAATAAGGTGTCAACATTTAAAATTTAGAATATTTTACATGGAAAAATATGGATTCCAGGCTTTCTAGAAAATCTAGAGGGTCTGGCAATACTGTTTTAGTTCCAGCACAGCACTATACATGACGTGTGTACTGCTCAGTTTGCCTCAGGCCTCTCCTCCCTCGGTACAGTCGTCAACCTCCAGCCCATCAGCATTTATGTTTTTGATCTTTATATTATATGCTGAGGAGTTCTGATTCTATTCTATAGGGCATTCAGAGCATTAAAATGTTTTATGTAGGAGATTATACTGTGATCTAATTGCATTTTCTTGTGGAGGATAAAACAAAAGTTTCATCATGAGAAGTGACTGGACACACAACAGGGCAATTGAATATCAC
The DNA here is from genome assembly GCF_039906515.1 of Pseudorca crassidens. Lineage (NCBI taxonomy): Eukaryota > Metazoa > Chordata > Mammalia > Artiodactyla > Delphinidae > Pseudorca > Pseudorca crassidens. The sequence goes on along the minus strand of NC_090302.1, from coordinate 70,504,465 downwards.
TGGCTCTTACTATAAAATTTTATTAGTAAATAGAATCCATTCTCTGAAAACTGTGACCTTTAATCTTGTTATGGAGGAGGGATCAATCTTCCAGTCACCTCTGTGTTATTTTTATTTTTAAAGGTATGCAAGAGGTCTAGGATTTTAACAGGAGAACTCAATCTAGTTTGACAGCTCCTTTAAGGATCAGTAGATGGTCCCTTTAGAATTGATAATGAAATAAAATCATATCTTAGCTCATCTGGAAAGGGCTAAAGGGAATGTATACATTTCAGCAGGGGAGGGGGATGGTACAAAACAACAGTTACCGAGCAGCAGCAAAGTAGTTCTAAAGAGTGGGTTTCACTATCTAAAAGCCACTCTTACTGTAAAGACAACTCCTCATCTTCAGATAATCTGTGACTTCCTGGGGAAAAGTCACATAATTTAAATTGAGGTGTTAGATACAAATAAACCCAGGAAAAGAGCCATTAATAGAATCTTAGAGTTGGACGGGACCAACGAGATGTAAATATATTCTAACCTTCCACTCTGCATAGAAGTTAAATCCTAGCAAAACTATCATAGCTTTAAAGAA